>NW_028324302.1:15467500-15830000 GCF_058129835.1 Hydra viridissima | reverse complement strand
AAAATTAAAAACATTTCCCTTTTTTCTGTTAAATATTTGTACCAATTTGCAGCATAAAAGACCACTTACCAATCCTAAATAATGAATTCTTCCTGTTCCTTGTTTGGCAAAGTCACAAGCATTTATAAAATCTGAATTCTGAAGCAATGTTCTTTGTTCAATAGCCATATTGATACGAACAATATCCTTGAAAGAGAGTAAAATAAAAATTTGTTAATTTTAGAGATGTGTAAAAACCTGGTTTTTTACCAATAACTCAAACATTCTTTCATGAACTTTTACTAAACACCAAACAATTTTAATCTTAGGAATTTCAAAATTTATTTTGATTATTTTGAAATTTTTGGAGAAGTGAAAATAATAATTAGCATATACATTCATAGTACCACTAAAATAAAATTAGCATTAAAATGCTACTAAACTAAAGTCTAATGCCTATTTGCTACAGCAGTAATTCTTTGGCACAAGTGTAGTGTCAAAGCGACCTATAAACCTTGACACCCATAAGCATTTACTGTAATTTAATTCTATATACTACTGCATACAATGGAGGCTTGCATTCTTGCCTACTTTGTACTAATATGTAAAAAAAACTGTTTAAAATATTTTAAAGCAAAATTAAAGTAAATTTAAAACTGAATTTTGCAGAACATTTGCTAAAGTTTGACTCATCCCTATGAAATTTACCTAAATCTGTTTAACATTGATATGCACTATAAATACTTTGGAAAGTTTTACTTTACTTTTATACTTTTTTCGTGTTGGAAAGTCCAACCACGCAACATAACTTATATAACAAATACAATTTTTGTAATAAATATAAATCAATTAATAAAATGACAGTTATATAAACTTCAGTTTAAGTTGATTAAGTTAACATACTAGGGTTATACCAACAAAAAAGTGCAATTAAAACATTTTGCTTATCAAAATTTAACTTTAAATATTCGTATACTTTAATACATTTATGTTAAAAAGCCATTATGTTTTCAGTAATAAAGATATTTATGGTATGGAGCCATTTAAAATATTATATTTGTATTCTTTTTAACAGAATTTAACAAAAAATTAACTAGTTTATAAAACTTATCTACCAGCTCTGAAATTTTTTCCAAGCTGTAACAGCTAGATAAAGAGATTCAGCTGATAATTGTATTTACTAAAAATAAATACAAAGTATTTATTTATAAAACTATTTGAAGCAATTATCTTTTTATAAAATAGTTAAACTATTATTACATAAACTAAAAATAATTGTCACTGAAGTGTTGAAAAAAGAGTATAAAATAGAACCAAAGTTATTTATAGTAAAAGGAACTGAAACTCAAGAGGAAATTAAACTAGTAAAGAAGTATTTTACACATTTAATATGCTAATATTAGCGATATACACATTGGATTTATGGCATTTTTACACAAGTCCAATAAACACAATATGCATATTAGCTGATATTAACATGTCTCTAGTAAATAATTGCTTCTACCTGATAAACAACTCGTCCAGCACCAATATTTAAATGACCAACTTCACTATTTCCCATTAAACCATCTGGAAGTCCAACTGATAACCCTGAGGCATCCAATGTAGTATAGCCATCACCTTGGCACAATGCATCCATAACTGGAGTTTTTGCATGATAGATTGCATTGCCTTTAAGTAAGAGAACATATATATATATATATATATATATATATATATATATATATATATATATATATATATATATATATATATATATATATATATATATATATATATATATATATATATATGGACAGTATATAAAGATTCTGAAAATAAAAATATTACATAAATTTTTAGATTATTACATCACTATCATAAATAACAATATTACTAACCTAATATACTTAATATCTTACCTTCTTGGTTATCTGAAATACCCCACCCATCAATTACAATAAGGCATACTTTATTTGTTGTCATTTTAATATCTTAACATATAATTATTATATATAAAGTATTTATTTGATACCATACGTTAGCATAAATAATCTTTATGGTTGCTCCATTTGAAAGTTTCTTTACAATGATTAACATTTTGTTAAATTGATAGTTTGAATTTAATGTATGTACAATATTATAGAAACTTTGTTATAAAAAGAATATATTTACATGACAAAATGTCATCATGTTACTATATAAATACTGTTAAAATGAGAAATTTTGGACGAGATTATAGGTGCATTTTGATGATTGAAGAGACCTTTGGTTTGTATTCAAGTATTGATTATCAGAGCATGATTATCATTTAAAGAAATTATTGAACGAGTTTGTCTTTTAATAGATAATTCATTTAATTAATAAATAGCATAGTTTTTTGGCTAACAAAATCTGTAAAGGTTAAAAATCAAATCAGCTTGCAATTAATGATTTTTATTATGTTTTGTGTAGAGTGATAAGAGGACCAAGAGAAATAACTTGTACAATAGGCTAGTACGTAGGATAATTTAGGAACCGTAAAAAAAGAGTCTTCTGTACAATGCGCATGCGTTGATTTTCGTCCTCTTATTTTTATTATTATTATTTTTTTAATCTTTCTCAATTGAGAAAAGTGAGAAAATATTCCTAAAATAATAGAAAAAGTAAAAGTTTTGTTCCTTTTTTTTTTTTCTTGCTTTGAAATCTTAAAATATGCATCCACAGAAATATTTATTTCAAGTATTTCATCTAATTGTGATATTTAAATGTCACAATTCAGGAGCGTAATGACCGGTCATATGTAATGTAAAAATTTTCAACATGAAAATTTGAATGTTATTGATTTTTTTTTCAAAAATTTAATCAACAAAAATCAACGCATGCGTATTTTTTCTTTTTAAAAAATGATACTTTAACAAATTTGAAATAGAAATAATGTTTTTTCCGCTATTTGCTAATATTTTAGATGAACTCCAGACCAATCTTAAATAATCTTACTACACGCTGTGGAAGATTAATATCATTCTGCTTTGCCGTCATTGAAGTTTACAGATTTTCCAGATCGAAGACCATTAACCGTTAACCAAGTATCATTTCTTTCTGAACCTTAAATTTGTTAACTGTTTGTTTTTTTTTGTATGTTTATTTTTATTTTTTTCATAACTTTGGACTTCTTGGATCAAACAGAGAAAGGCGACCATCAAGTCCACTAGAATTGTCTTTTTAAAAATTTACTATCTGTTGAGAAGTAGTGTCAACAATGTCTTTAAGTAATTGGAATCTGCTCTCAAGCACACAAGCCTGACATTTATAAGCACTTTTAGAAAAATTTCCAAAGGGAGGAAAAAGGATTGTAAGCTCGATAATCAAAAAGAAACAAGTTTCTCTTGGTAGCACAACTACAGTCAAGCAAGTCTTCTAACTACAGAAAATATAATCAGCATCCAACAAGCAACAAACTTATCAAACACCAACATATGGAAACTTGAATTGTGTCTAAATAAGTTCACACCAAAAGTAAGTTGGGTAAAGGCCTAAATTCAGAAAAACTTTTCAACTGCATGAAAATTACGAGAAGAAATGTTTTGACAGTAAAAGAAATTCAGAAGAGAGTTTTTTGTATTGTTCTAGAATTGTTAAGGGTGTGGGAGACAAGTCTTCAAGTAAATCCTTATGTTAAAAAAAAGTAATTAAAATTTATGTATACGTAGACTTCTTTATCTTAAAAATTCCTTCATTTTTTATTTGCTGATTGACAAAAACGATCGCTCAATTCTGTTGAATAAAGTTGCTTTATTTTGCGAAAAATTTCATGATGTAATAAGTCATGACGACACTTCGCAGATAATGAGCATGCGCGGTTCCTATTAAACATGGCACCATACAACGAAAACAACAATAACTTAAAGTGATCTCGTTTTATTATTATCTTATCTAAAATAGTTTTGCATAAAAAATGTGTAATGGACTAGTTAAATTATTACTTATTTCTTGGTAAGTTAATTGCTAATAAAAAAAAAGGCATTTTTAATATACAGTGTGTATCCTAGTAAAATTTAAAAAAAGACGAAGATTGATTGGTTGGTTCCATATTAAAAGAAGAAGTACGATAAATCATCTCATGCATACGTGTAATATATACTCTAATAAGCATTATAAAAAGCTACTTATCTAAAAGAGAGATATATAAATAGTACTCGTCAGTGTGACTTAATCATGTTTAATGTTTAAAATTAATAAAGATAATAAAAAATATAGTTAACAAAAGCTACTTTTCAGATCTATTCTTCTTCAAAGAAAAGGAAAACCAATAAACTTTAAGATTATAGCTTAGTAGTTGTTATAACTATCTTTTGCCTTTTCCATTTTTTTGTTTGGAGGTTTTTTGTATTATCTACTTTATATAAAAAGCTTGTTTGCATTAATCGAGGTAAATTTAAAATAAGTTTTATAAATATAATTTAACTAGATCTCATATCAGATTTCATGTTTTCCAATAATAAAGCAAAATTTATAAATGTTAATGAAAATGTTGGTGATACTAAAAAAGTATTTTAAGAAACAGCTCTAGTCTTCGGTATTTATTTCTAATATATAATCAATACATTTATGGAGTACATATTATTATGACATCATCTACTAAAGATTTTTTTACGTATCTTAAGTTTTTTTCATACATTTGTATCATTGTAACATTGCAATTAATTGGTATCCATAGAAAAAGAATTTTTGGTGAAGCTACAAACTTCTGATAATACCAAAACAACTTTGGTATTGTGTACTTTTTTGTGTGTGTTCTCTTATATATTAATTAATTTCCTTGTTTCATGAAAGGTAAAACTAAATAAAACACTGAAAAAAAATGTTTGGTGGAGGAAACAACTTAGAGAGTATCTTTTCTAATAGTTCACTTTTTGGCATCTGTTAGAATTTATTTATTTATTTTTTTGATTATTTAAAAAATTAAGTGTTTAAAGTTTGTTTAAACTATACATTATATATTGTTCTTTAACTATAAAGAACAATTGTTTAACCTAAAGGTAAGTTGAATTATTTTTTTTAAATTAAATTCTTTTTAAATTATAAAACTATATAATAATAATATTCATAGTTGTCATCACAATTTTGTTTCTTCATTAGTTTGCTGCAAAAGATCTTGAAAGAAGCTCAAAGAAGTGTGAAAAAGAAGAAAAAGCTGAGAAGTTGAAGTTAAAAAAGGTTTCTTAAATAAATATTTGTTGAAGTATTTTTAACAACAGAATATAACATGTATATGTTTAAAAACTTTACTGTTAATAATTTCACTTCTGCTTTTAGGCTATACAGAAAGGGAACATAGATGGGGCAAGAATCCATGCTGAAAATGCAATTAGACAAAAAAGTCAGGTAAAACTTGCTACATTAGTTTGGTGTGTGTGTGTGTGTGTCTGTGTGTGTCTGTGTCTGTGTGTCTGTGTGTCTGTGTGTGTAATTTTATCTCAAAAGCTCACTTTAATTTCTTCAAATTATTGTTTTAGGCACTTCATTATTTGAGGCTAGGATCACGAGTAGATTCTGTGGCACAAAGAGTTCAAACAGCAGTGACCATGAAAAAGGTTCATTAGCATTTTTTTATGTATTGTATAATTGTATTTTACAAATGTAAAACAATTTTTTTTCAAGAAAAGTTTTAAAATGTTAGTATTATGATGATATGTTGACACTATTGCTTAAAGATGGTAAAAAGAGTCTCTTATACTATTGTTATGGATTTTTTTTTACAGTTAAAGAGAACCTCTAGAATAATTTTAAATATTTTTTTAGTTTTTAGAATTTGCAACTTAAAAATGTTGAAGCAGTCAAATCTTTTACTTAGTTTTTGTAAAGTCTTGAAGATAGTTGGAAAATTTTATCTTTGATTTTAAAACAGGTGACTGGTTCGATGTCCAGTGTTGTGAAGTCAATGGATGTTGCGCTTAAAAGTATGGACTTAGAAAAGGTTGGTGGTTTATATATATATATATATATATATATATATATATATATATATATATATATATATATATATATATATATATATATATATATATATATATATATATATATATATATATTAAAGAAGATAATATATTATCATTTAAAACTTTACAGATTTAAATTTATAATATTTCTAAAATAATAGTTTTACATTATTTTATTTTACCAATTAACATAAAGTTTTTATAGTAATAAGTTTAAATTACTTTTGAAATAAATGTGTAATTTTTATTGTAATTGTAATAAAATATTATTCTTAGGTGTCAGCAATGATGGACAAATTTGAAAAACAGTTTGAACAGCTTGATGTGCAAACTCAAGTTATGGATGAAACTATGAGTGCTGCCACAACGCTATCTGTTCCTCAGGTAATTACTTTGTAATGCTGATTGCTTTTTAATTTTTTTCTATTTGTTCAATAATATATGCTCATTTTTAAACTAGACTTCAGTGGACAGCCTACTGCAACAAGTTGCTGAGGAGCATGGGTAATTTCACCATATTTCTTTTTGTTGTCTTTAAACTTCATTTCTTTACAGTTTTTAACAAAATGACTCAAAATTAGTGCAGATAAATGGGTTTTTTAGTAATTAAATGATCTTTCCTAGATTGGAAGTTAACTTAGACTTGCCACAAGGTCAAACTGGATCAGTGGCAGTTTCAGCAGCAGCTACAGATGCTTCTTTAGAACAAGTAACTTATAATTTTCAAGTTAGATAGTGAGGATTTGACTCATATAAGCCCCAAAATAATACCACTCAAAAAAAAATACTTTTTTTATAAGTATTTATAATGAAATATGAGCGAAGTAATCAAAGTTGTTTTATTTAGGATGAATTATCTATAAGGTTGGCAAAGTTGAGACAATAGGCTTGAGTATGTGATTACTTTATTTCAAAAAAATTTAACAAACAGCTGGTATTAAAATTAGTGTTCGTTTGACTTGAAATAAAGATTTAACGAGTGTTTCCTGCCAATTCGAAAAATTGTTGAATTACGTTTGATGAGACATGCAAATGTTGCAGAGTCTGTAAAATCCCCCTGAATTGCATCTCATGCTTTTCTAGGAGTTTTACCATCTTTTTTTGTTTATCATTATTACTGTTTTATTTTTGTTTTTTAAGTGATAATGTTGACAAAGTTGTGCTTTTGTAATGTATTTTATCATTACGTACTTATTTTTATGACCCCTTTCTGATTCCTTGGGTTTTCAAGTTACTGATGACGTGTTTCGTTAGCTCACTTATATCGCTGATATCCAACAAAATGTTAATACTTCTTTAGAGAATTTTTTATTCTGATTTAATTTTTCGTCAATTATTCCTTAATATTTATAATATTTCAAGATTGTAATTTGAATTTTTTGTTATTCTAATTTGTTTAGTTAATTTTTTGCTAATCGTTAATTCTTTTGTAAAAATATTGTAAAAATATTATAAGAAAAAATTTTCCATATTTCATAGATATTCAATGTCTTAGGGTCAAATATCAGAACTACTCAAGTAGCAATAATACTCTCTTAGATTTCTTTAAACTCGCTTCCAATGTTTTTCGGGATAATATGCATTTTCCCTTATCTAAAATAGCATATGATAATTGTTTCTGTTTTTCTTCTTTGCTGACGTGAGCTACTGCCTTTACTTATTCAAGTTCTCCCCCTTTTCCTTAAATTATTCTTCAGAAGAATAATTTGTGCCACTTTGAAAAGATAGCACACTTTGATTGGCGGAAAATTTGGGTTTAATAGCTTCCAAAGCGTAAGCAAGCAGTGACACTAAGCTTATTGTAATAAAATCATACGCGCTGAGTACAAAAAAATCTACCGAAACGAGATTTGAGTTTTTGCTAAGTTACATTATTTTCAGAAAAAACGGGCTTGTTTATCGTCTTGACGTTTCACGGGAGAAGGAGATGGTTTCTAATATCTACAAAGAATTGTTAAAATGTACTATTCATTTTGTTAAAATTTATTATTTTCTACTATTACTATTATAATTGTATCTCTTTATTTACTGAGAATTTCCTTTTTACTTTTGATTCTTAATTCTAATGAAATTCTTTTATTCTTATTGTAAGTATTAAAATAAGTGAATCTCTGTCTGAAGCTGTCAATTTGAAATTCTTACAATGTAAAAATAAAACAGCTTAAATACCGTATAAATCGACTTTGAACCGTTTAGAATGAGCCGAAAACATTCTTTAAGGCAGTAAGAACTGTAAGACTATCTGAAATATTAATCTGTAGAAAATGTATCTTAACTTAAATATTTTAATCTATGCATTGGTTATAGAACATTAAAAACTCTGTTGAGTTAAAAATAAATCGACCTATAAAACAGATCAGCTAATACACCGGTAAAACTACGGTAAAAACCTATTGGAAAAGTATACCATCAATCTTTACTTAATCAAGTCCAGAACTTGTCTTGTTTTTCAACCATCATCAATCTTTTTTTTAATTATTATTTTTTTAATAAAAAATCCAATTAAAAAAAACAAAAAAAAACCCGAGTCTTTTTGAACTTCCATTTTCTTTCAAGCAAGAAGCCTATTATTTTGTGTGATTTGAACGCAGCTTTTAAGTTCTTTTTTGATAGATTCTCTAAGGAAAAGATCTTATGGTGAATATGTGTTTAATAATTTTGACAGCTCTTTCAAGTGCGAAGAGGAATTCAAACTTAGCTGTATATCCATGTTTAGTTAATTTTTTTGGTATTTTACCAGGGTGGTACTTAATAATTGCATTTCCAAAAACTCCTAATGTTCCCTCCATGTGGTACCTACATATTTTAAGATGGTAAAAGTCCAACACATAGATCAATTGAAAGTTTCTAAAACTTCGTTTGAATTTGTTGAAGTTTGTAGAACTTCCTTTGAACTTGTTGAAGTTTGTAGAACTTCCTTTGAACTTGTTGAAGTTTGTAGAACTTGGAGGAATTTTTAGCACTTTTACCAACATTTGCCGTTTTTACTTTTTTTTTACAGGAAATGCCTGAGGTTTTTAAAATGTTTCACATATTCTACAGAAAACAATTATGCTTAATATACCAACTGCATCTTTTATAAAAAAAAATTGCATCAGTTTCAGGCTCTGATATGTGCTAATACACTATAAATTGAATGATTAGTGTTAACAGGTCAGTGTACTTTATATGCATAAAAAATACGCTTTTTTATTAATTTTTTTTTTTTTTAAAATACTGTATTGTACTGCGCTGTTGAAAAAATCTGAACTACGGCCCATCTAAATAAAAAAATCTGAACAACGGCCCATCTAAATCAAAAAAATTGAATTATAATAGGTTTAGTGTGACAGTCTGACAGAATCTATGATATCAATTTATATACAAAAATAACAAAATGGTGGACAAAAAAATTAAAAAACGTTTTTTTTTGCATTTTGTGCCAAAAAAAAAATTGCAAAAATTAAAATTTTGCAATAAATTTGGTTCAAGATATAGCGATAAGTGAAAAAAATATGTGGTAAAAATTTTATAAAAACCTTTAGGCTCATCTGAAAATGTCGTTTTATCTCCCCTGGTAGAGTGTTATAGAGATTGTAGTTCAACAGATAACAATCAAAAATTTAAATATTTGAGAATGTTCTACGTATGAAAGATCATTTATCGGATGCTTCCAGACAATTGCTATCGAAGTTTATTTTTAAATACAGAGAGAAAAGGAATTTAGCAGGAAGACACAAAGACTTTTTCAATAAAAAACAAATTTCCTGGCTTGATACGAATCTTTTGTTTGTTGTTAGAAAGGAAATTGAAAAAAAAACTATTGACGTAGGAAGAAGTAAAAGAGTTTTGTGATAGCAGTGTCCGATCCTAAGCGTAGAAAAACTGAGAATTTCAGGAAGATCAAGTAGTGAACTGTTATTTGCAGCTGAAATAAAGTTAAGAGAAGAACGTCAGCTAAAATCTGCTAAACAGTTGAAAGCCATTGACACAAGAAGAGATACGGGTTCTGCAAAATCATAAACATCTTTAACTGCAGACAAAGTTTGCCACTTGTTGTTGGTACCGAACTTACAAAATTCCAATATTGACTAAATGACTAAATGCCAAGTCTGTCACTACGTTGTTTAGGTGATAATTTTTCACAATTAAATCACATTATTGCAGTTAATGTTTGATGTAAATTTTTGATTATCTGTTAAGTTTGAGTTTTAACATAGTAAACATTTTACAGGCTTAAACATCCGCTGTTGTATAAGAACTTGCGAAAAGGAGTGAAGCGACAAATACTCAATAATCTTCCTCATGCTGAAAACGTTTCCTTCACTAGTGACTACTTGTAGACCAGCAGGTTGAACGACATATGCTCAATACTACCGTTCACTACCTTGAAAAAAATTTAGCCTGAAGAAGATCGTTATTAATTTTTCTCCATTCGATGAACGCCACACTACTTAAAGGATCGCTAACAAGTTTGATAGGTAAACTAAATTGTTAATCAAAATGTTAATCGTTTATTTAATGCTGTAAAAATGGTGAAAATCAAGTAGTTTCTGAAAACATGATTCTGAGTTGATGGCGAAAATTTAAAAGAAATATACTAATTTTAAATATACTAAATTTAAAATTCTTTTAAATTTTCAGGGATGTGCGAGAAGTGGTCGGACTGCAAATTCACGAATCAAAACCGAAATTAACGTCATCTATGAGAACAAGGAAGCTAGAGACAAATTGGAGATGGTAAAGATAATTGCTCCAGTAGCAATGTGGTGCTATATTAGCTTCATGATTATTTCCATCATGAAACTTCGGCCAGCTTTGGAAGCCATTTATGATCAACAATATCGCAGTTACGGTAACCTTATTCCTAAACTTTATATTTTAAATTAAAGAAATTTTGGTGAAATATGATTTTTTTTGGTGAGATATAAGTTTTAAAAATACCAATTAAAATGGTTTGTTGCTAACTTTTTTAAAGATAAGCCCTAGAAACTGAAAAAGTTATCACGAACAGAGCCGAAATTGACATGTTTCTTATTATGGCTGAACTTAAGGCAGGTCTTACTTCTTTTGTTCACCTTCTCTGTGTGAAGCTGAACAAATTTCAGAAGTCTCTTGTTGTAGCCATCAATCCATTTAAGGTAAGGAATCCGGGGTGACAGTTTTTGTGCGAGATGAAATACTATCTGCATCATAATACCTCCTAAATCAAAATAAAAAATAGAACTTTTTATTTTAATTTAGGGGGTTTGGTTAATGGGATATTATCATTTTAATTATATATAAGAAAAAACAACGACGTTATATTCTTCATCTGTATTATTCACATATCATCACATGGATGACTTCTTCTTGGAAACTGATAACTTGTAAGCGTCTCAACACATTAAAGACTTTGAAGACTTACTTACAGACACTGAAGTAAAAAGTCGAGGTGCTCAAAACTCGAAATTTTCCTTCCAGATGGACAATAAACATTACCAAACACTCGTCCTTCAGACCGGAGCCCTCTACAATGGTGGAGAAACCATCGAAGCGAGTTTCCAAATCTGTCTGAATTGGCTCGGAAATGGTTATGTGTACCGGCAGCATCCTGGGAGAGAGTGTTTTCCGCATCTAGCAATATTGCTGACTGTAAACGCACGAAGATGCAACCTGAGCGCCTGGAAAAATTATACCAAAAGCATTCCAAAGACCAATAAACTAAACGTAAGTTTTTCTGACTCGAAGATCCACTGCAGGATATTTTTTAATTATTAAATTAAGATTTTTAAATTCATAGTAAGCATTATCAGGATTTCTAGAGTAATTTCTTACATGTAGATTTCATTTAATGTCATGTTATTTTTAATTTGACTAAACGTCACCATTTCGAGCATTTAAAAAGGCTTCACTCTAATTTCTTCTGAACAGACTTTTTATTTAATAGCGCGACAACTTTCAATTTCAAAATTTTGAATTTTTTAGCCATTTTGTTAACTGATGCTCCCCGCAAAATCAACTGCATTCACCGTCGCAGCACCGACTATGCAGAGATAGCGTGAATTTCCGAACCGCAATAATGGACAATGTGGAAACAAAATATTTTCAACAATCAACGTTTACAGTTCACCACATTTTTGCAGTGCGCAGACCCTTAGCTGCAGTAGTGTTGATGTATGCAGGCAAACTCACTGAAGGTTTTTACATTCTGCCTAATTCATTGTTGGACCGTATTTTTCTGAGGTAAAACAGTTATAGTAAACAACGCACATTACAGACAAATAATTGAGCAGTTTTTGGTGACCAAAATAAGTCGAGTAAGACTGCAGAATATATGGTTTCAAAAGGACGGTGCTACACCCTATACGTCTCAAGAAACAATTGATGAGTTGCGACAGATTTTTTCTGACTACATCATCTTTGAAAACGGTGATTTTAAAAGGTCTGCTCGGTCGCCTAATTTAACAGCTCCGGACTTTTTCTGTTGAGCCATCTGAAGTTTGAAGTATGCATGAACAAGCAACTTTAGATCAATTAAAACATCAGATACGAAATCGCAAACATATCACAGAGTTTGCTGCGTTCTTTTACAGAGAACGTTTTATTACGGAGAACGCGACGAAAAGTGCCCAAATTTGTCAACGCGTTTATTATAGATAAATTTCAAACCTTAATGTAAAAAAATTAATGAATTAAATTTTCATTTATCAAAAACTGTGAGCACATAAATTTTTACTGAATTTACTAATATACGATGTTTATATTAGTAAATTCAATAAAGATTTATAACGAAAACAAATCTTAACTGACTTATAAGACATATATGTATATGTGGTCACTGTTTCCTTCTTTATGATGGGTCTGCTGGCATTGTGCAGTAAAAATTTAAAACGACATTTTCACGTGAAATTAGTTTTTTGAGCATAGAAGAAAGTTTTTACTGTCAATCATCGAAGTGTCGGGAGAAAGTCTAGAGAACAATAAGCTTCATTGACAATATCCTCCTTTTTCTTTATGTTCGTTTGCAGTATGTTTACTAAAAAAATATTATACCACAATACGATTCTCCAACTCGTTTGCCTATGTCATCATCTTTTTTTAAGCAATATATAATAGATGAGAAATGTTAGAAAACACAAGGAGTATGCACCTCATGAATTGCATTTTCGAAAAATCGAAAAGTATCACAGGGTTTTCTGGGATTGCTGACGTTAATTATTAACGTAACCCATAAAAACTAATGTAAAGTACATTAAATAAAATGAGACATAAAACAAATAAATTAAATTTTGGCCGGTACTTTTGTCAATATTTGTTTTGTTTCATAGAGGCTGTTTTATTTTGAACTTATTTATCATGCTAAACATATTTAAAATTTTTTCATTTTAATTTTTGTATTCTTTTGTCGGTAAAACTTGCGTAAAAATTTTGCATACGCGAATTCCATTTTTGAATTCAAAACTGTTGCTCGAATGACGAAAGAGTAAAACTTTAGTACCGTCCGTTTTCAAAGCTCTTGTTCACATCCTGGTTGACCTAGTTCACATCCTGAATGCTCACTTGATGCTGCCTGTGACATTTAATCTTTTAGTTACACATAGTGTAAGAGGTTTAATAAAGGGGAATCCAGATCTGAAATACCTGAAAAGAGATATTTGCAGCAATATAACTTTGTAGAGAATTTAGAAATGAAATAATGCAGTTTATGCTCTGGAGCGTTATATATAGGTACTTTATACCATAACTCTTTTTTTAGCATGAAGTTAATTTACATCAAGCAAATATCCGCAAATGTAACAACAAGCAGAAGTTAAAAAAAATAATAACGTTTATAACAAAACCTTTGGTTTGCAGGATGGTGAACTTTACAACAAAGAGTTGTAATTTGTGTGTACAACTTCCTTACCGGCAGCCGGCAGTTATGAGATGGGAATCAAAAAGAAAAAGAAAAACCCAAAAGCATAAGAAGCGTAACTGAAATATTTTTCGTCAACATAGCAAAAAACTTTCTCTTTTTTAAACTGAGACGAGCTGTTTGAAAAAGATTTTTTAAAACCGACAACTAGTTCTGAAGATTAAAAAACGCTGTTTCTAATATTTGCTTTTGATTGACGCGGTAGAAAGCTCTGCTGAAAAAAAGGGAGGGACTTTTGAAGAATCCTAATGCTATTTGAGACGTTTTTATCATCTATTACTTTTCTGTTTATTTAGATATCAAAATATCTTACAATGATTGATTATTATGCAAATTACGTTTGAAATGTTTTTTCAACAAACTTACCACTATTATTCCTATCCAAAGTTTACCAAGTTAGCAATCGCACCAACAACTTTTTCGGTTGATTATTTGCATTTCCCTCGGAACTACCATTAGTCATAATTAGTGTAAATAGCAATCGTTTGCCAACTTAATTACTTTTAAGGAAGCATTTAGTACTCGTATATATTAAATTTAAACAAAAGTAAAAGAAATGTGAATAATTTTTACAAATTTAAAAAACCATTATTTTCTTTGCAATACGAGAAGAAATTTGAATGTATTTTAAAGGCAGTGCTTTCAGGAAGTGAGCACGCAAACTTGAACTTCCTTTTAAAGCACTTACTAGTTTGCTGTTTGCTTTTCAGATTAAAACGATCACGATTGGCTATTTCTTCAAATTTGAAGTCAGGTTAAGCTACATTTTATTTTTCTGCGAAACTTCGACGTGCTAGAGACACAACTATGGGTCATGAAACTGAAACTGAATCCTGGGACATCGCAACAAACGCAAAATCTGATATCGAAGAAATACTATCCTCTTACGTAAGTTCCTTTACTTCTATCTTCGTAAGAGTGTAAAAAAAATTCTGATCGCATTTTTTAGAATTTTCGTGCTTTTACAAAAAATCTTTTTTGCTTTGCTTTTTTCGAGCAAACAAAAAATTTTTGATACATCATTAATACACACAGAACAAATTAGACAGTTTGTGTACACGTATGTACGTATGTATGTATGTATGTATGTATGTATGTATGTATGTATGTATGTATGTATGTATGTATGTATGTATGTATGTATGTATGTATGTATGTATGTATGTATGTATGTATGTATGTATGTATGTATGTATGTATGTATGTATGTATGTATGTATGTATGTATGTATGTATGTATGTATGTATGTATGTATGTATGTATGTATGTACGTATGTACGTATGTATATTTACATGTATTTAGAAAAGATTAAAAGGCCAGAATGAAAATCAAGGTCGAACGATTGTCGGACTTAACACTGAAAAAGAAGATGTCAAGCAGCGTTTGCGTAATCTTGTTAATAAACGGATCGAAAGCCAGGGACCGGATTTCGATGAGTACTGTATGAACCGAAGAAACTCCAGGCAGTATGAACACATTGATCCTTCACGAGTACCGACTAGGATACTGAAAAGAGGGTTAAGTAGCGATAGAAAATTTCCGCTTAGTAAACAAGCAACAATAGAAACTGATATACCTGAGAGTCAATGAAAGTCTCTTTACTCTATAGAAAAGTTGTATGTTCAAGCAGATCTTCTTAAGATTCATGAGGAATTTGAACAGAATGAGTTTTGAGATTAAATAATTCCAAATTCGTGCGAGAAGTAATTATTAAAAATAATATTATTTAAAAAATATTACTGTGAAATATTACTGTGTTAAATTTAAATGTGAGTAATAACTTACAGTAGTTGTTTTTTTTTTTTTGCAAAACACTCGTCGTGTTTTTTTATTCAGCGTTTTGACTAATTTTAATTTTACTCATACCTGTGGATTTCTAAAAAATTTTTCTCGAAATTTCTCTGCTTAAATTCGGAAATTCTATCAATTTTCGTAGGTAATTGTGGTGGTTAGTATTTTTTAAAAATGCACTGATTACTTCGAAATAATCATTTAAGTGAACACATTTGAAAAAGAAATTTGTTTTACGATGATTTATCGATTTCGTAACTGAGCGAAAGTTCGATTAATTATGTAATTTCACGCGTTTATTTTGTTTTATTATGTTATTATGTATATTCAGACATCAAAAAGTGACCGTGAAGTTGGTAACTATTTGTTGACAAATTAAAGCGAATAATCACATTTCATATCTAAATATTAAACAAATAAAGCAATCGAATAAAGTTCGTAAAAAACTAACTATACAAAGAATTTTCTCCCTTCAACTGTGATAAGTTGTTCTGACAGAAACAAGCGCTTTTAGTTTTTGAAGGATTATCGTATCAGTGCCAAATAAAACTACAATTATAAAGTAGAAATTTGAGTGTATTTACCACCATTTACTATTAATCACTGATCAGTCTGAAAAAATGATAGTAAATAAAGAAAAAAAAAAAAAAATCAGAACAAATGGAAAGGCGAACATTCCTACAGGTATATGTATGGGATTTAACAAACTTCTATAACTAATGTTTCGAGCTTGCGTGAAACGCATTTAAAGATTGCATCTAGCTAATTTACAGTCGCAATTATTAAGTATCTGCTGTTCCGCATCCATATAATCTGTTCCAATCGACATACACTTGTAAATCGTTAATTGAGACGCTAGGACGAACTTGTTTAAGCGCATTTTCAAAGTCATTTATGTTAACTGGGCGAACCTAAATTAACAAAATAAATTATACTAAATTACGTAGATATATTTTAGTAACAAAGGAGTGAAATGTTCCTTTTAAATAAATAAATATTTAATATTAAATAAACCTCGTCCGCGTTAACACTTCTAATGTCCCGAATGTTTCTAATCGGACCAAGTGCAGCTTCTCTACACAAGTTAGCCATATCTGCACCGGAGAACCCTTAAATAAATTACCTTTAATTTTAATAAAAAAACTTAGAAAAAAATTTTTACATATCAGTTGATTTAAACAAACTTGCTGTATATTCCTACAATATTATAATATACACTTTATATTTACTTACATCCATATTACTTTATATTTTTATATATTATACACATACATACATAGTATACATATCTCTCTCTAGTATCTTATTTTTTTATCAACAACTTCGCGGCCCATTTTATTGCTTATATAAACTAAGCATCATCTTAGATGAAAAAAAAAACAGCCACATACAATAAACTTTATCGAAAACTGAGGAAATGTTTTTTACTGCTTAAAAGCATTATCAGGGTAGATTTAAACTAATTAAGGAGTAAAACACGAGTTTCTAAGATGTTTCTAAGTGATTTTGTAAAATGAGCATAACAAAGTTTCTTAAATACTGATTTTTTTTTCTTCAAATTTTACTGGTGTAACAATACCGTTTGTTTTTGCACGTATTAAATCATAATCGGAAGAAGATAGTTGATGGGCATGTTTATTCATAAGATTCTCCACAATTTGTCGTCTTGCACAGCCTTCCGGAAGCGGAATATACAAGCGTTTTACTAAACGCCGTCGTGCAGCCTCATCTAGCTCCTGAGGTCTAAACTTAAAATACAAATAAAGGCAAACAAATAAAAATTAAGAAACTTTTGTAAAACATATTAACAAAACAGTACATAAACGAATATCTGCACACAACTTAATGATGTAATTGAGTTTACAACTTATAATTGCGTACCTGTTAGTAGCACCTACAACAAGTATTCGATCGTCATTTGAACACGTTGTTCCATCTAATTGAACAAGAAATTCAGTTTTAATGCGCCTCGAAGATTCATGCTCACCGTCAGAGCGTCGGGTAAGCAAAGAATCAATTTCATCGATAAATATAACAGCTGGTTGGTGAACACGAGCAACGCCAAACAAAGCACGCACCATTTTTTCACCTTCACCAACCTTTAAACAAGAGTTTAAACTAAACTCACCGATGAGTCGCATGTCATTTGCAAAGATGTTTTGAAATCTATACTTACCCATTTTGAAGTTAGAGAGGATGCGCTGATACTGAAAAATGTTGCATTTGATTGACTGGCGATGCATTTCCCTAAGTAGAAAGTTATATTTAGTCAATAAAAATAAACAAACACACAAAATCAAATCAATAAACAAAATAGTTAACGTTAAAATAACTTAACCATGTAATTGGAAATAGCAAAAATATGTTTAAATTAATATTGATTTTAGTAAAAATAATAATAAAGTTAATACACAAATTTGGGAAAAATGATTTAGAAAATGTAGACAAATCTATAGCCAAAAAAAATTCTCAGGAAATGCTAAGCATTACATGAGTAGTTTTAGCATCCTCTTAAAAAATAACTTTTAGCATATTTTATATATATAAAAAAACACTACAAGTTAAACAACATAGAAAATTTCATTCCTATTTTCCTGTGAAAAATTCAGCTTTGGACGCCTGAGTAATGACTGTATTTGAGCCAAATTCGGGAAGATTTCTCAACGCCCATTGATAAACATTATTAGAACATATGTACACGATATTACTAGCATATTTTAAGCTCAACAGAAATTTGATGAAGCATCAAAATGCTCCTTAAAGAAGAAGCCAATACCTTAAAATATCAATTGACATATTTACTCTGAGGACATTAAAAATAAACATCTCCCTGAAAAATAATTTCTTAATTGAGCATCCCCTACCAATTATTACTGGCTATAGGCCTTTTAAGTATATGAAAGCAGAAAACATTTGAAATTCAAAGTTTAGGAAATAAGGTTAGAAAGAAAGAATAAGAAAAAAGGTAAAATATATTATATGGAACTACCACAGAAAGCATTTTTATGGAACAGTGGCTAACCAGAATATATTGTGCATAATATTTCTATATAAATAAACATAAAGATAGCAGAAATTAGAATACAAATTTCATTTTGAATAAGGTAATATTTTCCACAAGAAATAGCAAAAGGTTATTTAAAATTTTTTAAATTACTAGTTTTTACCTATTAATGTTTTACCAGTACCAGGAGGACCAAATAATAGCAAGCCTTTTGGTGGACCACGTAATCCAGTAAAAATATCTCTAAATTTAAAAATTTTAACAGACTTAGATTTTTTTATTCCTTCTATCTACAGTACTAAAAAATTTTTTAAATTCTTTACGGTCGAAGCATTGGCCATATAACAATTTCTTGAATAGTCGTTTTTGCAAATTCCAGACCAGCAATATCTTCCCAAAGAACTTCTGGGCCATGGTCCATGATCTGTTACAAAAATCATAAAATAGAAAATGTAAGAAGTAAAGACCCATAAATGTTTACTTGGTTTACTTTATTATATAAAGTATAATAAAGTAATATAAAAATAATACCAAAATTTTACTATACTTTTCTATTGCTACACATTTTTATCATCTCAAAGAATAAGGGGAGGAGGGGGAGGGGAATGTTGTAAAAAAATCAGTGTTATACTTAAAATTTCTTTTTAAGAAAAAATTTAACATTTTTACAAAACAAAAAACCAAAGGTTTTTTGTTTTTAAAAATTTTACAAAACAAAACAAAAAATCTCTGGTTAATTAACACTTTGGCTGTCACACTCCCTGGAGGGAAAAAGTCCAAAATGACACCTCCTGTATAAAGAAATCTACCGGCCAGAATTTAAAAAAATATTGTATGTGTGTTCAGAGGTCTAATACTTTTGAATAAGGAATTTAGGTAAGATGAGTATACCCATCAGTGTTATCATATAAAAATTGACTATTCTTTCATAGTTACACCATGGTTAATTTGTTAACCTTTATTGGAAAATGTAGGTTTTCCTGAAGTATGGAAATCTCTCCCAAATGTGCTCTACAGGCTGTCAAGTTTTTTTTTTTTTTTTTTTTCTTTTTTTTTATTGGTCCTTTTCGTTATGTCATATTTTAAAAAGTTTTTTTCAATTTTGGAAATTGAAAAAACTGAAAAAAAAAAAGGCTTAACAAAAGAGACTAATAAAAAATGAAAAAAATGAAAAAAAAAAAAAAAAAAAACTTAACAGCCTGTTTTGATTTTTTATTGATCTTTTTTGTCAACTCATTTTTTAAAATTTTTTTTCTTCAGTTTTTTCAATTTTCAATATTGAAAAAATTGAAAAAAAAAAAAGAGAAAAAAATGACAACTTGACAGCCTGACTCTAAGACAACTTAAAATTTACATTTCTAATGTAACAAAAAGAGATAAAAGTAAGATTTTCAAGTTATACCTCATTTTCAATAAGTTCAATTATTTTTGGGTCAATATTTTTCATCCATTCACAAACTTGATACTTAGAATCAACACCATTTGTTTTTTCTTTATTCTGTTGTCTCCTATACCAAGAGCAAAAAGACAAAGGGGTAAATTCCTTAGCATTACTTTGTTGATTGTAAAAATTGCATTCAAAGATTTCTTTCTTTTCTTTTTTTTTCGATAAAAATCTTTTAAAATTTTATAGAAGAACAAAACTAACTTGTCATCATTATCTTGATTTATTGGAGGAACAAATCTCCCATTTGCATTTCTCCTAAAGGAATATTTAACAAAAAAGGAATATTTAACAAAAAAATAAATTATCTATATGTTTTATATATCAAATATATCTTCAGTAGTTATTTTGAAAATGAACATTTGATTAGCACATTTTTAAATTTCAAAATTTTTTTTACAAAGCTGTCAGAATAAAAAAAAACCTTGTTCCAAGAGATTTCTTTGAATTTCCATAACCTGTTGAGTCAATGAGCTATCAATATGATACATAATTATGCAATTATTGTTGATAATTATGATAGGAATTGAGTTGAAAAAAGTCTTTCATCCCAAAGAGTTAAGAGAATATACAAGCATACTAAAGTTAAGAAAGAAAATATAATAATGTTATAAACAATAATTATAGAATAAATATAATTATAAATGAAAGGGATGAAAAAACAATAAACATTCTGAGTAAGGTGGCTGATTAATGAATATGATTAATAACAGACTACTTTATAACTTAAGATTTAAAGTTATGATCAACGGTGAACTTATAACGAACCATAATATTATAAAAAGAACATTTTATAATGAACAAAAATATTAGAAAGATCATTTAACAATGAATAGAGCTCCTGATTTTTTTATCATTTTGCCAAGATGGAGCTTTTGATCTTTTTAAAGCACAAGACCAAGCTAACTTTCTCAATTGCTTTTAATGCTTAAATATTAAACTTGTTATAATGCAAATTTTGATAAAACTAAACAAGAAAAATACATATGTAATGATATTTTAATAAAAATGATAAAATTATTTTACAAATAAAACAACTTTATAATTAAACATAAATTAAAATTTTAAAAAACAAAAAACTGTTATTAATTAATTGACGGCATTTAACTTTAAAATATTATATAGTTAAAAAAAAAAATTAGTGACTTAAATTTAAAACTATATTAATGATTTTTAACTATTGAAAAAAAAACTTTAAAGAAAGCAAATAGCATCAATACTTTGTCATTAAGGATGCTTCTTTTTACAATGACTTCATACCAGCCAAAGAGAGTAATCGTTCACTTTCAGTGAATATTGGCTGAATATTTCTGAGGCAGGCAAAAATATTATCCAAATGCTTGCAACTATTTTCAGTTGTCTTGTACATACCTAATTAGTTCCTCGTATTACCTTCTTTTAAAGGCATTGTTTGAAGAACAGTGTTTGTTTCTTTGAAGCATTTTAGAAAGGGAACACACTGGTTCAGTATTATCTAGTTCAACTTTACCTTCACCTTGAATGTTGAATTGGTTGCTTGTGAAATTATTAGCTTAGTAAATAAGATAAATTCAAATTGTTCAGTGCACAAAATTTGTGGATAAATTTTAGCAACAGGGTTGTCCACTCATCCAATGTCAAACTAAATTTTTTATTCTTCTTTAGATAAAAAATAAAAGATTTACTTTGACACTGAATGAGTGGACCAACTATGTTCATAACTATTATGAGTAGACAAAGCAAGAACTTATTCAATAGATACTCTTATTGACTGTTGAATGAGTTCCTGCTTTGTTAATTTATGATTATGAACAAGGTTCATAATGTTGGAGTGATTTTTCAGAAGAAGCAGCTACAATCAGCAACACTCTCTGATAAATTTACTTCTTAAATCTAATTCAACCATACTATGCTACAATATAAAAGACAGTGAACACTTCTTTTGAACAAAAGCTTAAAAAGACATCTGTTGTGTAGATTTTTTTGAAAAGACATCTATTGTGTAGATTTTTTTTAAACCAACCATTTCATTATCACCATCAGCCTTTTCTGAATTATTTTCATCATTTTTATGTTTAAAAGGAATTTTATGAACATTTTTAATGAACAATTCAATTGCAGAAAATCTGCAGAAATGCAATTAAAACTTATTTTAGGTTAGTCTTAGAAACCTCATAAAATATTAAAAAGTACTGCCTTACATTAAAACTTGTGATTAATTGTAAACTTTAGGATAGAATAAGTTTTTGAGGGACACCTCCTTTAGAGATTTGATAAAATTGAATATTTTGACTTACTAACTGATCTCTTGCTGTTCTAAACGGATTATTATTCACATTTAATTCGCTTTCAATTGTTAATGCATTCTAAATAAAAATTGAAATAAAAATCAGAGCAATAGAGAAATACTTTTTTCAAATTTTGGTTTTTCTTCTTAGGAAGATACTTCATCTGATTTATTTTATCAATTTTTTCAATAAAGAATCTTTCCTTCAGCTTGTGTTCATAAAATCTTTATAGATACTCAGATAATTAATTTAAGATAATTTTACCTTAATAACTTGTTTATTATCCTTTCTCTGGTCACTTTTGGGAAAATCTTTGTAATCCATATCATTAGATACAATCAATTCAGTTTCTGAGGAATAATTTTTTTTCATCTTCTGTAAAGGGATGATACTTTCTTCCCTATCATCATAAGACTTATGTTTACCAAACATTGATTTACTTTTAAAAACAGATGTTGAAACTTCAACTTTTCTATTTTGATTGTAAAATTGATTACGAGGAATTGACTTTAACAAAGTTTCAGTCGGTGCATTTAAGCTTAAATCTGCAACAGTCTAAATAAAGAAAAAGGGCATTAATTTAAGATATATTTAAAAGTTATTTTTTATAATATCTGAGTACATTTATAAGATAATTTTGAAGAATGAAAATAAATTGTTCACTTTGTAATGAGAAGTTTAAGTGAGATTTGATAATAAAAACTCACATTTTTAAACTTTGTTTGCTCATTAGAATCTTGACCAACTTGAATTTTTTTCCTCTTAGATAAGTTGATTCTCATTTGTTTAGGCTCAGGCTAAAAAAGGTCATATAAATGAGTTTTAACAAAATCCAGATTTGATTGCTATATTTAAGCAATTTTATTTGCTAAATTTTTTCATTAAAATATAGATTTTTTATTTTAAGTTAGATTTTTATTATAAATAATCTACAAATATTATAAGCATTTAATTTCTAGACAAACATGGCCTACTTAAATGCATAGCTCAAGCTCTTGATCTTATTGGCAAAAAAATAAAAATAAAAGGAAGTCAGTTTTTTGTAAATACATTTCCCTAATTTACACTTAATTATACTTTCCTAATTATTAGATAACTTAATCATTAAACAGGTCATTAATCATCATTAATCAGGTACGAAGGATTGTTGAATGTTGAATGATTGCTTGGCTCATGCTCTTCTTATAATAGAATAATGAAATAGACAGAGTAGAGCTCTACAGGTAGATAAAAAAATAAGTGTTTAATCATAAAAATTACAGAAGTATTAGATAGTGTACAAACAATAATTGACATGTTGTAGCTGAAATATTTTTGTTTATGTGAGATAGTAAGAACTTTAAGCAAATAAAATCAATTATTTTGGCAAACCCATACAAATCTCTTTTTAAAAAAATCACGTTAGAAATCTGTTTCATGAATCTGTTTATTAATGTATTCAGTAGATTTACACTAAAGAAACAATTGAATGTTAAGAAGATAATTTTATAATTGTTGTTTAAATATATATTTTTATAACTATATTATAAATATATAATACAGTTATAAAAACAAACTTCATGTCAAATGATCTAGAGAATAAGTCTAAGAGGGATTCGCAGTGCTGAAAACCTGCTTTTTTGTTTTGAGTAGTTATAGATCGGCTTCGATTTCAAAACTGCAACAGTTAGTACATAAAAACCTTCAACTTGAAATATCAAACTGAATGCCAGCTTCAGAAGTTGTATCTTTTTCATTCCTACAATCTTCTTCAGCCTCATCAAATTCCAATGGTATGCATTTCATATATCACAAGATGATGCATCACTTAATTTTCAACATACTGCTTTTATCAAAGGTAAAGGTTTTCAAGAAAGATGCCTGGGAAAAAAGGCTGTTAGTATTAGGAAAAACCAATATGTTCAAAAAAAAAGATATTGCTACTAAATCTTTACTAATTACACATTACATTTAAAAAAGACTATCCTAATGTCAAGGACAGTTTGTCAAAGATTTGCAATCTAAAACCTAAGTAATGCATTTCAATTAATGAATCAGGTACTCACCATATGTATGCATACACCACAAAAATAGAAAACTTCTATATGTATGCATACACCACAAAAATAGAAAACTTCTACTTGATGCAATTAGGTGGAATAAAACTTATTTTACAATCATGCTATAACCTATACTTAAAATAAAAATATAATACCTTATTTTGTTTCAGTATTTCATCAAAACATATGTTGTGTAGGTCTGTTGCTTCTACTTTCCATTTTTTGCTGTCTGAAGAAATATTAAAAAAAAAGAAATAGTTGCAAAAAAATTAAATAAGGTGCAAAAGTAAATTGGTTACTTAGAATAATTACATAGTTGACATTCTAATTTTTCTGATTATCTTATCAATAATCAATCATGTTTAGCAAAGGATTTTCATTACTTTTTTATGCAATTTTAATTTAAGTGTTAAAAAAATTCATGTCTTACCAATATTTTTTTTATAATGGTGATTTAATTATAATTGATTTAACAACAATGTAAAATTGAAATCTATTTTTTAATAAGCCACCTGAACATCAAATTATGTTAAATGGCATACTTTTAAACTTCAATTTATTTCATAAATTATTCAACAAAAGGTTTACAAAAGACTTTTTTTATATTTTGTGGCATTTATGAGAAACAAAACTAAATAAAGTTTTTAAAATAAAGTAAATAACTGTATAATTCCAGAATTTAAGCTACTTAGAGCAGGTAAAAAAATTGATCTTCACTTCTACACCAAATTAGCTTAAGATTGAAACAACTCTGACATTTAACTAATACATCATGTTAATCTAAATACTTAATCTGGATTTATTTTTTTCAATTCTGAATTATACTTTTTAGAAAAATAAAAATAAAACAGTGCAAATTGGAAATAATTTTCAATTGTGGTCACATTTTTTATTTTCATTTTGAATAAAAAATGCAGGTGATGTTGGTCACCTGGTGCATTTACTTAAATGATCTCTTATAAGAAAACCTTTCCTAAAAGAGATCATTTTATACTCCTAATTTTAAATGAAACTGGTTAAATATTTAGAGGAATAGGAAATAGAAGAAGCGAGTTTCAAATTAAGGTTATTCGGGATTTGAGAAAACAGTATGACAAAGTCATACTAAACCTAAACCAAGCTGATTGTTGAAAACCATGCAAGTGGCAACTATGAGAAGAAAAATTAAAGAGCTGGATTAAAGAACTTTGGAAAACAAGCTTGATCATAGTAATAAAAAATCTTTTTTTTGATTAAAAGCAAAAGAGCTAATTATGGTAGAAAACAAAGAGATTTACTGATATTCATAAAAAACATTAAAAAAAAAAAAAACATAAAAGGTTTTACTGTATATTTTTGGTGTCCATACAACAAAATGACTTACAAGAAAAAATTTAAAACTTACTTAATAGAGGCAACATGGATAAATGTCTGTATGGTGTCACACCATCACAGTTTCTTTGACTTTTGTGTTAATTTTTTTTTTAGTGGGTTAATAGAGTTAACATAGATAAATGTAAAAGTCTTTATGGTGTATTTAAAAGTTAAAATTCCTCAAAATATAAATCATTCTACTAATCATAATTTTAACAACTAATTACTTCACCTTCACACTTTCTTAAAATTTATCTGGTTTTTATAGTTGTAACAACTTAACTTACAGCTGAACTTGATA
Source organism: Hydra viridissima (assembly GCF_058129835.1). Taxonomy (NCBI): domain Eukaryota; kingdom Metazoa; phylum Cnidaria; class Hydrozoa; order Anthoathecata; family Hydridae; genus Hydra; species Hydra viridissima. The sequence goes on along the minus strand of NW_028324302.1, from coordinate 15,803,984 downwards.
AAATATATTTACTTCACATGCTAATATTACTTGTAATTATATTTGCATCAAATTTAAGCAACTCATTTTAGTCACTAGCGCTTATATGATAAATGCAAAATTTTAATTTCAAAAATTCAAACTTTGTGTTTAAAAGGTATTTTCTTCAAAATACTAAAAATGAAATTATGAATTAAAGTATTTCTGATGGCCATAATTAAAAGTCTTTTATTCAGCAGTAAAAAAAGGAGTTGCAAAATGAAAGTACTTTCAAATTAGTACTTCTACTCTTTAAACGTTCATTTGGTTTTAAAAAATTTAGAAATTCAATAATATTTTTGTATCAAAAAATATGTAAAATATCTATTCTCATCAATGAATTTTATCCTTTCTGTTAAAGAAGATGTAAGCACTTTAAGTCACAAATAACCCCAGTACTAATTTTAGATCACAACTTCAGGATATTCATTAAAAATCATTTATGCTTAACATCTATATCAAAATTTGCATAAATTAGTTTAAATTGGTATCGTTTGATACCAGCAGTGAATAACATCAGCAGTAACCAACTTAAACTACTTCTTTAAAAATTACCTTAATTGCCTACTTTTTTTAAATAAAGGATGTAAAAAATACTTATAGTTGTATTAAAGAATCCTGTTTTAATACAATAAATTTAATATTTAATATTTAAAAACTAGATAAATATTTGTTGGCCGATTAATTACCTGCCTAGTACAGCCTTAATACTCTAGAGGCAAGTGAACATCAAAACTATTGAGTAACTAAATTAGCAATAAATACATGTGCTCAAATTTACCATTTGGCTTTTCAGATGTCAAAATACCAACCATATCAGTATAACTGTTTAAGCCTAAAACAGCAAAAAGAAAGTCAATTGTAACTTTAACATAAATAGATTTCACCCCATATAATATTTGTACTATTTGTAAAAAATCAAAAAATTTAAATATACCATTATCTGCAGCCATTGCATCAACAACTGAAAAATAATCATTGGACAGCTTTGAAAAGATCTCATAGTAAACTGCATCACTCAATCGGTTGCTAAAAAATTTATTATCAATTAAATAAAAATAAACAAATTAATAAAAAGAGCAATTGCACTAATTGCATAGCAGTTGTAAATATATTTCACCTCAGCAATAACTCATTTGTAAAAATCATCAGTGATCGAAGTTGATCTGCTTTCTCATGACTTGAGGCACTTTCTATAGAAAACTTTAAACTATGCCAGAAACTACTGAGCAGAGACTCAGATTGGTCACTCATCTTTTATAATTAGTTTTTTAGATTAATAAAATTTTAAAAAAATATTATGAAATGGAAACACAACTGCTTTGAACCATCTTCTTTGAAAATTAAAAATGAAACAAAAAATGAATTATGCTTGTGTATTTTATTTTATTCAACAATTTTTTTTTTTTTTTTTAAATCAGAAAGCATTGTTGTTAAAAATCTTATTACGAGAAAGTATTTTTATTTAAAAATTTTTGTTATGTCAGATTTATAGAGTTAAAGGAAACTCAACCCAAGAGTTTTATAATTAAAAATTTATGGTTTATTGCTGAGATTGCCATAAATATTTTAGATTTCTTTTATTTGCACGCCCGGAATTTTTACACAAATTTTTTAAAAAGCAAATAATTATATAATAATATTATTTGTTTGACAAAAGAAAACCAGCAAACATAAAGCAGCAAAAGTGTACATCCATACACTACTGTTGCTCTATATGTGCAAATGAAAAAAAAAAAAAAAATACAGAAAGCAAATAGATTCAAAAATAAAATACAATAATTTCTAAAGTTCTAAAATTATTTTAAAAACAAAAGATAAACTTTTTGCTGAACAATTTACAAACAATCAGGATGTTGAATATTGCATAAATTTGAAGACATGGCAACGTTTAGTCAATGTTATTATACAACCATTTTTCTAATTTCCACAAACTATATGCATAAAGGTATCACTCTATGAGAAAACTTCTAGTTTAACATATTCAAGATTTTATTTTACAAAATTTGTAATGTGACTTTAAAAATATTTTAAGATATTTGTAAAAAATTCTTTTAGCAAAATCTTACTATTAAAAATGGTACTTGAATGTAATGATAAAGTATTATTATACAAACTCAGTTACCTACAAGTTAAGTTTACATAACATAACAGATTTCTGAATAAAATGCCTTACTTAAAAAACCCAGAAAAAATCAAAAGAAAAGGATGTTTGCTAATTACTTGCTTCAGCTAAATTGTTTCTACAAACAAAGTCAAATCTTCAGTTGGTAGAGAAAAAATAGAAAAAAACAGAACATTTTAACATACGGAAAATAAAAAATAAGTACTAACCAGAAATAAAATTAGCTAAAAACTAAATAAAAATTTTAGGTGTTTGAATTTTCTTTGTCAACATCATTTAGCTTGATCTCACGAAAATTAGCTGATATTTTCATCATTAGTTCTTTGTGTGACAAACTTGGGTTATTCTTTTTAACAAAAGCAAAATTATTCTTTACAAATATAGCATATGCATTCGGTGTTCTTTTATTTGCACTTGATGAGTTTGTTAACACAAAAGTACCACCACAGCGCACACATTGATGCCTACTAGAATCAATAGACTTTGAATGCCGCCCAATTTCAACACCACAACCATCACATTTATATTTATATTTACAATGTATGTCATACTGGTGACATCGAGATATTACAGGTAAGTCTGGGTGAGCTCTATTACCTTTTTTTGCCCAATATTTCCAACAGGGCCCATGCCCTCCTTTTACACCATCTAATAACCAGACAGCAGCATGGCAAAGTTCATGTATCAATGTGTCCCTTATTCTATCTTTTGAGTCTACCACTTTATCTGATAATTCAATAGATGAATTTCGAACACCCAGTGATGAATTATAATAACAAAAACCGGCAGTCTTAGTCATTCTTTTATTCCAAGTAATACGCAAGTCTGCAGGTAATTTATTATCAAATACAGTCTTGTTGAACAATGAGAACAGTTCAATAACAAGTTGGTCTCTAATTTTGTAAAAGTCACGTTTATATGATGGTGTGCCAGGGACAGATTTGAAAGTGAATTGGTCAAAAACATCTTTTACTGCAGACTTTGGTGTTTTTAACACAGTTTTGGCTTGATTGTTAGAAGCTGTACTTTGTGTTGGAGTTTTAGTGAACTGAATGTTATTAGGTAACCCTTTTGGTAAAACAAATTGATGAACTGACTCTTTACCTGTAAGAGTATCCAAAACAGTTTCAGAAAACTCCTCATTATCATTGGACTCTGTTACAGAGGAATTATTTGATTTACAAGTCTGTTTTAAGGGAACAAACAATGAATTATCTTCATTGTCACTTTCAGAAGTATCATATTTTACTTCCTGGTTAAAGTTCACCTCATTGTCACTTTCAGAAATATAATCTTCTCTTCCCTGTTTGAAAAATTGCTGTTTATCTTTTTTGATAAAATCAACAGTGTTTTTAGGATTTCTTTCTTTATACAGATAATTACTATTAGACTTTACTTTGTCAACTGAATTATCGGAATCATCAAGACTTTGTAAATTACTTGTTTCATCATTATCTTTTTCATCACTATCATCTGAACAACTACTGTTATCTGTTTTGAAAATTAACTCTTTGTTATCTGTTTCGGTAAAATTGGCTGTGTTTTTAAACTTCTTATCCTTATGTAGATTAACACTTTTGGACTTTATCTTCTCTACAAAATTATCAGAATCATCAGAACTTTGTAAACTGCTTGTTTTTTCATCATCTTTTTCATTGTCTTCATTTGAACTTCCACTGTTATCTGTTGTGTTAAAATCTAAAATGTTTTTTAAATTCTTTTGTTTATTCAGATGTATACTATTAGGTTTTCTTTCCTCTACAACACTATCTGAACTGTTTGCTTCATCACCGTCGGTTTTATCATCATTTGAACTTCTACTACTTCCTGATGATATTTCCAGCTTTCTAACACATACTGACTTTCTTTTCTTTGTTCTTAATATAACTTCTTCATCACTATCACTATCTGATGATAACAGAAATTTAGGAATAGAAAACCTATTACTTTGAACTTTCTTTTTATAAAAGGAAGTATTGTTAAAATCTTCAGAGAATAACTCTGTTCTTTTGGAGTTACTTGAAGTGTTTTTCAACATTTTACACTCCGAACAGTCCATATAAATATGCATTTCCTTAATTTCATCTGCAGTTTTACTTAATTCTTTAAAGTGTGCAAAATTTAACTTTTTAATAAACTCTTCTAGTTGGTGGCAGGCATTATATTTCATTTCATTGATAGAAGCCATATTTTATTTTCAACTAAAGATTATAAAACAAGTTTATTAGAGAGCTATTTTAGAATAACATCTAATTGATTTAAAAATAAAGTAGTCCTTGCTATTTTTTCCTTCAAAACCTGAAAGCAAATACAGTTCCATGAATTAAAAATAGAATTAAAAGCAGCTATTAGAAGCCAAGAGGTTAACTCCAAGCGTTGAGTTGCATAAGTGTATGACAGTGACAATACAATTATTATAAAAATAACCAAGATCTTTTATCTTTTATGAAGGCAAAACCTGAAAAAATTTCATTCTTGTTTTATTAAATAAAAATAGCAACTAACAGTACTAGGCTACTAAACATCAAGAATTAAAGAGTAACAGTACTAGACTTGCAAACATCAAGAATCAATTTTTGATGTCTAAAAATCAAGATATCAATGCTATAAAAACAATGCAGACCATGTAAACAAATGCATACAGTGGATTAGGTAGAGTGTAACCTGAGTATCATATGGAGATTAAAGAAGGATGTGATATAAAGATGGAAAAACCACGAACTGTGCTTCTGAAATAAGTCACAGCTGAAGAGGTACAACTTTTTTTCGAATAAAGACGAATCTATACGAATAGTAAAAGTTTTCTTGAATCCATACAATTAAAATCATTTCTTTTGAATTAATATGAAAAATAAGTTATTATAATATAGTATAAGTTATTAATATATCAAGCGTACCCTATTCTTTGCGTTTACCCTGGTAAACGCATAGAAGAAAATATCTGATTGTAATGAGTTTGGATTCATAAGACTTTTGAGGATTTGGAAAAATAGTTAGCTTGATTAACTGTAAAAGAAGGAGAATTTTAAACAAATTTACTCTACTCTATGCAAATAACAAAAATGTATCCGAAACTGCCCAGTTAAGGGGCAGTTAAGGACCAAGCATAAGTGTTTGATTTCTCCACTAGTCACAGGTGACGAAAGAACGAGTGCAAATTTCGATATTCAGCTCTTGGAGGTAAATAGAATTTTTAGTGAAGTTTATCAAAATAGAACTGTTCATTTGTTCAAAACAGCTGACGTCAGGAATGTCGGATGGGGGGGGGTATGGCGGGAATTTTGCCCTAGTCTTACGTTGGGTGAGGGTCATGTTAAAAGAAACTTTTTTTAATCACCAATTTTAGTGATAAATGAAATTTTTTTTTTCATATAACTATTTTTCTTTTAGTAAACACATAATTTGTATAAAACTTTTTAAATAGGGAAAAAAAAATTTTGTAAACTTTTACTCAGCGACACGCGAAAGTTAAAAATCAAACATTAAACCTAAAAAAAAAAAAATTTTTCAAGAGAGGTAGCGAACAGAAAGACACCCAACCACCCCATTTTGCAGCAGCCTCCGTGCTCCTGAAGCCCATTATAACAAGTTAACCCGACCCTCGCCCATCCTCAACAAGACAAGCTGATATGTTTTATGCATCAAAACGCATATACGCACAGAAATTTCAAACATACGCAAAGAAATTTATTTGTTAAAATAATTTTATTAATAGATTGAAAAATAAATTTTACAGATCGTCAGGTTAGAATTACTTTGTTCTCCCATTTTAAAAGTTGGGAGAAAATGAGTTATTAATTTTAGTTATGGCTACTTTAGAAAAACATTTTATTTAAAAATTTTTTTTTTTAAATAATTTTTTTAAATATAAATTATTTAAAGGATAAGTTATTATTTTTTTAAAAAGTAACGCTAAAATTTTAAGCTATTTCTTTTAAAATTCTATAACATGCTTTCAACTTTTAAAATGAGAGATGGAACAACATATAAACTTCTGAAGACCTTGACGCTGGTGATTGGGATCAATCCCATGATACAAAACACCAGCATCAAAATCTTCAGAAGCAAGTTTCAACTTAATCATGATGTTTTATTTTCGTTGAATAAAAACAAGTTTGTCAACAAGTATCTGAAGGAGATTTTGTGTGCTCGCAAAATATTAGCGCTGAAAAAACCATTTCTGAAGAATACGAATTAGAAACGAAGATTTAGTATGACTACTGAAACCAGTGTTGTGGCCGAGCTTTACAAAGGCATCATCTTCTTTGTCATTTTCTTCTGTGAATATTTGCCTGGTTTCAATTTATGTCTGGTTTGAGTTCGAGTTAGAAATCATTCGATGTTTTCATAGATTTCTTCTGAAGTACCATTGGTGTACCACTGTAATGTTGTAATTAGAACTTAATAAATAGAATAACAAAGTTTATATGTAGTATGACAAGATAAAGCTGCTTAAAAGTTACTACTTTCTGTTACCAAAGTATTTTACAACAGCCTGGTAATTTTTGTTACAAAGAATTATCCTCTTTTTTTTGTACTAGTTTATGTAATTTCGCTTTTATATTGGTTTATTGTGTTGCTTTATTGAAACTTTTTTGTCAAGGAAAACGCCTGTTTAAAGTTGTGCGTTTGCTCAATGTGCCTTATCGGACTGTTTTCAACATCATTAACCACTTCAAGGAGCTTGGGCAAGAAGGCAATTGATTAGGAAGTGGAAGAAAGCGCACCATTTAACACTTTAAGGAATGTCACAAATGAAACTGGTATCTTCAAGAAAATAGAACGATATAAGGGGAGCTCAATCTCATACCGTAAAAGCTTCAAAAAGTTTAATTTCATATGGATGATAACAAGGTTGTACCGCTCCTAAAATACCGTTGATTACTTCGTCGGGCCGCTGATCAGTTGTGGGAACACATCCTCTTCACAGACGAGAAACTGTGTTGCCGTGGAGTAGATTCATAACCGCAAAAATGATTGAGTCTGGCCGCAAAGGTTTCCAGTGCGTCGGTCAAAGTTAAACACCACCAAACTTCCAAGTCCATAATGGTCTGGGCCGGAATTTAAGCTAGTGATAAAATATCCTTAAAAATTAATCAAGTGTACTGACGGGAAATCTGAGAGGCCGTTGTTAATTTTATAAAGATACAAAAGTAATAATAATTTATAGGTATATTTATTTTAAAAGAAATCGTCGATAGTCCTAACAAAAATCTAACTGAGCTCATATTCGAATGTGTTTCATTATTTCGCTTCTCACTGGATTCATAAATGTATATTACTTTTAACGAAATCAATGCGGTGGTGAGACCTAACAAAGTCCTATGTTTAAAGAAAATCTTAACAAAGACCTAACAAAGTCCTATGTTTAAAGAAAAATTAAAGAAATGACAAATTTCGTATATATAAAATAAACATTTGGGGAAAATAACTTAGTTATTTAACTAGATATCTAGTTAGTTAAAACAACTAAATTTTTTTTCTCTAAATATTTATTTTATATATACACTGCTGGCCAAAAGATTCCGGACACTTGATATTTTTATATAAAAAGCTAAAATCTATCCTGTATCATTAAATTAATCAATAATATTAATTTATAATACTTACACTTACAAGTTTTAAGTCTTTATGTAAGTCTATTTTTTTAATTGTTTATTTTAACTTGATATAAAGCGTTACATTACTCTTAAGAGCTTGGTCTTATTAAAGTTATTTATTTGTTGAAACATGAAGTAAATATTTATAACATAATGATAGCCGACTAAAATGATTAAGAATATTTAGTTTTGTTTAGTTTTCATTTGGAATTAATAACGGTTGCATAAAAAATCTTCAAAAAAATTTGAAAATTTAAAATTCGACTATTTAATTAAAAATATGGGTAAAAAACCTTCTTTAACGGTTGCAAAACGTTCTAAAAAAATTACACTATATAAAGAAAATTATTCAGTTCGTGAAATTTGCAAAAAATTAAAAGTTACAAGATACCATCAAACGATGGAAAGAAACAGGCATTTTTGAAGACAAAAAAAGATCTGGTAGACCACGGAAGACAACAAAAGCAGAAGATAATAGTATAATATTGACGAGTAAAAGAAATCGAAAACTTATGGCCCCGGAAATAACTTCAGGCTTTAATAGGAGTCATTCAAAATCTATTTCATTAACCACTACGAAACGACGTCTTAGACAAACAGGACTTTCTGGCCGTATAGCGGTCAGGACACCGTTGCTACGGATTAGAAATCAAAAGAAAAGGTTACAATTGGCTATAGACCACCAAAACTGGACAGAAGAAGACTGGGAAAAAGTACTATGGACCGACGAGTCCGAATTTGAACTGTTTGGGCAAAGACGTAGAATTTACATTAGAGGAACAACAAAAGAAAAAATGATCCTAGAGTGTTTAGTGCCGACAATCAAGCATGGTGGTGGGTCAGTTATGGTATGGGGATGTTTTTCTTCAGCTGGTGTAGGTGATGTAGTTAAAATTAATGGTATTATGAAAAAAGAACAATATAAAACAATTCTAGAAAACAATTCTATACCTTCTGGCTTAAGAACTATTAGTCGTTTTTTTGTTTTTATGCAGGACAATGACCCTAAACACACCTCAAAATTATGTAAGAACTATATAAAGGAACAAGAGGATAATGGTGTCCTCAAAAACATGACCTGGCCGGCCCAATCACCAGATTTGAACCCAATAGAGTTACTGTGGGACGAATTGGACAGAAAGGTCAGACAAAAATGCCCAACATCCAAAGAGCAGATATTAGAAAAATCCTGGTTATCAATTACACCCGAAATAATAAATTAATTAATAAATCGGATGCCACGGATCGCAAAAAAAGTGATAAAAACTCGTGGGTTATATTTTGACGAAAAGACAGTTAAGTAATAATAGTGTTGTTAGTTTTTTTTTTAATTCATTTTTTGTCTTTTTTTTTTCTTAAATAGTAAATATATGTATCTTTTATAAAATAAATATGATTTTTGGATTTTTTTTGAAATAATTATGGGATTTTTAATTAAAAAATTAAACAAAATCCAAGTGTCCGGAAACTTGGCCTGCAGTGTACGAAATTTGTCATTTCTTAAATTAGGATTTTCTTAAAACATAGGACTTTGTCAGGTCTCACCACGGTAGTTACGACACTTAACAGCTGTGAACTAAGCAGCACTTTGAAAATACGAATTTGACATTTCAACGATTCTGCTCCGGTCGAAAATGACGCAGAAGTGAATGACGGCAAATCACCGAAAATATCAAGGTATTTGAAACTCTGCATCGACCCTGACAGTGGTCACTTCGAAACCGCTTAAATATGTTGTTACCAATGGTCCATGTTATCATTATTCGTTGTTTTGTTAATTTTTCTGTCTAATAAAGTTAGATTTTAAAATATTTCAGCAAATTTTTTTTTTGTCAACTTGTAGTAGCACATAAAAGACTTGCAAAAGATATAAAAAATTGGCAATAAACAAACATAGTTAAAATAACTAATTTATACGAATTCATTTTACACAAATAAAATGTTGTAAGACTCTTGGTATCATCACATCATAAATTGTTTCAGGTTTTTTAAACTAATCAAGTTAAAAAGTAAAAGGAAAGTAAAAAACTTGGATTAAAAAACAAGTACAAAGTCTCTGCAAATTTACTATAAAAAAGCAAATTACTAATTTCAGCCATTTCATATATATTTATGTAGTACAGTATGCATTAGTAAAGTTTTTTCTAAACATTCTGTTCACTTTAGATATGAATAATCAAGAATCTGAAGATATAGCATTAAGTTTTGGTGACAGCGATAGTGATGCTGAAAGAAAAAAATTCAAGTAAATTAAATTATCATTTCTTTAAAAACAGCATTTTTGTTTGCAAGTAATTCTTTCACTATATCATCAATTTATGTAATGTTAATAATAATTTTATATATATAATAAAGTTATATCATCAATTTAAGAAATATATATGGAACCGAATCTAGCAAATTCTTTGGAGTTTTGTTTTGTTAAAGGGTTTTAAATGTTAATAGAAAATTTTTTTTTTAATTTTTTTATTAAACCTTGTTTTATTAATTCCAAAAGAACCATGTTTAGTGTAAGTATAGGATGAGAAAATGTATGTGAAATGCTATAACATGATTAATGCGAATGTATTGTAAAACACACATTTTTAAAAGTAATTTATAAGTATAATTATGAATATATGGCACTTTGATAAAGACTGTATGCCCATATAATGGTAACAAATGTTTTTGTAATTATCATTTTATGAATAGAAGTATTACAGTGCTTTTTCTCTGCATTTCAATATTTTAATGTGCCAAACTTTTTCATATCAATTAAAAAAAATTGGTTCTGTTTAAGTTTTTTTTTACTAAAAATATAGTATATGTCATATCAAAAATGAATAGAGCCTGTAACTAATTTTAAAATAGTTAATTTCTTCTAACATAGATATTTTGTTAGATTTTTTTCTAATATAATCAATCAAATACAGTTTGTTTTTCTTTTTTTCTCTTTAGACATCCTTATGCATCATTTTTCCACATGTTTTTTCGTGCTTGTGCATTGATTTTTTACTTCATTTTTAATTTCATAACCAGCAGTTTTATAACTGGATTTGTCATTATTGTACTGATGTTGTCCTTTGATTTTTGGGTTGTTAAAAATGTTACTGGACGTTTGCTAGTTGGATTGCGTTGGTGGAATTTTATTGATGAAGATGGAAATAGTCAATGGATTTTTGAAGCTAGAAAGGTTAGTATTTTAGTTTAGTATCTTTGTTTAGATTCCTTTTAGTTAAGCTACTTTCAAATACCTCTTTAACCAAGGTAAAATATGTAGATATTTTATCATCTAGTAGTTCTTTTTTATTTTTTACTTATTTTTCTGGCTTCAGAGAACTTAAGAGTAAAATGTGAAATTTAAAGATAAAAAATTACATTTATAGAAAAAAAAAGGCGAAAAGTCTAAGACAGTTCCAGTGGAATCTCGTTTTTTCTGGTTGGGTTTAGTGATATTTCCAATTGTTTGGATGTTCCTTTTTATTGTTGCCTTGGCATCTTTAAAACTACAGAGTATTGTAAGAACCATTTTTTAAAGCTATGCAGTTAAAGCAAAAAGCAAACATCAGTATATTAGTATTTTTAAAATTTTTATATATTAATACCAGGAGTGTGTTAACAATGTATATTTATACATTAATTTAGCTTATTGTCTTAGTTGCTATAATCTTGACATCTGCAAATTTAATTGGATATGTAAAGTGTAAAAAAGATGCAGGTAAAGACATGAAAAGTATGGCAGGTTCTTTTCTTGGTAGACAAATTTTTAATCAGGTAAATAAATTTCATAATCTTTTAAAATCTTTTACTGTCAGAAAAAAGTTTTCTGCAAGTTTTAAAATTTTTTTTTTTTAAAGAAATAAACCAAAGAATTTATTAAGTTTTAAATAACTAACGGTTAGCAAATATAATGCATAATCACTATGATATCTGGGATGTGCCAATTTGATGCAAAAAAATATTTGGTCAACAATGCCTTATGAGCAAGTTCTGCTTAGTTTAACATTTAAATTATACTGCCTGCAGTCACTGTGGTACAGAAATGACCAATTTTTTGGTAATTTCAATTAGAATATCTTTTTATATTCTTTCAATAACAGACATGAGTTCATTTAAGTTGCTAAATTTTTTTTGTTTTCCAAATTTTTGGCGCTATTCTATTTTTTTCGGCTCAAGTGCTGTGTCTAATAGATATCACACTTGATTCTCTTGATACTCAGTATTTATGGAATAAGTATTTTAAATTTGTCCTCATCCGACCAACTTATTTCAAAACAATTGTAGCAATTATTTAGCTTAATTCAACTTTACTATTCTAACTGATCAAAGGTCAATTTATGACACTACACTAAATCATGAAGGCGAATTGTATTTATGATTTGTAACTGCAAACATTGTGAAATATCATTTGCTTGAATTTCATTTGCATCAAGGTAAATTTTTCTGCTCAATTCAACGACCATTTGTTTTCAGAACATTTTGATATGCTTTGATGCTGCAATACTTGTTACAGAAATCTTTGGATTTATTTTGACTTCTCAAAATATGGCATTTCTTAACTGGTCATTGACCTTTGATGGCCAAGCCTGATCTTGCTTTGTTGAGTACTAATCGATTTGTGTGCGTTTGAAAGGTATTACAAGAGCAGATTAAACAAAGATGGAAAAAAGCAAAAATAAAATCAAAATCATCTGAACCTGTTGCTAAAAAAAAGTGTAGAAGACCAGCTAATATTCAATAACATATATTTTATGTTTTTAGGAAAACTTTGAATACTTTAAGAAACTAAATTAGAATTTCTTTCATTCTTATAATCTAAAATGCAATAAAAGCAATCTAAGATTAGTGTTTCTTAAATTTATCACATGTTTTCTCATAAGGATTTTGTAACAGTCATTTTTTAAAATAATGCAAAAAACAGATTTCATACCGCAAAAAACAGATTTCATACCGCAAAAAATAGATTTGTAGTAAACTTTGTTTTTTAGTAAGAAACCATTAAGGTACAATTAAAATGAAATAGTAATGTGTATCATGTTTTCTTTAACTCATATTTTGTATTTGATCAGTTATAATCGAATAAGTTAAGCTTATTTCAAGAAAATCTAATGACCCATGGCTCGATGATTCGGGTGATTAGGTGACGTATTGCTTTATTAGTTTTAACTGAATTTTTAACATTTATCTGTCTTTTTTAGATATCGTCGTTAAGTGCAGGGGCATCAAAGTAGTACGCATTACTTGCTTATTTTTTTTATGGAAAATGTATAAACGGGTAAATCAAGTCTGGGTTCAATAATTTCTCAGTGTAAAATTTGTCATGCATCAATTGAAACTTTTGTTTCGAATTTTGCTGAAAATTTACTTAATATTTTGCAATTTTAAACATTAAATTTGCCAATGTTTATGTAATTCCAAACGTAGACTTATACACTTAGAGCAGCTTATTTGCGTGTATATTGTAAACGTAGACTTATATACTTAGAGCAGCGTGTTATTTGCTTGTATATTTTAAACGTTAAGTAACGATATGTACTTGTAATGCGATTTATTTATTAAAATTTATTGTCAAAAGATACGCATGGTACTCTATTTTATGCGAAATCTAAAATATAAAGATACTTTAGTAATAAGAGGTAATAAGTCACTACAAAGTCAACTACTAACTGTAGTTGAGTCACTACACTTTAAAAACCTTACAAACGTTAATCGATTCTTACCAACGAAAAGAAATACTACCTTTACTGGAACTTAATTTAGTGACTGGAGCCAAACATGTTGCTCAAGCAACTATCTTCCCCGTTGATAAGAAGCTGAAGTGTTTCAAGAAATATTTAGAAATGATTGTGTATACAGTACAGCAGTACAGTAGCTGGTGGAAGGAAGTCTACTGAAGTGAAATACAGTACTTTCAAAAATATCGGCGCAGTAAAATAGTTCTTTTTTTTTTTGAAAATCATAAAACAGTAACCGTATTTGCTAAATTTTTTTTTTTTTTTTTTGCACGACAGGAAAACTTTCTCTACAATTGACATGGCAATAACAAGTTTACTTCATGTTACTTTTTCTGTTAATTTATCTTATCAAAGGAATAAAAAACATACCGGAAAATGTTTTAAAAAAAATAGGCGCTCAAACTTTTTAATTGATTTTCGTTCTACTTTCTTCTAAACTCTCTGTTATTCTTAATTTGTTAACTTATCTATTAGTTTGGAAATTTCCTGTAAAAGGTTACATAAAATTGCTTATGATAACCATTTTTTACCACTTATGATACATTTAAAGATTTTAAATATTTTGATAAGATCTAAAAGTTAAGATACACAGAAATGGGTCGAAAAGCAGTAGGCGAAGTGGTAAATGACATGTAGGTATAAAGGATGGCTCGATGATCAGTAACAGAGAAATAGCGGGGAGATTGAAATCACAAAGAATTGCGTCACAAATAAACCTGAAAACATTTAAAAAGATAGATGACATCCAACTCCATAGTTTGTTTTTTTAACCTGGAAGGTTAAAAAAAAAAAAAAAAACAAACTACGGAGCGCGAAAACAGTCTTATTTTTCATCAATAATAGCCGATTATTGTTATAATAAGTTTAGTTATCGTGAACTTACCAACACAAACAACGAAAACCGAGAAAAACGTCTCTTTTTAAATACATTTAGAAACATTTAACTTAAGAAAAAACACTGGTGTTTATGCAGCTGTTAGAAAACCCATGGTGACATCCATAGATCGGCTCACAAAATTAAGGTGGCGTAAGGAGAGTATTGGGTGATCTTTGGAAAAGTGAAAGCAAGTAATTTTCAGTGATGAAAGTAACTTTGAAGTAATGAAAAAGCAAAGTTCTTTGAAGTAATGAAAAAACAAAGTTCTTATTAATCTGAAAAGTATGGTAATCGCTTTGTTGTACCGAGTTTGCACGGTGGCGGTGGGAGTGTTGGTATTTGAGGCTGCTTTAATTTTAACTGAGTAGGTGTGTGTAGCATTTATACAGGCCAAATTAATATATATAGAGATGCTAGAGAACTACATGGTTCCATCAGTAGGCATGCTGATTGATCGAAACAAAATGGTGGCAGTTTCAAAAAGATATAGTGCCTACCCATACAGGTCGTAAAGTCAAAACATGGATGAAAGAAATCAAAATAGATTTATTGCCCCGGCCAGCTTACCACAAGGTTTGAATCCAATCGAATTTATTTGGGCTTAGGTGGACAAAAAGTTAGTCAAGGTCCAAACTCGATCCATAAACAGTTGGGATAGACGAAAATCACGGTAAAAAAATAAGAAGACTAGTAGAGATGCGGAATTTCGTCTTGAAAATTTTTTTTCATTATTGTTCAAAAGTGTGGTTTTTCCACTTTCTGGCAAGCTCAATCACATATATTAGATAATACTCCCCATTTTTTAGACAAAAAAAGTTAATTTTACTTTATAATTTTTTTTTTTTATATTTATTTTCTAGTTTAAAATATCTGATTTTTGTTAAAATACCAACAAAATGAGCTTTATTTCATGTTAAATCTAAAAATTATCAAGTGCTTTAGACTTTCTTGATTTATACAGGATTAAATTGTTTTTTTCAACTATCACTCTCCCCTAAGATAACTCGAAATATACAACTCCTTAGAATATTCTTAATCCTTCTTTTTCTATTTCCGCAGATGTCACTGAATTCAAGTATTATTCCAGCATAAACAACTATTGTAATTGTTCGTTTTATACTTCGATATCTGAGTCTCTGAGTCATTCCCAAACCTCTCAAACAGTGTTTAAAATCCGACTAAAACACTGTTGAGATGTTTAAGAATTCTCTCTTAAAATTCACATCAAAACTCTTCTCCTTTCTTTCCTCTAAAATTCTCATCATAAGTTTTTTCTTTTTAAAATTCAAAACGTAAAACCTTTAGCTGCGAATTTTTAGAGATTTTTTCAAACCACTCACACTTGTCCAAAAATGAGAATAATTACTCCGAAAAGCATCGGAAAAACCCTTTGGTGGGAACAATATACACACCTTCCTAATATGAAAAATCAAAAAAATTGAGATCTTTTATGACCGTCCGAGAAAAAAAATTCAATTTGAAGTTTTCGGCATTGTCCAAAAAGTTTGCAAAACGGTACAATATGTATCTTTGGAATAAAAATCATAAAAATAAGTCAGAAATTGTATTAAAAACATTATTACAAAGTCCTAGTGAG
This sequence comes from Hydra viridissima, assembly GCF_058129835.1. Taxonomy (NCBI): domain Eukaryota; kingdom Metazoa; phylum Cnidaria; class Hydrozoa; order Anthoathecata; family Hydridae; genus Hydra; species Hydra viridissima. Next base: position 15,788,053 of record NW_028324302.1, on the reverse strand, counting down.
TAATATTTAATTCTAAACAATTTTTGTAATTCCAGGAAAAAGCAGTATTTGTCAAGTCGTCAGGTTAGAATTATTTTGTTCTATCTCCAATTTTAAACGTTGGAAGAAAATGAATTGTTAAATTTACTAAGTAATGATTACTTTTAAAATAAATTTTTTTTTGAAATTTTTTTTCTAAATAGTTTCTTTAAATATAAATTTTTTAAAGAATAAGTTATTATTTCTTAAAAAAGTAATAGTAAAATTTTAAATAATTTTTACTTATAGAAAAAAATCAAAAACTTTCTTTCAACGTTTAAAATGGGAGATAGAACAAAATTATTCTAACCTGACGAAGTGTTAAATTCTGCATAACAACTTTTTTTTAACTTCAAAGCAAAAATGCCAAATTCTGTAAAAAAACATGATGACTCTAGGAAAACAGTTTGTTTCCTATGTTTGAACAAATGTACTCGAGAATTGACAAGTTTTTTGATTGAACAAGTCAAGAAATCAGTTTCATTCACACTTGACTTTTCTGACTCACGAGTTCCAAGTGGATTATGCAATACCTGTAGGGTTCTTTTAGGAAAAAAGTGCAAAGGTGAAAATGTGGCTCTCCCAAAACTTTATGATTTCACAGAAGTCCCGGTTAGACCAGAGACACGTGGTCATTTGTCGAATTGGCCATTTAAAAGCACTTCAAAAGCACCCTTTGGACAAATCAGAATCTTCAAGAGCTTCACAAAATCAAAGAAGATGTTCAGACTGTCTCACACTTGTTGCAAGAGGAGTGTCACATCAGTGCAATCAATACACCTTCAGAGAAAATCTTAAAGAACTTGCTTCAAAGGATCCAAAGGCCAGTGAACAGATTGCATCGACTGTTATCTCAACAAAACAGTCCTCACCTCTTGGAACAATCAGAATTGCGCAAAGTGGTGGAGGCCGTCCCATGCCAATTACTCCAGGTAAAGGGAATCTTGCTTAATACTTCAACAGTAAAAGTACTACATAAAATGTTTTGCATTTTAACAAGGCCACTGCTTTTTAAGTGTCTCAATTTGATGTTTTTCAAATTTCTTTCCTAAAGGTCCTTCAAACCCCAAGAGACTGTTTGGTGATGTGCCACTTCTACGAGCTCAAGATCTTGTCTGCATACAAAACAACACTGGACTGTCAAACAACAACATCAAAAAACTTGCGTCTACATTAAACCAAGTCACAAATACAAAAGTTGTCGAGCCAAGATTTAAAGAAAAGTTTCTTGACATTAGAAAGCAAATGGCAGACCACTTCTCACACACATACATATCCATTTCAAATGACAAGCAGTCCAGAAAACAACTTGTGGTTCACTGCAAAAATCTGTCTGAGCTACTAAATGATGTCTTGTTGCAACGTCATGTTCAAGGTGACTACATGGTGAAGTTGGGCATCGATGGTGGAGGTGGTTTCCTTAAAGTCAGTCTTGGCATTCAAGAAGAAGAAACAAGACTTCCATCCATTTCACCACCAGGCAAAAAGGCTGTGTTATTTCAAACACCCAGAGACAGTGGAGTTAAGCGCCAACTTCTCGTTGCAGTTGCGGAGGATGTTCCTGAAAATTATGATAAGCTCAAAAGCATCTTGTCTTTAATTTGTCCAAGTGGAGTGGATTTTTCTTTGTCCTGTGACATGAAATTAGCAAACCTTGTTTGCGGACTTCAATCCCATGCCAGCTCTCATCCATGTACTTGGTGTGATGCGGATCACCGTAACTTGTCACAATGTGGAAAACTCCGCACTTTTGGCTCAATAAGAAAGTGCTTTGCTTCATTTCAAGATTCAGGTCTGGACCACAAGAAGGCCAAGCAGTTTCAAAATGTTGTTCATAATCCACTCTTAGATGTGCATGACTCTAATTTTGTTCTTGACAAGATCCCACCCATGGAACTTCATCTTTTACTTGGTGCGGTGAACCATTTGTTTAAAACACTGAAAGAAACCAGGGATATAACTGATAAATGGCCAAAAGCACTTCACATCAAGCTTCAGCCATTTCATGGAGGCCAGTTTGCTGGCAATGAGTGTCGAAAACTTTTGAAACATGTTGATCTTCTTCAAAGACTTGCTGAAGAAAACTCAGCGTTCCAAGTTTTTCCATGGATTGATACACTCAGAAAGTTTGATGCAGTTGTGTCCTCTTGTTTTGGAAATCAGTTGCAGAGTAACTATGCTGAAAAAATCACACAGTTCAAAAATTCCTTCCTTTCTTTGCCAAAGGCAAATGTGATCCCTAAAGTCCACGCCGTCTTTTTTCATGTCAAGGAATTCATTGATCACAGGAAGGAATCTCTTGGCAAGTACAGTGAGCAGGCCACAGAGGCATTGCATCACAGCTTTAGGACACATTCGGAAAGATACAAGATGCCAAAAGACCATCCAGAATATTTGCAAAACCTACAAAGTTGTCTTGTTGATTTCAACAGCAAGAACTTGTGAAAGCATTTGCTTCTCTTGAAAACCTGTTGAAATTTTTCAAGAAAATCATCATTTTGAATTTAAAATTCTGATTAAAATTAAAGGAATGCACTGTTTGTTTTTTGAATTAAATATGTGGAAAGTGCTGTGAAGAAATTTTTGATTACATAAGAAAAAACAACCTTGTATTTATTGAGAATAAAAAGTTCAGAAAAGCAAAAATTGTTTTATTATGATTCTCAAAGCAGTCAACATACAATTTCTGACTTATTTTTATGATTTTTATTCCAAGGATACATATTGTACCATTTTGCAAACTTTTTTTGACTATGGCGAAAACTTCAAATTGAATTTTTTTTCTCGGACGGTCATAAAAGATTTCAATTTTTTGATTTTTCATATCAGGAAGGTGTGTTTATTGTTCCCACCAAAGGGTTTTTCCGGTGCTTTTCGGAGTAATTATTCTCATTTTTGGACAAGTGTGCACTGTGATGTTTCTTAAATCATGTGTTTTTCTTTGACATCTTAATTATGATTCTTTGAGCAAGTTTTACTAGTTAAATCAACACTAGGTGACGGTACTTATGACTATCGTTAAATCAACACTAGGTGACGGTACTTATTGGTAATATCATTGTTTTGGGTAGGAATGTAATAGGTGGAAGAAAAGAAAGATGAAAATATTTTTCTTCCGCTGTCTAAAAACATCTTTGATACAACCCTTTCTGGGAATTCATATTGCATCAGACAAACGATGCTTTTTTAAATATTCGATTAAATACTCTTTGTGCTTCACAAGGTCAGAAGCATAGTTTTACAAATATTTTTTAGAGAAATTATAAAAACTTTGCGGCGACATGGTTTGAGAGAAGTATGATCAAGATTTTTTTATTCTACCTAAAAAAAAACACATCGAGTAGCAGTTTTTTTTTTAAAATATGCATATAAAAAACTATATGAGAGAAGAAATTCGAAATGTTTTTTGTTTTGTAACCTTTAATTTTAGCTGTTGAATATTTTCTGAGTGTAAATCATTAAAAAAAAAAAAAAAAAAATCATACAGCGTGGTTCAAGCCAATATGTTTATCTTTTTGCCCTCATGTTTGTTTGTCATACTTTTAACTTAAGAACATACAAGCGTTGTTTAAATAGGATTGGTTACAATGTAAGTTAACTAAGTACGAGGTTTATTTTGGGAGTGATATTTTGAATAGTTCAAATCCCACCATAAGTAAAAAAGAAAAAAATTTGTTTGGAATCTATATTTATCTATACAATTTATATTATCTATACAAAAAAGTTCTAGTGGCATAAATAATAAAGGGAAAAATAGTCCGAAATCATGAAAAAAAAAAAAAAAAAAAAAAACCTTTTCAAATACCTTATAACAACTGGTTAAACTTTAAGAAATCTTCTTACAGAAATCTCTTTCTTACAAAAATTCTTCACGAAAAACTTCGACACCTACGCAAATTTGATTAACTACATCGAAGTACAGCGTGTTATCTAATAGATGTTAAAAATAATTTGTTTTGCTAAACGTGTTAAAATTGTTGAGGATGAAGTTAATCTTCTTTGATTCGCCCGTCATGCATTCCGTGATAATGTAGAAAAGCAATCGCTGCTCCTTGTTCTGCCGACTTTTTCCTTTTATCCCTAAAAGGTATAAAAGTTAAAACAAATAAATTAACATAAAATAAGTAAATTAACATAAATCAACATTATATGAAAATTAAAACAAATAAATTAAAAGGAATCTTAATTGCATTTTTTAAACTAGGGAACACAAAAAACAAAACAAAAAAAAAGCTTTCTTTTACCACAATTTAGTCGAATATATAACACCATCTAATGACATTTCTGATTTAAAGAGTTTGTCAGAACTCATTTGCTGAAAAAAGCAATACACTCGTCAAAAACAGAAACAATCAGCAGTCACTTATTGCACGTTATCATCGGATTCCATGTGAAAGAAAAAGAAAAAAAAAAAAAAAAAAAAAACTTACTGTTTTAAAAACAGGTTGTTTTAATCTTTCTCGTCTAAAAATAAAAATGAAGAAGTATAAAGGAGTAAATAAAGGAATGCTCACCAACAAGAATAAAAATGTGGTCATTTTAATTTTGCTGCCTAAATTCCTTCAACTAAAACTCACGTGCAATGGTCATAGACTTTTTGTAACGGACTCAACGTTCTTGGGTACCATTTCCTAGTAATTTCAAGTAATGGCATTTAGCAAAAAAAAAAAAAGCGACTCAAAGAAAAAAAATTTTTGAATTAACTTTTTTAAAAAAAGAATTCCATATTAAATTACCTATTATAGGTCACGTCCAACTCTATAAAATTTTCTGTTTTCAACTTTTTGTGAGCTGGTTCACTCTACAAATAAAATCTAAATAATGTAAAACAATCCTAACAAGATCTGTTTCAGAGAAATTCAAGGTCAAGATGTTGATATTGTTGAAAAACGACCAACCTCAATTTCAACGCGACGAATTTCTCTTTCTCTAAGAATATTTTGACGATATTCTTCAACGTCAAATGTTTCACTATAGAAGATAACCCGTAAATATTAAAACAGCGTTTATAAAGTTATTTTGATTAGATTATAACCAATTTGGATTTTTACTTAGCATCACAAGTTAAATAATTAGATAACTACGTAAAATCTTTTGATCATAAAAAAACTTGTAATTGTTCTAAAGTATACCATATATCTTGCAAACTCACTGAGGCAGCTAATCTTTTCCCCAGTTCAGAGCCGGCAGTGTTTCCGAACATTTTACACAAAACATATTTAACGTTGGTAAAATTTGTGTCGTAAAACAGTGCCTAAAATGTAAACATACATAATCAACACACAGAGACAAAAGTGAGTAAAAGAAATGAGAAATCAGAATAAATTAAAACAAGAAAGATATTAGTTCCAATATAAACTTTTTAAACATAATTTTTTTATTTAATTTACAATAAAAATCTAGCGAGCTAAAATCTCACATAATTGTGACAACTAAGTATCGGCGCTTGGTTTTTCCGTTAATAACGAATAAGGTACAAATTTCCATATCAGTCTTTTAAAATAAATCGAATTTTCTGAAGCTTACTAAAATAGAATCTTACAACTGGAATCATATAACTTTGTAGGTCTATATATAAAAAATTACTTTAATTTGATTTCAAATGACTGATGTTGAAGTTTGGCTTTATTCATTATCATTTGTCATTAACGGAAAATTAAAACGACGATGCCTAGTAACAACAATAATTAAAAATACATACAACTTTTATGTATTCTTTTATAACATCAATTACTGGAAGAATACCTTCTTTCCTAAGTACATAAAATGAAATAAAATTATTACAGGAACATTTTTTTAAAGAAGCTATAACTTTTGTTGTAATATTTTACCTGAACACTGATGGATTCCATTGAGCAGATCGAGCAATCATTACCGAGGAACACCCTGTTTCTTCTTTGAATTTTGCTATATTAAAATATGTCTTGATATCTAGCGAGCCACCATTTGCAATTACAGGAATCTTTATAGCATTTGCAACAGCTTTTATGTAATCAGTGTGACAAGGAGAAGATGATCGTTCGTCTTGCCATCTTAAAAGTTTACAATCAACTTTTGATCCTGCCTAACTATTTCTCTCAAACAAAACTTAAAATTTTACATAGATTTGAACCTTACTACTGATAAAAGAAATTTTAATAGAAAATTATTTCAAGTAAAAATAAAAACAGCTAATTGAAGCCCAAACAACAACTTGTTTACCACATTACAACTGTTAAACTATAAAGAAAAAAAATGTACCTGCCATGAATACCTATAGCCCTAACACCAGTTGCTTCTATAACTTTTGCCAGCTCCAATGTATCACTGAGCTTGAAAAAAAGATAAATATTTAATATTCAGCATAAATTTTTGTTTTCGGGAGCTTTCAATTTAAGGAAATAAAAAAAAATTGTATAAGAAAAGACATACTGATAAATGCAAAACATTTGAGGAAAAAAGATCCCCAAATCACTATCTCTTAGGGAGAGATAAAGTAAATTCTTAGAATTTATAATATTCACACTTGCCCAGAGAACATCCACAAAAAAGTTGCATTAAATATGTAACAGGTGCACTTAGGGTTGCATTAGCTTTACTTAAAATACATTTTAGATAAACCACATTGACAAAAAGCATTTTTGCATGTCACAGATTTAGCATATATATTTATATATTTTAAAATAATTCAACTGTATAAGAAAAGTAGACATTTCAAGAGAAATAAAATATTGGTAAAAATCTTTAAAAAGTTTTTTTTAAATAAAAAAAAATAAAAGAACTACACAATCATTTGATTTAAAAATTAAAAATCATAAATATCTTCATAACTTAAATAAAAAGAGAAAACTTACCTTTGGTAGTATTCGTATTTTGCAAGTAACAGGTATTGAAAGATTTTTAACAAGTGTTGTCAATATCTAAAGCACAAGAAATAACTTTCTTTGAAAAATAATACAATAAACTATATATAAAAATTAGTATATGAATGGCAGTTTTTAGTTCAGCGTTCCTACCCAAGGTACTAAGATGAGAAGTATGTGATTTATGAAAGAAATATTTTTTAAAACTGCTCTTGTTTGCAATTTTTTCCATACAGCTTGTGTGACAAAATAGAATATTTTGTTGAAAAATGATACAAAGCCATTTAATGGAACAAAGTTGTTTTTACTTGTTTCATTGCCCAGCTCCACAATTCAATCAGTATTTTCAGTTGACATTCTATGCAGGCAAATTTTTTGACTATCCACTTTAATGTTCATTTTATTACTAAACATTATTCTCTGCTAAATTCTAAGCCCAAATTTGCCAGATATTTCTTAGAATGCTTTTAGTTACCTATAATTACTTTCATTTAAGTTTTAAGTGTTTTCTATTTAACATTTTTGTAGCAAACTTTTTTTAAATATACCTGTTTTATTTTGTCCGGCTGAGTTAAAAGAGCTGCACCCATTCCTCCCTAAAGTAAAATTTATCTTGAATTGAAAATTCGTTGAAATAATTTTATTTCAATTGATTGGTTTTACAAAACAACATCAGAAACAAGAAATGTTAAATGCATAACAAATATACTATACAGTGTTAAGAAAGAGATATGACCCTACATTTATTTATCATAATTACATTATTTTTAAAACCTTGATTGAGAACTCTTTAGGACAACCCATATTAATGTCGATCCCATCAATATCTTTTTCTCTAAAAAAAAATTTGATTTGATTTAAAAAAAAAAAAAAAAAAAAAAAAAATTAAAATTGAAGTAAAAACTTTTTAGCTTAGTGAGATATATATAAAGATTTTCTCTTTGTAGGTTTACTCTTTTATTTAAAGATTTTCAGCAACTGTTCCTTTGTATTTATGCAACATATTCAGACTAGTGCACTATAATACATCAATAGAATCAATAGAAGAATATTTCGATAGAAATTCAATCAATTAAAAGATAATACCTACAACATTTGTGCAACACTTAATGCTCTCTCAGCGTTACATGTGCCCTAACACAAACAAAAAATAAACAATTTTAAACAAAGATAAAAACACTTAATGCTCTCTGTGTTACATGTGCCTTGACACAAACAAACAAATATAAAAATGCACTAAATATTAATGGATTACTTTTATAATTATAAAAGCAATTTTTTCTAAGCTACTTTAAGTGGTAAGTTATTTTATTTTACTAATAACTATTTAGAATAAATAGAAATCTTAACAACTAAAATATGTGTTTGTTGACATTTCTCATAACGCTTCTTTAAATAAAAAGTGTCACATTTTTATAGGATTTTGTTCTTACAAAATTTAATAGAAATGATTCTCAAATGTATATATTTTTTGGTTGTAAAAATGCATTTGAAATTTAAAAAAATAACAGCTCACCATTTGGAATATTAACTTTCCTTTTTCTTCTTGACATGTGCGAAATACTACAGTGCCATCAGCCAGTAAAAAATCAATTGTATCAAGCAACTCTTTAAAAAAAATAAATTTTATAATAGTTCACTTTATAAAGTTATTAGCAACTACTATAAATTTTTTTTTTTCTTATGTTATAACTAATCTTTAATTTAAATTATAAAAATTTAATCTTTAGCATATCTGAAACTAAACTTTCACAAATGAAATCTCAACTAAAACTCAATTAAAAAGAAGCACAATGCAATTGCAGAAAAGAATTCTAATTGTACGCATTACAATTTCTGCATTTCTCAATCAAAACTTTTTAAACTTACTATTCTCTACTCTTTTACATTCAACCATTTTGTAATCAATTATTTCCTGTAAAAAAAAAAAAAAAATTAAAATGTTTCAAAAAAGTCCAGATTGCCGAGACATCAAAAAATCTATATAACTAGACCTGAATCATAAAGTAATATTAAGAAATTTTTAACAATCCATTCTTACAAACCTCAGTGTATACAATATCAGCACCATATCTTAGCGCAAGTAATCTAAATGGTAGCGTTCCGATCCGTACCATAGGTGCCAACATAATTTTATTAGAATAAGTTACAATCATTTTTCAATATATGCTAATTCAAAACTGAAAAGAGAACTATCATGGAATATGCAAAACTTAATTTTTTGATGGTTCACAAGCAAAATGATTGATAACATATTCCATAAATTTTGATTAATAATTAATATTTAACCCTTTAGCGCCTGTGTAGTAGATCTGCTACATAACTTCAGAAACCTTTTATGGCCATCCTGTCAACACAGTGATCTCAAAAACACCTTTTGTAGCATATTTACAACATATTTTTGTTGATCCGATTTAGCTAGGTTGATATAATTAGATAATCAAGACTTAAAAACACATCAAAATCATCTTTTTAAAAATCGGATGATTGTTGTCAGGCAAGGTATTTTCAAAGAAAGTTTTTTCCTCTTTATTTATGAATATTAAAGCTTATTTGTTTATTTTATTTTAAATTATTAACACATGTAAGTTTTAGAAGTATTTAAGAGAGTTTCCTCTTTTTGAAACTATCACAAAATGCTTTCTGAATTTATATGTATCACATATGATACAGTGACAAAATTGGGTTTGCTAGTGAAATTTTAAAATTTTATTTTTTAATTCATAATCTAGGCCCTAAAACAATTGCTTTTTGAAGTTTTTGGAATTTTTTGAAAATTTTAAGCCCTGGTGGGCGCTAAAGGGTTAAAAGAAACCTGGATAAAATTCTATGTGTAAATCAACAGCTAAGAATTTTGAACTTTGTTTTGTATGAATTAAAATTGAAAGTGTATGAACAACAGTTTTGGTAAATAGGATATTTTTTGCAACCTAACATTACGTCTTATTAGCAATTCTTGGATTAATATTCATATAATTAGCTTTTTCCAGGATAACCAATCTGCAACTCACATGTTTACTTTGTTTTGGTGTTTGCAGCAATTAGAAAGTAAAATTGCATTTAATAGCTGTTTGGTGCTTTGTGTAAGGATGATGCTGGATGTAAAATAAACTGCATAAACAATACCATATATATACATGGTAGAACTGAAGTAGAACAACTATGTACAAACTTAATCAAAAGAAACAACAAAACACTGTTAAATGAAAACACTGTCAGAACTTATACTTTGGTCAATCACTATAAAATGTGAAATTCTGTAAAAAAAAAAAAAAAATAATAACAATAACAAAAGTATTCTAAAAACATTTTAAACATTATTTACAATAATAATTTTTTAGGTTTTTATTGTACATTCTTCTAAACAACAAATAGTAAATTTATATGTAATATATTAACATTCATTTTGGTGGAAAAAGCATTCAAATAAATTAAATGAAAAAACTCTTCATTAGAGTTTGCAGCTAAAAAGTCTACTTGCGGTTATCTTAACATCTTTAACTTGCGACAAACTGTTTGCACAAAATAATTTCAATTTTATAAGGATTTGATCTCTGTTATATATTTCTGCATCCATATGTTCATTTTAGGATATTTTGAAAAATCAAAGTTATATTGATCAAGCTCCATCAAAACCAAAGCAAGGTAATAATCACATATTGTAACTTGAGATTCAAACATTGAATTGCCTGAAGCAAAGTAAATCTCCTCAATAAGATGCAATTGCTCATGAGTTTTTTGTAAACCATATGCAATAAGTAAGTTATTGCTGCTTTCGAGTTTGAACTCTTCTTTTGATTGGGGAAATACGTAGCTTAGAAGAACATATCTAAAGATTATTACACTTTTTTCATATAAAAAATTTAGATAAGTAATTTAGAAACAGTTTAAAAATTATTTGTAAGAGGTAGCTAATAACTTAAGATTGAAATGTATTTTCATTTTACTATTTGTAATTAAAAACATTTCTTCTTGAAAAACAGATTTTTTGAATCAAAAGTTCGAAAATCCCATTCTATCATTATAAAACAAAAAAATTTGATAACTTTATAACTATATAAAAATTTGATAGACTTTAAAACTTTATTTTTAAAACTTAAACTTTAGATACCAAGGTCGATTTACACAGGCTGTGATGACTTCTTTACAATGAACTTTTGCAAAGTGTGATACTTCTAATTCACAACTTTACTAATTTAATCTAAAAAATTCTGTCATTTTAAATTACACTCGTTAATCTTGTATATCTAATAAATGTTGTATTTATAGTTGTTTCTTGAATTAGAATTTAAAATCAATAGATGATTAACTGTGTAAATAAAGATTTTGAGTTATTAAAAAAAAAACTGTTAAAGTTGGTATTTTAACTGTTTTTTTAACAACTCCAGAATGGCCAGAAGAAGCTAAATTTTAAAGAATATGCTAAATTAAATGTAGTGAGATTAACTAAAAAATGAGACAAAATTTTTAACATAATTTTCTTAAATACTTTTAATTTTTTAATTTAAAATTTTTTTTTTTTTTTTTTGCAATAAAAAAATAAAACAAACTTTAAGAAAAAATGTTTTGATTTTAGAGCATCAACATCATTTTTTTTCTGACAAAAATATTTTTTCTGACAACCTTACAACCTTCTGTGCACACAGTTGTGCACAAACATCAAATTTTCTGAGCACCATAACTTGTACAAGTTTTTTATCTATATTTTTTCTGACAACCTTACAACCTTCTGTGCACACAGTTGTGCACAAACATCAAATTTTCTGAGCACCATAACTTGTACAAGTTTTTTATCTATATTTTTTAAGGTCAATATGATCTTTATCTTCAAAGAACTTATCTCTTTAGCACACTACTTGTTCATATGCTTTTTTCTTTAAAGGATATCAACAATCTATGAATGGTTGAAGTTTTTTTAAAACTAGCAGGATTCACATTTTTGGGTAAAAAGAAGACATTTGAAGTAGGAAGGAAGCTGAATGTGGATTGATACAAGTGCTTGCCAAGTCTGGCCAAGTATGTAGTGGCTATTATGTTGAAAAATAAATAGAACTAAGATGCCTTTTAAATACTGCTCCTGTAGGCTCCTTGATTGAATACCAAACAAGATTTGAAAAGTAAAGATTTGCTAATTCCTTGAGGCAAAATTGCTATCTAGACCAGTATTTTTTAGCTCATACTTTTCTTTATATCTACTCCTTACTTCACTTGGTTTTTGGATAAACTATTTTTTTTTTCAAGGTACTTACTTCTTGATGGTACTTGTATAGAATTTTTAAAAATATTTTGTTGTTTGTGCTATTAAAACAAAATACAGATGTTTATAAAAAAAAGTACATTTGAGTTTAGGACTTAGTTTAAGAGTTTAAGATATAACTATTTAAAAATTTATCATAAGAAGCTATGACCTAAACTTTAATTTTGTCCCAATTTTTGGTTTTCATTCACTTTCTATCTTTTAAAATATACCTATGCAGTGTTTGCTAACACAAACTAAAATCAGAATTTCACTGGGATATTGTATACTCAACAAAAGAGTATACCTGAATAGTTAGAAAATTAAGGAAAATGGACTATTTAAATTCACTTTGTCAAAAACATGAAATCCATATTCATGAAGATGTAAAATCACAAAGAAATATTTTATATTGATGGAAAAGAAAAAAATAAGATATCTTTGGTATCATGAATAATGTGGACTAATACCTAAATTATCAGTTAACAGTGAGTTTAAAAATTATAGGCCCACCCGTTACTGAGTATTAATATCATTATGTGGTCTGTAAACATTTTTTTTAAACAATTACTTTTGTTCTTGTTTTATTGACAAAACAGTATAAGCTTGTTCAACATCGCATTAAAATTATTCAAAATAGATTTTGTGAAGCTGGACTTTTTAGTCATGTAGCACGAAAGAAACCATTATTCAACAAGGCCAATCAAGGTAAACGTCCGAAGTATGTTAAAACTATGTTGAACAAGCTGATTAAGTTCTGGGAAACTGTCATTTGGTCTGATGAACTAAAATTTAATCTGTTTTGGTTTGATGGGAAGGTAATGATTTGATCCATATTATATTGTGGCTAAGGTCAAGGATGGTAGGGGTTCTGCAACCATTTGGAGTTGTCTTTTCTTTAGACCATATGATGGATAGATTTGATCAACGTAATATCTTAGAGCAGCATTTGTACCATCAATCCAAAAATTTAATTTTGGACAAGAATTTTCCTTCATCCACAACACAATCTCAAGCATACATCAAGTCTAGTCAAGGATTGGCTCAAGCAAAACAATTTTTAAATATTAGCATGGCCTTCATTCTTGCCCAATTTTAATTCCATAGAACATTTTTGGGATGAGATCAAATGGAGGATGAAAAATCACAAGCTGAAAATATCCAAGACTGTGGGGACCTCTTGAAGAACAAATGGAATAACGTCAAGTTGTCTGTTCTTTAGGAACTTGTTGATTTATTACCAAGTAGATTACAAGAATGCATCAAGATAAAAGGTTACCCAATTCAATACTAGATTCAATGAAATGCCTGTTTTGCAACACACAAAAAACCTTTTCTTTTCTCTGGGCAAATAATTTTTGTATGTGATATTTGAACAACTTATACTGTTTGGTCAATAAAACAAGAGCAAAAGTAATTGAAAAGCTAAAACTTGTAGTATATATACTAATGATAACAGACCACACAATGAACACTCAGTAATTTTCTCTTATAATTCTTGTATGACATCAAAGATAAAGCAGTTAGGTAAGGGTGGGGCAATTATTTTTGGACTCATTGTACATTTTATTTACTGGGTACAGCTTGTATTTAAAGTTAAAATTATATTTATATAAAAGAACCATTAAAATTATTGATAAATGGAAAATGATATTAATTTTGTAAGATTATTTTATAGAACAGATTTTAATATTCCATTTTCTATTGAAAATATTCCTAAGACTTTGCATTTTTATTCAAAATCTTAATCAGTATGATATATGATCTTGTTCTGTGATCTTGTGGAAAAGCTATTTTACTGTTTTTGTATATTTAATTTAACTGGTGAACATTTTGTTTGTTTTTTCAGGATAAATACAAAATATATTTATGTTTATAAAGCTATAAAGATAAATACATAGCTATAAAGATAAATATATAGCTATAAAAATAAATATATAGCTATAAAGATAAATATATAGCTATAAAGATAAATATATATTTGTAAAGAATAATATATAGTTCTAAGGATGAATCTTTGATCATACAGCTTTAATAAAATTAAAAAAACTAATAAATTTTAACATTTTAATTTTATCAGTATGTTTGACAAGAGATTTGTTTAAAAACTATAAATTTTATAATCAGTCTTTGCAAAAATTCATAGTAAACAAGTAGTTGCAAATATGGTAGGTAACCTTGTCAGTTATGCAATAAGCTTTAAAAGCTAGAAATGTATTTATGGAATCATTTCAAATCTAGTTTATCATTTTAGTAAAATTTAGAAACCCATATAAAAGCAAGAATTAACCACCAAATAATAACCTGTATAAAGTTAGTGATATCCAAGAGAGTACAGTATTGAGTTTTACTTTCATTTCAGAGTTATATAAATTGGTGTAGCCATACTTCTCTGTGAAATAGGATAAAATAGGTTGTCTAAAAATAATAAATATAAATGCAAAAAACTAAAACTAACAACAAAATATTTAAATAAAAATCAATATTTGAATCCCAGTCTATTCTTTATTAGTTACTTTTCTTATTGGCTACTTTTTTTTATCTTGATGTATTGCTAACATCTTGAATTAAAAACTGGCATATTGCTAATGCATATTATTAAGCTAAAATACCATAATTACCACATATCTGGTAAAAAAAAAATGTATTTCCTTAAATAAATTTTATTTTCTCTCAAAGATTATTATAATATTAACAGCACTGCTATAAAAAAAAACAACCTAAATAAGTACAAATAGTTACTTACACTCCCCAAACTTCAATTTCACCATCATTAAGATAAGGAAAGATATTCAATGGATTCTGAGAAGAATCTGATTCATCAACCTTAATAACCTCTATTTCATGATTTACCTTAAAAAAAAATTAGTTAAAAGATTATATTTTTTATAAACTACTTAAATAGCTTAAAACTAATAGAAAAAACTAAATTAGTTGTATTTGAACATAAAGGCAGAAACAATAACTTATTATCTGACATGTTATCTGACCAATACAAATAGATCACTACAAATGTAGCAATTACGTAAATCCATTCAAAAAATCAGAGTCCTAGGAAATACTGCATTTTAACTATCATGAGGGATACACAGAAAAAAGATAACTATACTAACAGTTTATAATGGATCTTATTGCTTATTGTATATAACAGACATACTAGACAATTTGTTTAATTTTATAGAATGTTATGAAAGATGTGAATTTTAATTTGCTGCCACATATGAATTTTTTTCAACTCTAAAGTCTAATATGTTTTAGTCCCTAAACAAATTATGAAGATGTTAGAAAATATAATCCTTGAGATGGCTTAGTCTTCAGTTATACCTTTAAGATTACCACAAATAGACAGATATTTTTCTATATAAAAATGGTTAACAAGTAGAAGAAACAAACAACTTTAAATACTTTAAGACCCTATTATATGTAATTTAAAACTAAATCTATGTTTGATTGCAGTAATTTAAGTTAACATTTATAAAAAGACACAACTATTTGCTCTATCTAACACTACTATTTGCTCTATCTAGTAAATTCTTAATGGCAAGCATATCACAAAAGGAATTTTTCTTCTTTTTTAAAAAAGCTTTTTAAAAACATTTTTAAGCTTAAAGATTTTAAATAATTACCTTTTTAACATAAAGCCAAAGAAGTTTTGACTCAACTTCCACCAATTTCAACATTAACTTCGCCATAAGTTATTTGTTAAAAACTGCAAAAATGTATGTAATTATGTATGCATGTATGCAGTATTATACATACATATACATACATACATACATACATACATACATACATACATACATACATACATACATACATACATACATACATACATACATACATACATACATACATACATACATACATACATACATACATACATACATACATACATACATACATACATACATACATACATACATACATACATACATACATACATACATACATACATACATACATACATACATACATACATACATACATACATACATACATACATTCATACACACATACATGCATACATTTCTATCACAAAAAAAATCTTTAGGTTTTTTATTGAACTAATTGAAACCTTTCAACATGACTCGAAAAGACGTCACTAGATTTAAAATTTTACGGCTGTCAACGGTTTACCGGGGAAACCGGGGTTTTATCATTTTAAAGACACTTAAAGAAATTTTTTTCAGCAATCTTTTTGCATGCTCATAATTCTTTCTAGTATTCTACTACTTTTACATAACTCCAAAAAGGAAATAGTAAAAAAAAAAAAAAAAAAGAGTTTTCATTACTCGTATTTTGAAAATGTCTAAACATGTAAAAAAAATGTAAAAGCTTAATTCCATCATACATCCAGATTTGTTGGCAGTTCCAACAGAACCAAAATTTAAAATTCGTAGAAAGAAATTTTTAAAATGGACATATAGAAATATGTAAAATAGAGTTAAAAATTATCCACTTGCATTTACTACATTAGACGTTGTTACCAAGATACCTCGCTCGCGCTTATAACAAAACCACCTTGACGTTCTTATTTTCCAGCTAAAACATGTTTTTTATAAACTATGCTAATTATTATAAGATAAATTCATATTATATGGATTTATTTTATAATAATTCGAGTTTCTTCTTCTCGGTGATGCAAACTTTTTGTTTAATTTGCTTAAGAATATTTGGCTGAACTGACTAAGAGGCCTGCCTCACTTTATATACAACTAGTCCTTATCATAGAGGTTTGTTTGAAGGGAATGATTGTAATAAAAATTTTTCAACGGTTTGCAGAAGACAATTCTGCTTTGCAGGTGTTTAAAACTTATTGACATGTTTAGAAAGTTTAATTATGTGGTTCTCGCATGATTTGGCACTGAACTAAATGCAAACTGCTGCTGTTAAAAACATTGACTAGTTTAAAAGTCCCTGATCTCACTCCATGCTGTTTTTCATAACATTAGCAAGAGCTATAAAAGACCTATGAGCCATTCAGAATATGCAAAAGGCTTAAGAGCTGGTTTAACTAAACAGCAACCATCACTAAAGAAGAGGCTTTTTACGAGAAAAATTTTGATGATATTATTTTAATAAGTAAGAAAAAAAAAAAAATGAATGTTTAAAAAGGGTAGCTAGGTTTTTTTGTCAACTATAAGAATGAATAAGAGGAATGAAAAGAATGATTTAATTATTGTATTTATCTTTTGTGATTAAGAACATCCATTAGACAGTCGTTGTAAAAATAAATTTAAAGGCAGTTTTAATTTTTTGCTTTTAAATTTCAGTTCTTTTCGTAAAACTGCATTTTTTTAAACGCCTTTTTTTCAAATTTTTACTTCGTGACCAACGACTGCCGTTCGAAACTTTAATCACCGTAGAATGCTACTTTTCTTTTTTTATTTCTTGCAATACGACTGCCATTTGAAATTGTAATTGTACTCCTCCACTTTAACAATGGTTTTTAAGGCTCTGCAGGGAAGAGTGTTGAGAAGTGCGACAAGTGAGACAACTGATTTTTTTCCATCATTTTTGAACCAACTTTGTGTGTACCATAATGAAACATTATACTTCTCCCGTAACTTCATTTTTTATTTCATTTTGGCGCGTGCTAATTATTAGATTCGCCAGTGTTAAAAAGTTATCAAAAAAGCATCATTTTCCATCTTCACTATCCTTTAGTTATCATCACTTTTTGATCTTAATTATCTTGCTGTTAAGATAAATTTCTTTATTCATTCATCGATGTGAATTAAATTAGTTTTTTATTTGTATTTAAGTTGTCGAGAATTATCGAGTCACTTGTCATCCATTTATTTACCAATCTACCCATGCAACTAAACTACCCATGCAACATGCAACAATCTACCCATTTATTCATGTCGTTTTTTAAAATCCTAATCTAGACTTCAGACATTAACAAAAAGTTATTACTTTTACCCTTAGAAAATTGTTACAACATGTACTGAAAGTATGCTTTGATTAATTATGTTTTTTTTTTTATTTTGTTGTTTCGTTTTGATTTTGATTTTGATTATGTGTTCTTTGATTTTGTTGTTTCGTTTTTAGACAAAAAAAGTTTTTATCTAAAAATGACGCTTTGTTTGATGGTAGATTCAAGAGCCGTTTTAACTTTGAAAAAATGTTACGAACCAGCTTTAGGTCTTAAATAGTTGAAGTTAAAATCCACATCATCTTGAAAGGCTGAAAAATTAACGAAGAACATAAAAAAAAAGCAAAAAAAAAAAAATTTAAAGTAAAAAATCCATTTTTTGTGAATAATGACTGCGATAATGACATCGCAAAAAGTTGCTCGCATATATTCAGAATGAGAATAAATGCGAGCAACTTTTTTTTCTGGCTGTAAATGTTGGGGATCATGTGATCATTGAACTTGACAAAAAAAGTAAGACAGTATTTTATATAGGACGCGTGTTGAGCGAGAAAGATGAAGACGGAGATTATGAGGAAAAACCATGTTATCTAAGGAAAAACCATGTTAAATTCTTTATTAGAGGAGTAGCATTTAAAAAGATCTCTGCAGATGATATACATAGAAAATGCCTGAAAAGCAAATAAGGGCATTTTTACCACCACCAAGAATGTTAAAAACAACTAAAAGAACACAAGGAAACATTGTTTTTAGTAATCGTTTCGGAAACATGCAGCTTCACTGATTTTGTGTACTTTTTGTAAGTATTATTAAGCAGTTTACACATGTAAAGTTGTAGGTGTAAAGTTTTTTTTAAAGCTATATATCAATAAATAGACATAATGAATTAATGTAAATGATTAAATAGATATCAACTAAAATTTTCTAAAATAATTAGTGTTTTTCATTTTCAAAATATCTTTTTTAAAATATGAGTAGTCAAAGTTCTCCCCTGAAATTTCCATCATTCTCGTCATTTCAATAATAAACAAAAAAAAATTATATTGTTTAGATATCTTTTAAATTTCAAATAAATATTACTAGCATTGTAACTAACTCTTCTGAAAAACAAATGATCACAATTAAAAGGGCTTCTTCCCATAACCGCTAAGTAAAAATGATTAATAGAAGTCAGTAGATTTTCAAATAAAAATTCTTCCTTTAAATTGCTATAAAAAGTTAGATTGGCTGGAAACATTTTCACAAATTGGCGTTAAAAATTAAAAAATGCTGTTTTTTAGTATTGCGTTAAGAATTTAATTATTGTGACTACAAACAAGATGGAAGCTCCCATACCACCAGCTGAACTTGAAAATGTTCAAGTTTTAATGTGTCTGTTTTATTTGATACAGCGTTAAACGAAAATTGAGAAAATTGCATTTTTGCTACATCGTTATATTCATGAAAACTTTTTTGGACCACTGACTACTGTAGTTCGTTGTATTTTATAAAAGAGATATGTTTATACTAAACTGACTCTTCAATATCTGTTAATACGCCCTTTATTTATTGAGTTCTGTCAGCGAGAAATATGTCAAATAATTATTAAATTGTTAAAAAACATATATATATTATCAATACTTATCTAAGCAGTTTATCAAAAGTTGTCAACATATCAAAAAGCGTAACGTATTGGAATGTAACTTGAATATTTGGCACTAGAATTCGTAGCTGCTAAACGTCAGCAAAATATTACATATAAAAAGAAAAGTACCTGTCATTTATAAAGGTGCTATCAAAAGCACTAAACATTTTTTTCATTCAAAAAAACGCCCTCTTTTAAAACTTTTATTATTCTTTTTTATTTATTATTTTACAGTTTTCTTTATTATAAAATCTGAATATTTCCTGATGAATTTGGGTTGTCGGTCTTTTTAAGAAGTTGGATTTCGGTGATATAACTAAAAAAGCGGTCTTCTTTATAGTTAGCAATAATACACAAGATTTTATTTTTAAACATCTCAAATAGTGTTAAGAAGATAAAAAAAAAAAAGATCATGTAAATGCTAGATTGAAAACTTTGGACTTAAAGGAGCTATATTTGCGGCTTTATGGTAAATTAACAGATTTACAGTATTTTTGAGAGCTTACTATCTTAAAAATGCATAGAAACCTTTTTATATTTTTGCAATTAAACTCTTTATGGTTGTTTTAATTTTTGGCATTGGATAGTAAAGAACTGTTTTTTTGCTTATACTTTGATATTATTCATTAGCCATCACCTAACACTTTAAGAAGTTTTTACCGTCTCTTGTGAAGCCTGGATTAAAATTCGTTTTTCTGATTTCAATTATGCGGTTGATTTAAGATCTATGATTATATGGATTTTAAGTTAAAAGGAAATATTACAGTTAGGATATTATAAATATTACAGTTGCAGGCGTTAGCCATCAACTTTGTTTTGGAATGTAGTAACTTGAGTTTTCCTATATTTTAGTATAGAAATTAATATGACTAAAGTTAAAATTAAGAACTTTAATGGCCTTTAATTACAATATGCTTAATAAAATAGCAGTATGTATATTCAAATCAGCTTTGTTGTAGACCTTCACAATTGTAAGATCTCTGTTGCCCATGACGTCACTATGACGCGATACTAACTGCTAAATGAACAAAGAATCCGGTCCCTTTCATGAGAGATGGAAAAAACATGGTACGTAAGTGTTAGATTGCTTTTCTATTGGCCAGTCTATGATATTAAACCAATCAAATAAAAATTATTATTATTATGAATAGGGAAAAAAGTAGGTAACAGAATAATACGATTTAAAATCGCTTTCTTGAGTGGAAATTTGTTTTACGCTGGTTTTCTTTGTGAATTACGCCATTTTGTTAAAACAATCTGTCACGGTAAAAAATATCAGAAATTTCAAATATAAAAATATTAATAAATGTCAGCTTTTTTTTGTTTTTTTTTCATTATTTTAAATACTATTTAGAATCAGTAGAAGATAATTAATGGTTTAGCTAAAATCAGTCAAACGCAAACTAGAAGATTGTCACACTAAAATTGAAACCGAGAGAATTATGACCGTGTATTTAAAACGACGCTCTTTACGTAAATTAGAGGATATCATCGATAATTTAAAAAAATCAAGGAGTGATGAGCCCAAGCAAGAAAAGTTAGATTTATATCAAAACAATAGCGCTACTCCTTTTGAGAAAAAAGAGTATATCGAGTTAGATTTCCAAACCTCTGACCGACGTGAAAGTATATACATTGACGAGCTAAAAAGATCAAAGCTACAAAAAATAGATTTGGAAAAAATTGATAAAAGTCGTTTTACTCACGAAAATAGGTTCAGAATAGGTTCAGAAATTTATGGTCAACCTGACCGCAAGAAAACTTTTACTTTTGTTCCGCAACTCTTAAAGCATCAAGACAATGTCGGCCCTTACAAGGAATCTGCTGATTTAGCTAGCACAACACCTTGGCGATATAGCAACCAGTTAAATTCATTGTTAGTTCCAAGCAAAAGAAACCCAAAAGAATTATTCCAGAAATCAATTTTAGACGATAAAATATCTGAGACAAAATGTGAAAAGTGCAATAAAAGATTCTATCGCCGAAGTCAACTTATACGGCACATTGCAAATCACGTAGTGCACGAATGCTCAAGATGTAATTCTCTTTTTTATTGCGTAAGAAAGTTTAAACGGCATATGGCAACACATGAGAGCTGGCCTTGCGAGTTTTGCAACGAAGTATTTTATGAGGCTTCTGCATGGTATAAACATCGCGCTACTCACACAATGGTGGGATGTGCAAGCTGTCACACTGTTTTCTATAACAAAAGCGCTCTTATTAAGCACAAAATAGAACATATGTCATTAACGTGTCCTTCATGTCATGGAATTTACGACAATGTTAGTCAATGGTCTAATCACAGAGTTTTCAAAGGGAAACCGTGCGGCAGTTGCATATTTTCCCCAAATATAGTTTGCAAAGTGTGTCGCAATAATTTTCTCACACAAGACGCTTTTTTAAACCACGAATGTAAGTTTTATAGCGGATCATTTCCGAAGCGAAGTCGGCATTTTTTCTCAAAAGAAGATATTTCCGATCTAATTGGTTTCGATAGAGCGAAAATGTGCTAGAAACATTGATCTCTTGCGACAACAAAACCCATTGAAGAATTGATTTTATTTTTTAAATGTGTTTTAAAAAAATTAAAGTTGTAAGATATATTGTTTTTTTTTACTATTACCCTTACTCGTATTGTAATAATTATGACTAGTACTATTATTACTGTTATTGTTATAAGTATTTTTGTTATTCAAAAAACGTAAACGCTTGGAATTGCTAATATTTTACTTTAAAGTCACGTGATCGGGTACAACGTTGAGATCTTTTTTGTTTTGCTTATCCCTTTAGCATGGGAAGATTTAGCGTGCTTCCACAACATGAAAGATTTGGCATGTTGCACAAATATTAATCTAAATTTCTTATTTACTTTGTAATACTATTGATCTGATCATATAGAATCTTGTTTTTCTTTCAACAAGGAAGATTTAACTTTGTATCACATTAGAAAACATGATTGAAAATAAAAACAAATTTTAATTTCGTATAGTAGAAAAGGTGTATTTTTATAAATAATTTACAGTATATATGTACAATGTTTATTATCATTAAAAAAAAAAAAAGTAATTCTCATACATTATTGTCCAATTCAGTCTCTATAATATTCTTATTTGTATCTCCAGTATTTTGATTATCTGTATCTCCAGTATTTTGATTATCTGTATCTTCATTAGTCTGGTTATCTGTATCTCCAATATTTTGCATATCTGTATCTCCGATGATTTGGTTATCTGAATCTCCAATATTTTGCATATCTGTATCTTCAATATCTTGATTATCTGTATCTTCAATATTTCCATTATCTGTATCTCCAGTATTTTGCTTCTCTATATTTCTAGTATTTTGATTATCTGTATCTTCATTAGTCTGGTTATCTGCATCTCCAATATTTTGCATATCTGTATCTTCGATGATTTGGTTATCTGTATCTCTAGTATTTTGCATATCTGTATCTTCAATATTTTGATTATCTATATCTCCAGTATTTTGGTTACAACTTTCTGTAATGTTGCTAGGTATCTCTTTTGTTTTGCTTGCAAGTTTATCGAATATTTTATTGATTTCTTTGACGACATTCTTTCTTGCTAAACGAATTTGTTCTTCACCTTCTGCTAATATCTTATCAAGTTCTATCAGATATTTTGTAAGTGTTTCTTCAAATATGAGAACACTTTTTTGCTGAATATTGCCATCAGGTAATAGATCTATCTCATTACTGATACCATTTACTTTTACTAAGATGCTTTCAATTTCAGCCAAGATTGCTTTCACTTTACTTTCTGTTTTCGAAACATCTTTTTCTAATTCATTCTCTAACTTAATTTGAATGTTTATGGGGATGTCCTGTTCACAACTGTTATCAACACTTTCACTTACTATATTTTTGTCATCACAACTCTTGATAAGTTTTCCATCGTCAAACGTTTGCTTCTCCCCAGTTAAATTTTCAATGCTGCTCTTTTCTTCGATTGAGTCGGTAGATGTTGCGCAGTTACTTTTATCAGTACTTTTATTAGCAAAGTAAATGGGTATTTTGGTAACCTTTCCGGTTTCTCTTCCGTCAATTAAATGTTGCAACGGATGTTCATATCTTTTATTCCAATGATTATACGGATAAAATGACGATCTTCTTGATTCGTACGGTTCCATATTACCTGAGGGAAAATAGCCATATGGATGCGAAGCAAAGTTTCTTTTTCCATTCGTAGAAAAATCACCGTTGTTTCTGTTGCTTTGAGACTGATATGGATAATAAAAACCCATGATTAATGAAATTATTTAGTAGAACTCTTCTTTAACTCTTCTTCAGCTTCTTTTTAGCACTTTAACTTTTAGTATAATCTGTATAACTTACATTTACTTTACTTTTATATAAACAACGGCTGTAGTTCCAGATTTTTCTTGAGAATTTGTTTTTCACTCTGCGAATTTCTCGCATATTCCGGAATTAGGTAGTGGTCATATCCACAAAAATAAAATACTATTTTACAGATAAAATTTACAGCTTTAACGTCTGTGCATTATTGTTCTGTAAATTAACAAAGATACATAATGGCTTCTTTTAAGTTTCCTGCCAAAGGGTCGAAGTATCGAATCACAAGATAAACCGAAATGAAGTGAGATGATCATAATTTATCGTTTGCATTTAAAAAGATAATCTAAGTTTCTTCTTTGTCTTTACTTCTCTGATTCTTATACTTAACATATTTATCTGTATTTTTTTTTCTTTATTTAAAAATTAAATAGGAAAGTACGACAACTATTCTATCGTACATTAAACCATGCCCAAAATAATTGTCTTATTCATAACTCTGTTACTTGCTTTACGTAATATAAGTTACACTATACAGGGTGTTATTAAACATCATGTAGGGGCTAGTATCACTAATAATCATGCAGGGGCTAGTATCACTAATAATCTAAGTAACAATGAAGAATCTCATCTATAAAGACTTCTTTCTTGGCTGCTTATTTCACTGACAGATTTTGAGTTTTATTTCCTCTCCAATATATTATTTACATCAATTATAAAAAGATCTGCAATTATATACTTTATTCTTAAAAAGCTAAAATAATATAAATTATTTTTTATGTAAAATGTTCTATGTAGGCTTGAGCTTTGCAACTTCAGCGGTTACAAAATATACCCTGGCCATGGGAAAAGATATGTCAGGCTAGATGGTAAGGTATGTATCACTTTTATTTTAGTCAATTTCTAAAATTTTGTTGTGTCATAGTAATACTTATAAATTTCTTTTCAAATGTTGAGTTAATTTAGGAAAATGTTAAGTTTTTATAGTAAAAGAATTCTTTCTAAATATTCTTTTCAAAAAATGTTTTAATAAATTTATGTGGTGCTGAAAATATTTGTTTTTGATTTAAGATGGTTCTAAAACATAATGGCATAATATATAAACTGCATAGAGTGTAGTACATTGAAGTAAACAGTGTATTTTGCAGTCTACAATGTCCAATAGTATTTTTTTTTCTTAAAAAAACTTTATTAACAACTTCTAATTTAACACTTAAAAATTTAGTGTTAGAAAAGCTTGCTCTTTCCCCTCATAATCAGGGAAAATACTGAATTTATGCTTAATTTTTTAAACTTATCAAGTTTATAAATATCCAGATCTTAACTAGGTTCAATTAATTGTGTTGATAGCATTTAATTCTGATAAATTCTTATAGATCTGTGAAAAGATAATTTTTATATTTTTTAGCTTGTTCTGTGTATTTTGGATTTCATATTAGCTAAACTTAATGAAATAAGCATTTTATTGTACTAAATTAAATGTAAGTATCTTACGTTAAAAGATTGAGTCTTCTTAATTATGGCTTGCTGTCATTTCTAGCTTTTCAACTTCCTCAGCAAAAAAAGTGAACGCTCTTTCCTGATGAGAAGAAATCCACGTAAAATTTCTTGGACTGTTTTGTACAGAAAAAAGCACAAGAAGGGCACACAAGAAGAAGTTGCAAAGAAGAGAACCAGACGCACTGTTAAGTTTCAAAGAGCTATACAAGGAGCTTCTTTGGAAGCCATTCTTGCAAAAAGAAACATGAAGCCTGAATTAAGGGAAGCTCAGAGAAATCAAGCTATTAAGTAAGTAGTTGGTTTCAATATTTTCATCAGAACATAAGTATTCTCTTTGAAAGAAATATTTCTGAAAACTTTTTTGTTTGATACAAGTTTTTAAGTTAAATTTAGGACCTTCAAATTTTTATTTTTTACAAATAAAAAGTTGCTTGTTAAAAATTATTTTTCTTATTCTTCAGTAAGTTTAAGTAGATTTTGTTGCTGCTGCTCCATGTATACAGTTAAGTGCAAAAGAAGAAAAAAAAGCTTTACTATTCAGTCTATTGGAATATAAATTTTATGCTCATATCAGTTTTTGAAATATTTATACAAGTAAATAATTACTTTATAAGCAACTAATTACAATATTTATTTCTAAATGATTTAAACCTGTACAAATGTTTTAATTTTTATGATTTTGTTTGCATAACCCCAAATAAATATGTCCACATTTCTATTAATACCATATTAACTTGTCTTATGATCAAATGTATGGTTTCATAAAAAAATCTTATTTAGTTTTATTCTAAAAATTGACTAAATGGGGAGGGAAAAAATTGCTTTTGATGAATCTAATATTATTGTTAAGATAAAGATGGATTTTCATATAGAGGAATAGCAAATACAATTCAGTGTTCATTGGGAATTGCACAAAATGCTATTAATTATCAAGATAGAGAAAAGAGACCTTTTTTAGTGGTAAAAGTAAGTTTATGTTACTTGGTAACAATATAAAAAGATTTGTTAGATATCCCAAAATAAGCTTGATACAGCATTCCTGCTGAAAGGTGTTGTCAAATAATTAAATTAATGCCTAACTGATGCAAGTCTGATTTGTGACAAGGTTCATGCATTTAAATGTTAGATTTTTATTAATAAATTTTTGAAAATACTCTCATAATTATTAAATACAGTTTTCATATATTTTTTGTGTGCATATTAATTTTTTTACACATTTTTTTTCCCATAAGTTTTTCCACAAAAGCTTAAATACTTAATAAATTTTTAAAAATTTGGAAATACACTGTTCTTTTTTAATTGCTTGTGAAGTAACTATTTGTATAAATATTTCAAAAATCAATTTTAACTTGTTTCAAAAAATTGAAAGATATGGTAAGTGCATTAACTTTCTTGCACTTAACTGTGTATGCTTTTAACATAGGTTAACAGATTTCCAAATAAGTTTAACTAGAGTTGCTTACAGTTTTTGCTCTAACCTTTGAAGTATGCTTATCGTTTTTTGGTATTTGTTTTAAAGAGTTGCTAAAGATAAAGCTAAAGCCAAAAAATCTGAAAAGAAAGCAGTTAAGGTAAAAGATTTTAATACATTTAAAATTTATGAATTTAAAAAGTTGCTAATGTGGAATAATAACTAGGCTTCTCAAAAAAAAAAAATCTTTAAGATGAAAACTTTTTTTGTGTCTCATTACTTTTTAAACTGCTTTAGAAAACTGTACCAGTTGCTAAGAAACCAAAGGAGAAGGTTGCAAAAGCCGTACCAAAAGGCGGACCAGGACGTGTTGGTGGCAAGAGATAAACTCTTTTCTCAATGTAATAGACTCTACACAAAGCACAAGAGTTTATCTTTACTGAGTATTAGGCATCCTTTTAATTAAAATATGGTCTATTCTCCTAAGATAAAAAAGATCAGGGTGGCTGTGAATTCATTTTTTACTTCATACTTGAGATTTTAATTCATTCTTATACATTTGCATAGTTCTGCCCTACCAAGTTTTCAATTGTTGGTATATGTTATAGTCATAACAACCTCACATAAAGTCAACGTGTAAGTGAAGGGGAAAATCTATATTTAAAATATCTATCTCTAGGAATGAATCAGTAGTGGAGAAAAGTGAAGGGGTTTATTCCCCTGTTTAATGCAAGCTCTTCTTGGCTAATATTTGTATTAATCCTTGTTTCTCTGCTAAATTTCATTTCAACTATGATCTAACAATATTGACTGAAGATGACACCTTTTTAAATCTTTAAATAGCGAATAAAATGTCTTGTTCTGCCATTTTCTCATGTCTAGAGTTTCATCGATGTCCCAATTTTACTGAAAATTTTAATTTTATTCCTACCTAGAAAATAAAACTAAACATCATCTTAATCGCCTCATCAATCAGCGCAATTCAGCGACCAAATCAGTGGTTGGTGTTCTTACAGCATCCCAAATTCGACGATAAGATAAACCTCTTAAAAACTTCCTGAACAATAAGGCCTTAAGAGATTTCCTTTTGATCTTTACATTCTGCATCTTGATTCACAACTCTTATATCGGCTATTCATATAGAGGCGTAAAGTTAGCTTAATTAGAAAAAAAACCTCATTAATTCAAACAGGAAGTCCTGCGATAAATCATAATGAAAGATTTAATGTCTTTTTCCCGTTCCCATATTTCTTTCACTTTTACAACACTTCATCAAACAGCAACAGCAGCATATTAATGGATCAATTGCACTAATACCTGAACATCTGTTTACCTATGATGCCCAGAATTCATCCCTTTCGCTCAATTAATTTAATGACTTATTCAACGGACAAAACAAAAAGACTTAAAGCCAAAAATAATGTACTAATATTTGGAAAGTATTAATAAAAACTACAACTCAATAGTAAAAGCGTTGCAAATTCATTCCTGCACCATTAGTCGTGCTAATCAATAATGCTCTTAAACATAATTAAACGAAAATCTGGTGGTGGATGAATAGCAGAGTTTTCAAGACAAAAAGAAACTGCTTAGAAAACTTGCTAATAATTCTATGACTAACCTAAGTCTATCGGTTGGGGAATGCGCAAAAGAATTAAGATTTTCTCGTAGTTCTGTTGCGAAAGTTTGGATTAGATACGACCGTTGCTCTATCAAATCTAAAATGATGTCAAACTGTTTTAAAACCCAAAAAAAAAGAGAAGGAACTTTACCTCCTAAAGTTTCTGAATTGTTGAAGACGATGAAACTTGTTGGCTGTCTATTATTTCTAAACTTAGAGAGGCCAATAAAATATTCAAATACAAAGGTAATAAGTTTGCTAAAATATTCAAATACAAAGGTAATAAGCTTGCTAAGTGTCTTACTGGTCAAACATGTTGAATAGTGCTCACAAAAACGACTCTTACCTCTCACTAAATCACATGATGAAATTAAATATATTATAAAATAAATTAATTTATGAGATAAATATAAGGGAGGCCAGGGCTAGTTGGCCTCAGGGGTAAGCTGACACACTGCGTTTAACTTGGAACTTTCCACCAGAAATTTCCGAAATTCACATAGAACCTTCCCACTTAACTAATTCATCTTTCAGTGTAGTATCAGGGCTATATGCGCATAGTAGTTATCGCAATTTTTGTGTTTTTTTTTTTTACTAATTTTGTAACTTTTGTAACTATATTACTTTTTCAATTTTCAAAAGCAATAGCATTAGCTACAAATAAACTCGAATAGATGTAGGTGTTGCATGGTTCACTCTAACCAGTCACATTTTGTGTTTCTCAATATTTTGCGTTTTTGGGGATTTATAAGCCATTTTGTGAGCAAAAAGCTTTTGGGGTTAGTTGGCACAAAGCTTTTGAGGCTAGTTGGCAACATGTGCCAACTTACAACTTTTCGCATTAGTCGTAAATTCACTTGAGCTATATAACACTACAGATCTTCACACATGAGAAATTATAAAAGAAAAGTAGACAGGCCTGTAAATTCTAAAAAAGGTTACAAAAAATGCTGTTGATGCTACTTTTATAGAAGAAAAGTCTATTCGATCGACTTAAGGGCAATAAAACTTAATGTCAAAAAATATTGTTGGATAAAAATTATCAAGAGTTTTCATAAAAAGATGCGCTTAAAATATATGCCAAATGTTGCTAAACTTGTCTCGTTTTATGTGGTGTGCCAACTTACCCTGAGAGTATAGGCAACTATACTTTCAGGGTAAGTTGGCCCAGTCCTAAGAGAAATCTTTTTAATTGCTATGCTCTGTTTTTAAGTTAAAGTAACACAAATAGAAATTAACTTCTTTCGACTGCAAAAAAAGAATTAATACATTCATCTCAATATGATGTTTTTTAGCAAGAATTGAGGCGCTGATTTTTTTTTTTTTTTTCTTCTATTTTTCACTCGTTGAAAATCATTAACATAGGAACCTTGCTAAAATTCAAACCTCATTATACAGTTTCATTTCTTGTTTTTTGGTAATTTTGTTTTGCATTATTAGGACAATCTGAAACTTTTTGAGCCATCTTTTTTTTTTGAATTTTGCTTGATATTTTCACTAAAAATATTCTCACGTGGAATATTTTTCTCACGTAGAGAATTTTTCTTTATCACGAAGGTTACTTTCATTTAAGTATGAAAAAATATAAAATCCTTGTTTTTGGTATAAAAAATAATCCTGTTCAATAATCAAAGTTTTAGCATCAGCAACATTAGTTCCGTTTTGCATTATAATGATTTTTTGCTTGAGGCTGCAGATTATCAAGTGAAATGGTCGAATTCATTTTTTTTTTTTTTACTACGAATCTCTTCCATCTATTTTCACATTCATTTGATTTAGCACCGGAAAAGTTTAACCAAGATTACATCCACTCACTTGTGGGATGTAATGATAGGTCTAGAGTGTTCCAATTGATTCTCACCCTCCCTGTTACTTCTCGCTCCTACGAAAGAGGAGTTCTAAGTTTTAAAGTTTGTTTGAAATGCTTTGTGATTCTACCAGCCGGTCTAGACTTAGTGATCTACTGATTCTTGCAGCTTAGAATTTAGAGATTTTTACAGCGTAGAAATCAAAGCATATCGTTCTTTTTTAGAAACAAATTTTTTTTTTTTTTTTTGACTAAAAACCTACAGAAGTCCTACTTTTTTTGAAATATAGGACATTACTTTTAGTTTTCAGTCAAAAAAAATTATTTATAAAAAAAAAATTAACGGGGAGTCGGAAAAATCTGGGACGAAATGGTCAGAAAAACCACCTTGGATTAAATAACCATTTTATATATAATGAGTTCCTTTGTGGAAAAAAAAGCTGATGTAAGACGACTCGATCATTCTACATTGGACGAATGCAAGAATCTGATATTGTAAAACATCTTCAAGTTGAAGGCATTGCACTACCAACAATTTATCGCAAAATGCAGAGTTTTAAAAAATGTACTACCATTTAATGACAAGTAAAGAAAAGATCGCCAAGCGAAATTGGACAATAAATAGGAACTAAAATAGAAATATTTTGCTGAAAACTGAAGTATTACAAAAAATAACATAGTTGAGCCAAAGAAGGTTGGCTTCAAAATTAAATTTTCTTCTGATGGAATTAGTAGATAATAGCTTGTATGATGAATCTAAATAACTGCTTTTTTCCCCTCCTTTCTGTTGCCATTTGAGTGTTGTTTTTTTTCTGTTTTTCTTTTAAATTTTTTGAAATTTTTTATATTGCGAAAAAAGCCTCGATTTCGTTAAGTAAAGGATTGCTAAAAATTTCGGTTAACGTTCTATCGGATGATTTAAAATAACATTTTGAACTTTTAATAAAAACGCAGACCTAGAATGTTTTTATATGCTCGTACGCATGTGTTTAAAATGAAAAACTACCACGCTGGATTTTTACATAGTCATAAAATACCAATGATATATTATATATACTAGATGTCTAACTTCGATCCGAAAAGTGAAGCCGTGGAAGCCATTTCTAATTCGGGGAAAAACATGTATTTTTAACTCTTATTGCGCACGTCGGATAAAGCTTTTGCCCTTATTGCAAATGGCGGATTCAATTTGTAAATAAAAAAAGCGGCTTCACTTTTCGTCCAACAAAATCCCGCAAGTTAGACATCTAGTATATATAATATATGATTGTAAAATACATAGTCTGGCCAGTTGAAGAGCGCTTTTTATTACCTTATTGTTAGAGTTTTTTAGAACCCAGTCTACTAACTGGTGCACACTGTTTGTAAACAAAGACGCGGTATATGTGGATATTGATAATCACATTTTGTGGAATCACATATCTGAATTATTTTATGAAGATCTTAACTATGGCCTTCACACTTGCCGAAATCTCTCCTTAGAAAATATTAGGTTACCAACAATAGGAACTAATAGTCTTCATAATAATCCAGAACTAAAGACCTTTAACAAAGATAAATTACCACGCCGAAATTGTAACAAAAAATGAACTCATCAAAAGGAGGAAATCAAAAACGGCTATATTCATAGCCACAAACCTTATAAAGGCATTATTTGTATAAAATAATTGTCTCTCTCTCTCTCTCTCTCTACATATATATATATATATATATATATATATATATATATATATATATATATATATATATATATATAGAGAGAGAGAGAGAGAGAGAGAGAGAGAGAGAGAGAGAGAAAGAGAGAGAGAGAGAGAAAGAGAAAGAGAAAGAGAGAAAGAGAGAGGACAAATGTGTGTATATAAATAAATATGTGTGTGTGTATGTGTGTGTGTCACACATTTGTCCTTAGTATTTGCAAGAAGGGTTCCTAAGTCTTGAATACTATTTTTTATTAAGAAATACAATAGTGAGATGAAATAATTTTTTGACTTAATTTTTTGTTGCCACCATGTCTTACACTCTGCATAATGTGGCGATTAGAGTAATTCGCTTGTGGAAACTAAAGGTAAGTGGTAATTGGGGCACCAAAAGGTACATTGTTAACCTTTAAAATTCTCTAGGAGGCTGAAAAGTGATCTCTTAAGTTGAAGTTGTGTTACAAAGAAAGGAGAGGCTAAAATAAAATTCTTAACATTATTTATTTCAAAATTATTTTAATAAATTTATTTTAATAAAATAATAAAAATAAATAACTATTAAGCTACTTTTAATTATATAGCATTTGATACCTAAAATAAGATACTTAACTTCATTTGGTTTTCACTTGATTAATCATTGCATCTCTCCATCATGCTGCAATATAGGTCCTATGTAAGAATGTTTTTAATGACATTTATGGCTATGAAAATAATCTTTCCTAATATCTATTTTTTATTTAAATTATTCAGCGGAGTTCAGCGGAGTTCAAAGTTCCTTTCTTGATTTCTTTTCTTAACGAATTTGTTCTTTTGTTCTTAGATTTGGTTTTATGCAAATTTACAAGGTCCTTTGAATAGGAAAATGAACAAACACAAATATAAAAAGCTAAAAGATGGTCTAGAAGATTGAGAGACAATTCTTCTGATACTTTGGTAGAAGAAACATTGCAAATTTTTGAGAAGTGAGATAAAACTCGGTAATACTGCAGTTAAGCGGCGTAAAATAATTTTTAGTTTTCGCTTGATTAAACTCTGCGATGGTGAAAATGAAAAACAATTAATCTGTAAGTGACGTTGCTAGTGTTCGGCACAAATTCAAATAGTTTGATCAAATATGCGTCAAATGTTTGAAATGGCCAAATTCAAATCTTCCTATTTTGAATTTAGATCAAATTCAAATCTTTCCAAGATTTGATGTATATTTGAGCGTTATTTAACTTATTTCAATTATTAATTTTAGTTATCTGAATCTATAAATTTTATTCATATTGCAGCATTTGTTACTATTTCTCACACATTACAGCTTCTTTTATTCTTTTTAATCCAACCAAGACTTCAAGCACTGGCAAGCTTGAATGGTATCTGCAGAGAGAAGATTTCTTTTGTCAGTAATAAGATTTTTTCCTAATGAGAAGAGCCTTTCTGATGATACAGATGTAGCAGGAATGGCCAGGTAATCTCTGGCCATTCTGGATAGGTTTGGATATTTGTCAGATCGAGATTTCCACCAAAGTAATATGTTGCTATTATTGCAACCATCTATCTTACTTGTCACTGTGAGCCATAAAGACCGCCAGGTTCAACTTCTCCCCACCTCTAATTTTATTTTTTAAAAAAGTAAATGCAGTTTTTGTAAGTCTTTTTCAAGTACAGAACAAATCTAAAGTCGATCAGAAGAGTTAGTATTTTAAGTTTTAAAAATTTGAAAAACCAAAAAATTAAGCTTCAAAAATAATCCAATCCGCCACTTTGGCTTCTTTTTCTTTAATAGTTTTGAAATGATTTAAGTAAAAAACATCATACGGTAAAGATGGCTGATTTAAAACAGTCTGTGCAGTTTGTTTGGAAAAAAAAGGTAAATATTCAAAATCTTTAGTAAAAGTACGACCATCTGTAGCAAGTAAAATCAAGGAGTATATTTGGCCTGAGTACAATGCATTATTTAATGTCTGCCCGGATGTAATTTGCAGAGTTTAATGTCTGCCCCTCAATGCAGAGTTTAATGTCTGCCCGGATGTAATTTGTTCAAGTTGTAGAAGAAACATCTTTTTGCTGGAAAAGGGAAAAAGCACTTATCTTTCAAACTGGATAAGTAAAGTTTCTCAAGTATATGATTTAAAACTTATTTAAGTTAAATGATAAATACATATAAAGATATAGATTTTTTATAAAGTACCATCTTTGAATTAGGTTGACCGACCAAGAATTAGACGTAGTACTGAGCTTAGTAATATTGTACAATCATCTCATATTAATACAAAAGATGTTGAATCTCTGAAAAAAAATATGTGCAGCTGCTGCTTTACTCTCCTTGCAAGAGGTTAAAGAATAAATAATAAGTTACTTGATAAGTAAATTAAAAGTTATCAAATAATCATTTATAAACTTCAATAAAAAAACCTTTAGGTGTATATTAATTTAAGAGTAAATTTTATTCTTCAGGATGTCATAACAACTGTTGTTCTAGTCAGGCTGTTTTGAATTTGATTAATTTGTCAGAAACTCTTGATCCCACATCATGTGAGCAAGTTGCTTCAGGCATAATAAAAAACAAGATGGAACGAGAAGGCATTGAGAGAGGCCAGTCCTTTAAAATATCTACAGGTGTGTAAGTTTTTATTTTCATTTTTAAATAATTAAAAACAGTTTATATGTTCAGATAAAACTTAAATGCACATATAGAACACTCAGTAGAGGCTTTTAACTAAGCAATTGTATAGATTGCTAATAACTTTTTCAAAATGTTTGCATTGTAAATTTAAAGTAGGGGTAGGTTAAAGATACGTATAATTAATTATACTTTATTTTTAAGGTGGAAATCCGTTAAATTTAACTGTTGGAACTAAAGACAATAAATCTTCTAGAAAGTTTTTTAATCAGATATCATTTCAAGCAGTGATGGAATTAACTTCTGTACTGGAATTGACAAAAAATAAAACAAAAAAACTGATATCAAGTCTCCGTAAGAATCTGGGATCATCTACTGTTGTGGAGAATAATGTAATTAGTATGATGACATCATTACAAGAAGAAATTGAATCTAAGTATAATATAGAACAAGATAACTTTATTTGGAATGATGAAATTGTAACAAGACATGTAGTATTTATCCATGACACTTCTGAATTTATTCTTAGTATTTTAATGGAAAGAGGATTGGATCCTCTCTCCAGTATGGTACGTATATCAATTGATGGAGGTCAAGGATTTCTTAAAGTAATTGTAAATGTCTTTGATAAAACCAATAAAAATGAGATTTACATTGACAGTGGAGTTAAAAGGTGTTTTATTCTTGCTATTGTTGAAGATGTTTGTGAAGACAATGGAAATTTGCAGAAAATCTTGAGTAGATTAAATCTGGATGATGTTACATATCACCTTGCATTTGACTTAAAATGTGCTAACAGCATCTTTGGTTTGTCTTCTCATTCAGGTAAATATGCTTGCTTGTGGTGTGAAGGCGAATGTTCCCTAGAAAGTGGTACTCCGAGAACATTAGGTTCTTTTGATCATTGGTACAACTTATTTGTTGAAAATGGGGCAAAGCGCTTAGAGATGAAAGATTTTAAAAATGTTATTAGTCCTCGACTCGTTTATTTAGATAAAAATGCTGAAGATGAAATTAATCACTTAGTCCCTCCACCAGAGTTACATCTTCTTATAGGGATCGTGACATTACTTGGTAGACTACTTTTAGATCATTGGCCTCTTTTTAAAAACTGGCTAAAAGAACATTATATCTTACTTCGAGGTTATCATGGGATAGGCTTTGATGGGAACAATTCCAATAAACTTCTGGAAAAGGTAGATATTTTAGAGAGAGATGTGTTAGCATCTCAAACTAATTTATTGCCTATAGTTCATTGCCTCAGAAAGTTTGCAAAGGTTAAAGAGTGCACCTTTGGATACGAATTAGGCAGCAATGCTTCTTCAGTTATTGAAGAGTTCAAAGTATCATTTTGTGACCTACAGCAGTATGCAAAGATACATTTAAATACAGAACTGAAGGTTACCTGGAAAGTCCATATAGTTGTTTGTCATATTCTCCCATTTGTGAAGTTTAATTGTTGTTCTCTGGGATCATATGCTGAACAGACTGGAGAAGCTGTTCATAGTGCCTTCAAACCAAGTTGGTCTCAATACAAGCGAAGGATCGAACTTAAAGATTATGCTAAACGATTGAAATCTGCTACTGCCACTTTTTGTTTAGATAAGATGTAAATATTGTAATATAAAAGTAGTTGTGTTATTTTTGTTGCATTTATTGTATTTTTTCTTTTAATTATTGCTATAATGGTGCAAAAGGAGTTTAAATCGCTTCAATTTAAGATTAGTAAGAAAAAGTAAGGATTGTTTTAAGGAGGATAATGAAATATTAATAAAAAAAAAAATTTTTTTTTTGAAAGGAGGTAATATCATCATAAAGGGGGTAACTTTATCACTTGAAGGGGGGTAAATAGGGTAAAAAAGTAAGTTTTTATGTGACTTCCGATCGACTTTAGATTTGTCCAATACAAAAAAATATAATATCTAACCAGTACTTATCCTAATATGAAAAAAAGTTAGAGGTGGGGAAAAGTTGAACCTGGCGGTCTTTATGGCTCACAGTGTTATATCATTACAATAGTTTTCAAACTCATTACATGGGTTTGATGAAACACGCGATTTGAACGGGGTATATTTTGAAACGTTTTGAATGCTTGTAGCAGTTGTACCATTGCTTGGGGCATAATTGATTTGATATTCACAATTGACTGTGTCCATAATCTTTGTATACGACTCGCTGTTTGCGCCCTTATCATTTTTGTAATATTCAATACCAAATCTTGGGTCCAGGACAGTGCAGATAGTAAAGCAGTCACTAGTCAAATTATAATATTTTGACATTTTTGCGAGCGCTGCAACTGTAGAGCGGTGTAGATTATCTTCAGGGTTGGTTTTTGTGGTCATCCATTCAGTAATGTGATCCAAAAGAATATTGAAGAGAGGAACCACCAAAGACAATGTGGAATATGAATCACCACTAATGAGCTGGGTAAATTCCTTGAATGGTTCAAGATACAAAACAATTGTTTCAAACCTGTTCCAAACATCTGCTGAAATTGATAGACAACAGTCTGGATTGTTTGCAGTTGAGTCAAAATCGCAAAAATACGCAATGAAACCAACTTTTAATTCCATTGCTCGTTTAAGCATATCAGCTGTTGAGTTCCATCTTGTAGGGACATCAAGTATTGGTTTTAAGGTGCAATTTGATTGCTGGAAACCTTTGAACCTAGAATATGATTGAGGACTGGATCGGATTTTTTTAATTCCTGTTCTAAGTTTTACAAGATCATCTTTCAAAACATCCAAACCTGCTTGCGCGCCCAAATTCAGCACATGAGCAAAACACCGGATATGCTCAAAGGTGGTTTTAATTTCGTACTTGGAATTTAAAATATCCATAAATGAATTATTATTGGAAGCATTATCTAAGGTAATGCCCATTCCTTTGCTTGTAAGACCGAATTCAATCAAAACTGACAAGAATGCATTAGATAAATTTGAACCTGAATGGGAATCAGGCAAGGATTTGAAATCAAGAGTTTTGGCATGTAGGTTCCAGTCTTTGTCAATGTAATGAGCCGTTATGCCCATAAAAGCAATGTTGTTGGGTGATGTCCAGCAGTCAGTGGTGAATGAAACCTTTGAGTCAAGATTCAAAAAAAGGGTCTTTAGCAATTGTTTTTTGGTGTTGTAAGTGTCCATTATCTGGCTTTTTAATTGGCGCGCACTCATGATTGACAAATTTGGTTTCAGTAGAGTGAGTAGTTTACGAAAGTGGCTGGACTCTACCTCATTAAATGATTGATCATTCTTGACAATCCAGCTAACTAAGTATTCATTGAAAAGATCTGGAGAATAAACGATTGGTGTCATTATCATGTCATCTAAACGTCGTTGCTTTGGTTCTCTGTCCCCAAGTAATTTGCTTTTGTGTTGAGAATTTAAATGGTTCATTAGATTTGTTGTCCCACCTTTATTGTAAGCATACTTGTTCTTGTGCTTTGGACAATGCTGGCATATGGCCTTGGTTTTGTCATGCTCATCAACTGTGAAATGATCCCATACAATTGATTGTGAACGTTTGGTGGTTTTTGTAACAGAAAAAGATTCGGGTTCTGGATTATCCGACATAATTAGGAATGTAATATATATTTCTGAAATAGATACATTTCAAGGTTGTTTACAAATAGTAAATATACTAATATTAAGTAAACACCTAATGAAAATGATTAAAATAATAATGGTTCAAATAATAAAAATAATATTAATAATAATGATAACAATAATAATAATTATATATAAGTCACTTGTCTTTATAAATACAATAGCTACATAAACAAAGTTAGACAGTTACAAACAGTTAAAACTGATAAAACGTAAAAGTAAACAATGATATATAGCAACTATTATAATGAAAAATAATTAATGAAAATAAGAATAACGAATATTAAAATAAATTTGAATTTGAATACACGACGGAAAATACAAACAATAGACAAACATACAAGACAATATACAAAAACGCACAGAAAATTAATAAAATTAAAAAAAAAAATTCTTTGCTTTCAAGCAAGCCATTATTATATTTTTTTATTATTTTCTTTTTTCGAATGATTGTTTCTTTCAATGAATGTTTTTCGATTCGTTATTGTTTTACTTTTTCCATTTTTATTGTGGTTAAATTGTATTTGCAATTTTTTCTTTTGATTTTTACATATATTTTTTTCTACGTTTTTTCTTTTAATCTTGTACTTTGTTTACATTTCTTTTCTTTTTTTCTTTCTCTATGCTCTTTACTTTCTCTTTAATATTAACAAACTTTAATTAAAAACTCTTTTTTTTTTTTTTTTTTTTCCGTTATTGAAAGGCGACCGCCATTCCGGAAACCACTGCAAAGACCCCGGAATAAAGTGATATATATGTTTGCGGGCCTGTAAAATTTGGCGTTTTTTTTTCAAACGCAAAAATTGAGAACAAAGTGAATATTTGAAAATCAAATCCAAATCCTTCAGATATTTGTCAAATCAAATTCAAATCTATCCCCTCAAAGAACAGTTCAAATTCAAATCTTTAAAGGTTTGACGTATATTTGATTTTGCCGAACACTAGACGTTGCGAAACGTGAAAGAAAACCGCATTCGAAATATGGAAAAATTCGAAATGTTTAAAAAGAAAAGAAAAGAAAAGCCTCATAGAAAAGATAAGTAAAAGTAATAGTCACTGCTGAATTTTTTTATTTTTTCATTTCTATTATATATTATACGTATTGTAACTACCCAGCTAACACACCATCGTTGGCCCAACGTTTGGCCAATGCTTATCGTAACGTTGGCCCACCGTTGGGCCAATTCCGTGATGACCGCCGGGCATGCATTGGCCAACTGACATTGGCTCGACGCTGTTTAGCCAGCATATATCCGATTATATATTTTATTAGGGCCAATGAATTACAAACGCTTTTTGTACTTAGTACATAGTTAGTTCCGCCAGTGTTAAAATAAAATTACTTTTATTTGTTATTATTTAATGTATTATAAAACCTATTTAAGTTGCAATCGACATTTGATTAGAGCCATTTAAATTGCTTCAATCAAATGCAAACCGACTTGATGGAAATACCTTTTAAATGGTATCACGATCAAGCGTGGATGAATTCATTTAAGGTAAATTACTTTAAGGTATCAAAATGCCTTTTCAAGGTAGAGAATAAAAAATATGTAATAAAATGATACGTATATTAGATAATATAAACTGTTGTACATTAATTATCGTCGTCATCTGCATCACCCTCTTTTTCCTGAAGTTGTGAATGGGATGCTGAAACAATCCTCAAACGTTTGTTTATTGAACTGTCAAGACTACGACGTTTGCACCCTCCTGATCCGCCTGACTTTTTGCGATCGCACGAATTACGAAGCCACGACTTCACGTATTCGTTTACTTCCATTTTCGTAGCATTTTTTGTGTATGGATTATGCTGAACTGCACCTAACCATAAAAAAAATTAAACATTTAATATAATGTACACAGCAGCCCTAAAAAAAAATAGATGAAAATTTGGTTTTAAAGTAATTAAAAAGTCACTGGTTGTGCAATTATTAAAAAAAAAAAAAAAGAATGAATTTTTCATGGTAAATTTCATGGTATTCTATTTTGTATTATCTATTATTCATAGAGCATACTCGTGTTAACTAAGAGTTAAAACCTTATGTGAGGTCTAATACGTTATGGTTTAAATCTTCGTAACTTAACAAAATTTACATGTTTCATTACATGTACTGTAGATTTAATGAAACATGCATAAGTAAATTTTGCTAGTTATAACTAAATGGCCATACACAACATAATTAACAACATTTATTGATCACCAACCGTAAATTGCAGATAATATTTTCATGGTTTTGATTCCTTGCTTTTGCCCACCTCGACCTTCAAAGTTTATTTGTTGAGCCACTTCTGTAGCCATCAATTCAGAGAGCACATTTCTCACTGTTTCTGCAACAGTTCGTCCACCGATCTGACCAAGATGCATAATCTGGAAAGTTTTACATTTTTTATAATAGACCCATTAAAACCAGATAAAAATCTGCAATAAAAATATTATCTAAATTAATTATACCAATGCATCCAATGAAGGTTTTTCTAGCAGAACCTGCTCAAGATGTTCTAATTGCACAATGGAATGCAATGGCAATGATATATTGTCAGGTAATGCAACAGCAACCTCTGATGAGCCAACAACCTTCAGTATCATTTTCTGCTGCATAAGACATGTATCTAATTTTTGTTCAATCTTTGTGAGACGAGCAAACATTGAATGAAGTAAGGTTGGAAGATCGCCTGAAAAAGATTACATTTAAAATGAACAAAGTCGTTTAAGTTGTTAAATATTTTTACTAAATCTTATCCTACACAGTAAACACTGAATTCAATAAGACAAACACTGAGTGACAACAAAATAACATTACCAATGTTTTTAAATGCTGAAAACAGCTCACTGCGCAGTATAAATTAAATACCTTGGTTGTTGCCAGTTTCTGATTGCAATGATGTGTTCACTTAGATGAATGGTGTATGATCAGTTTCCTCTTCTTAAAAGCACATAATGAATTCACAAAAACATTTCACAACAAGTAAAACATTTTGCATTATATTATTTACAACTTAAAAGTATATAAAAATAAAATTAATTTACCTTGCAACATTGATAAACCAGGTGTCATTCTCGGCATAAGCAAATTTTTATGACGTTGGTCACTCACAGTACTAACTAAAAGTACATTAAAGATTAAAAAGTTGTATTTTTAAAAAAGTATTTTTATCTTGTAATATCTTGAAAAGGTATTTTCTGTCATAACAAACCAACTGTTTATTGCAGTTCCTATGTTGGAGCTGATCAATAGATTATATAAAGATAAATTTTTAAGCTTAAAAAGCTGTCTTATTAATAGTAATTTTATTTATATATATAAATCTTAACTATATTTGACTGTTTAGAGCCATAAGAATTACATAGAAATAAACTAGGCAAGAGAATTGTAAACAAAAAAGAACAGAAATTTTATTAAATATACATACCTGATTCCAGTAATCCTAACTTTTCTTGTTTCTTTTTGTCGGTTGTATTTTGTATGCTAGAAATCTTGGTGTCTTGGGTCATGCTCTTGCCAGATTTGTTTCCTAAAACAACTATAGATCAATTAAAACAATTAATCCTCAAGTTGTCAACAATGCATTATACAAAATCACAACAGATAACACAATTTCTTAACTATGCTAATACCACTCTACCATGAATGTTTTCCAAAATACCTTTAGGAAAAGTAGGAATTAAGGGCAATCTTCGCTCATCATATTGCTCTTGAAGCTGTTGTTCCATCTCTGTTAGATACTCAAGGTTTTCAACATCAGAATTGTGCTGTCTCTTTGCTTTTTGCTTTCGACTTTTTTTCTCTTTATCCGAATCCAAGTTTGACTGACACTCTGCAGATTTTGTGTGTTTTCGAGCTGCTTCTAGAGTGCCTAAACAGTAAAAAAATGTTTTATCACTTCTAAATAAAAAACTGTGAAATATTAAAAGAAAAGTCACTTTTTTACTGGCTGTCAGTAATAGATGATCAATTCATTAATTGGACAGTGTAATAAATTAAAAAACTTAATTTATTTTATAAGTTCCTGGTGGTCAATGTTGACCACCAGGAACTAATTTTGGCAAATTCAAATAGTCAATTAAAACATTCCTACCAGCCACTGAGTAGTCATTCTATAGCACACCCTGAAATACTAATAATCATTAACTAACATCTATTTTTAACAAAATTAATATTGGGGAATCTCTATATTCAGACTATTTATATAAATAGTCTAAATTTGGTGATTTATAATTATGAAAACAAAAATGACTGAAGTGTATTGATATACTGTATATATTTAGAATATACAGTATATCAATTATCTTAGTCATTTTTGTTTTCAACTATAATCATTTATATAGTTTTATTTGATTATTACCATATTTGTGGAGTACTCGCAAACGACAAAGTTTCCACATTCCAACAACTGATTCTGTTGCATTTTTGATTGCACTTTTGATTCGTCCTGTTGACCTAAAAGGTGGCCAATATCCAAATTTGTTTCCATCCTGCAGCCAAGATATGGGAATTGCTTCCACAGAATTATCTTGTTCATCTTCAAAATGAACAACCACATATTCCGACATTATAATAAAAGTTATTAAAGTTCTAAAAACACATTTTCGTATAGAAATTTAAACATTTACAAACAATAAATTTTTGATTTGTGATTTTGATCAAATTCTAACAAGCAAACATTTCATGACATTAGAATAATAGGGTTCCATCTCTTTTTTGTGATGTTGAGAGAATTTAACATAACTTATTATAACAAGTCACTTAAATTTTTAAAATTAATTAATAAAATTTGTTAATTTGATTGCATAAAACTTTTTCATTTATCATTTATTAAGTAAAATGGGTGGTTATACGATCAAATATTATTAACAATATTATTATACTATTCTTATACTATTATTTATATAAGTATTAAATTTGCTTTTTTTTGTTAATTCAAACTTTATTTTAAAAAAAGTACCCCATTATTATAACATCAGGATTTGTAGAAGACTAAATTTTTATATCATTGAGAAATCGCAAACTTTAACTAATGTTTTTGATCACAAGCTTTACTTTAAACTCTAAAAAACAAACTCAAACACAAAACAAAAACGGAATAAAATAAGACAAAAAGTTTATAAAGTTCTTTTAAAATTTTATTTACAATCAATTGGAAAAACTACAAACTCATTGTTAGTAACTGTTGGGAGACAAACACACTTTTTAGCAATATCATTTGCTGGCAAAGTAATTAGAGAAGACAGTTTATTCGTAACTCTATATATTCTAAGTTCACTTGAGTTCAATGGATAATCAAAAAATTCTGACAACTGCAAATATTTTTGACAAATTACAAATATAGTACCATTTTGATTAATTATGTTTTTCAATATGCAGAAATCACCACCATTAGTAAGAAAATGATTATTGGAGTTATTTTTTGACGACAAAGATAGACAATACTTTCCTATGTTTAATTTACTATACTGTTCAACATCTGAAAACGTTAACAAAAGGACCACGGCAATGATTACTGTTAGGTACAAGAAGAGGTGAACTGTTTGATCTAATGAATTTTGCATCTTTTTTATATGTGTAAAGTTTTTCAGTGAGCCGTCCACAAATTTGTTGCAAAACATTTTGTGGTTTTCTAACTAACTTTTTTATAACACCAAGTTGATTTTCATAAGGAAAGCAACTAAAATCATCTAATGATCTTAACAAATTTACGTCAGCAGAAATATGAACCAGATTGTGTATGTTATATACCATTGTTTCTTTTCCATATAGTAATTTCATTTCCTCTACAAATCTAATAAGCAGACTATTTGAATAATCACATAAATTAATGTCTTGTTGTTTAGTAGATAATATTTTAATAGCAACAAATAAAAGTAAAAAATGTTTATAAAGTTTACTGCTTAAAATGCTTTGCAATGC
Source organism: Hydra viridissima (assembly GCF_058129835.1). Taxonomy (NCBI): domain Eukaryota; kingdom Metazoa; phylum Cnidaria; class Hydrozoa; order Anthoathecata; family Hydridae; genus Hydra; species Hydra viridissima. The sequence goes on along the minus strand of NW_028324302.1, from coordinate 15,743,985 downwards.
TACAGGACTGGTATATAACAGAAATTGTCTAAATTCTGTAGCTTTCCATCTTAATACTTCAGACAATGATCTTGGTTTGCGGGCAAATTCACTAGGAATAAAGGGAATGAAAGAAATCAATTTTTCTGACAATTCCAGCACTCTTCGTGTCCCCAAACGCACTGCATAAGGACCTACAGGACCTTTCCAGTAAAGCATCAATCGTCTTGTAACACCCAAACAAATCAGATGCATATAGTCGAGAGGAAATCTGGAGACCATTCCAAAACCAAGATCACATAAAGGACTTCGACTACCAGTATGATGTTCTTCATCCTCCATTTTATCAAAAGAACTATCTGTTCTAAGAGGTGCATCTGTTTTAGGGAAAATAACTTTACCTTCACAATACTCTCCTACTTGAGTGCACTTCTCGCACGAGCTATAACCAGAATGACATTTGATGTTCTTCAAAAAAGCTCTTGCAGGTGTGTCACATACAAAAGAATGAATAGAAAAACGGTATAAAATATTGTTAAGATTCAACCCATTTAACAGCAAGTCTTTGAGCTCCTTCACGAAATCGGAAAGAAATTCATTAAGACTTTTTGGCTTGCTTATCCCACAAAACATGCCTACTACAAACAGAAATGAGGGAAAATTTAAAATCTTACATAAAATTGGCCATAAAACTACCCCAGAACTTTTGAAGAGTGGCAATCCATCAACATTAAACTGCAGCTCAAGAGAAGTATTATTTATTTGCATTTGGTTTAAAATTATGTTTGTTAAACCAGTTACTAAGCCTAAATGACAATACTCCCCACCACTATCAAATAGTTTTACAACAGTGTTTCGTGGAGTATTTAAAAGTGTGCGAGGATCCAGAGGCAAGTGAGAAAAATGTGGTTGCAAAATGGTTAATAACATACGCAAAGATGCTTGTGGAATGTTACAACTAACAGCCCAATGTGCCAGCTCTTTATTTAAATTTCTATCATTATCATCATAATCAGACTCAGAACTGGAAAAATCTTTATAATAAACAAGCATATTTTCTTCAATGTTCATAATTTTGTTTACGCCATCTTCATCATCATCAATATTGACAGAATCCATTTCCTCAACATAACAATCTCTATCAGATATTACATTTGTTGCAGAAGAATTCGAACTTTTGTCACTATTTGCAAGATTAGAGACATTATCAACCTTAATAATATCAGCTATTTTATCACAATCAGGCACACCAAGAACATTAGTATTTGCAACATTTCTGTCAAAACCAAATGAGTTTTTAACATTTTTGTCAAATTCCACAGCATAAATTTTGTATTGAGGCTGCTGTAAGTGTAGCTGCATATTGGTTTGCACGCGACATCTTAATGTCCTTGCAGAGCAATCAAAAGTTTCTTTTCTTTTTCTATTCATATTTGTACCTAAAATTTCTATTATAATACTATTAAAAGAACATTTTAAAAAAATACAGAAAAAAATATATATACATATTTATAATATATAAAATATAGAAAAGATAAAAAAATTTACATTTGCATTTGGTGCTATATCATATAAATATATAAAATATATATATAATATATGTATACATATTTTATATATATATTATAATTTCCATTGGCGCTACTCGACTTTCTCCCCCCCCCCTAATTTTATGATTGATTCTGATAGAGAATTTTATGCTGATTAAGAATCGTATAAAAACATGGGTCTCAAAATCAATGGAAAGTGCTCTAATTCGAAGTCAAAGTTGTAAAAAATCCCACTAAAAACCCTAATATTCGCCATTTTTTTTCAAAACGCTTTCATTTTTAACGAAAATTAATTACCGTTACATTGCGCAATAAACAGACCTGGTTTCCATAAGCCTTAGCATTATTATTTTAAAGTATTGTAACGAAAGTGTTATAACGAAATGAAATTAATGGAAGATTTCAAATAAAGGTTGAACGTAGAATGTGAGAATGTAGAAAAATTGATGAATAATTATTATTGTATCCTACGCTGGTTTTTTTTATTAAAAAAACGGTTTGAAGGTTACATTTTCTAAATTTTACATGTGATAGAACAACTATGTACTAAGTTTCATAAGTTCTTCTTTTAGGAAACAAAACTGTTGAATTTTTTTTTTAAATTTATTACAAAAGTACATTACTTGCAATATAGTTTATTCTCTAATAAATCAAAAAACGGCTATTTTCATTGCCACAAAAAATTGCGCAAGATAAACATACTTTAACGAATTTTTTAACGTAAAAACCATGCTATTAATGTTTTGCTTTTGTCAGCTAAAAGATCATTAACTTAGTATTTTCAAAATGGCGAATATTAGGGTTTTTAGTGGGATTTTTTACAACTTTGACTTCGAATTAGAGCACTTTCCATTGATTTTGAGACCCATGTTTTTATACGATTCTTAATCAGCATAAAATTCTCTATCAGAATCAATCATAAAATTAGGGGGGGGGGGGAGAAAGTCGAGTAGCGCCAAATCAAGTATATAAACAACATTATTATTATCATAAATTTTAATAAAAATCTCAAGAACATTAGTAGCATAAAAATTCTGTCGAAACTAAATAGACTTTCAACACATTCAGTAAAATCCACGTTGTAATATTGTTTTGTGCTATGCGAGACTTTAATACCGTTGTATAACACTGATAAGTTTCTTTTCTTTTCCAATTCATTAATAAAGGTAAAACTTGATGGAATAATTGTAAAATAATAATTATTTTGTAAATACTGTAAAAACTGTTTAATCCACTGTAAAAAGTGTTTTTAAAATGGAGAATAAAATGCTTTATATAAATGCTTTGCGCGAATGGTTCGCAAAGCATTTATTTAACTGAAGTTATCAAATCGCAAGCATAGAATTATAATTGTAAATTGGCCCCAACGTTGAGCCAACGTGATGTAAATCTACGCTAATGATTGTAGAGTTAAAACGCGTTGGTTATGCATTGGACCAACGTTAGTCAAACAATCCAACGTTAGCGCAACGTTGGCCCAATTAAGCATGTGTTTGCTGGGTATATATACAAAAATTAATTCTGCACTGAATAAATCGTTTACATTAAGTAAATAGTTATTCTTAGTTAACATGGTAAATCTTTGTTTAGATGGCTATGTAACGTGTTGGTCATGGGAAACCAAGTGCTCCAACAACTATTGTTGCTAAAGATGAAATCCTGGCTGAACCACGTGTGTTGCTGGCGTCAAACATTTAAAGGGTTTCCAATATTTTCGGCGTTTCTATCTTGTGTGTCTCGTCAGTATCCTCTGTAGTTGATAAATAAAACGGCTATTTTCATAGCCACATATTTTTTAAAAACATATTTAGCAAGAACAATTATTGTGGTACCCTATTTCCATAATTGTAACAAGAAATTTGCCTAAAACAATCTAAAATTGTACAATCATAAAATATACAAATTTAACTTTCTTTACATAATTAATAATGTATTAAGTAAATATTAAAAATATAAATGATAAAATAATTAAATATTAACAATAAAAACAAAAAATAAAAATATTAAACAAAAACGTATTTAAAAAAATAACCACTTTGAAATTTATCTACATAAGTTTTAAAATTATTTTAAAAACTTTTAGTCTCTGCGAGCGAGAGCTATAAAAGCAAAAATATAAATTATTTTACGCCGCTTAACTGCAGTATTACCTAAAACTCCAACATCTTGAAGCAACTCTGCAGTCAACATTTTTACTTAAAGTTTTTGTTGATTTTCTAAATGCTATTCCTGCTATTTTTAAATAGTGACAAAGCATCAGATGATATAAACCAAAGACCACCTCGATTTTTTAAAATAGTAAATTTTTTATTAGTATCATGATTATACTTGTCAAAATAATTAGAATCATTTTCTACAATTTTTCCAGCCAACAAAATTGAGAGTGTTTCTTGTCAAATCTGGCTTGTCAACTTTTTGAATAACGTATCCTTCAATAAAAAGTACTAAAATACATACCCACCCAAATATTCAATTAAATTTTTTTCTTTATCTGTAAACTTAATTTCATCATCAATAACTAAAACTGAGGTGGCATTTTTAGACTTAGTCAAGTGAGCCAAAATGTGATTTGCAAGGTCATATCCAACAAGAGTTGAGGTTTTATCTGTGAGATTTCTTTCTGACCAGCAACTATGTAAAATTGTGGATAAGAAACTTCTGCATTACCATTAGAGTTTTCAATAACTTCCTTTATTAGATCGAATTAATGCTTTGCATCATCTTCTGAGAAACTGGGCGCTACTGCAGTTCCTCCCCCCCCCCCCTGCTTTTTTTTTTTTTTATGATTGATTATAATAGAGAATTTTACGCTGATTCGGAAAAATATAAAAACATAGACTTGAAAATTAACGGAAAGTGCTCTAATTCGAAGTCAAAGTTGTAAAAAATCCCACTAAAAACCCTAATATTCGCCATTTTTTTTCAAAACGCTTTCATTTTTAACGAAAATTAATTACCGTTACATTGCGCAATAAACAGATCTAGTTTCCATCAGCCTTTGAAATATTATTTTAAAGTATTATAACGAAAGTGTTATAAAGAAATGAAATTAATGTAAGATTTCAAATAAAGGTTGAACATAGAATTAGGGAATGTAGACAAATTGATCAATAAATATTATCGTGTTGTACGCTGATTTTTTTTATTAAAAAAAAACGTTTTGAATGTTACATTTTCTAAATTTTACATGTAATAAAACAACAATAAACTAAGTTTCAAAAGTTTTTCTTTTAAGAAAAAAAATTGTTGAATTCTTATTTAAAATTTACTACAAAAGTACATTACATGCAATATAGTTTATTCTCTAATAAATCAAAAAACAGCTATTTTCATACCCACAAAAAATTGCGCAAGATAAACATACTTTTACGACTTTTTTAACGTAAAAACCATGCTTTTAATGTATTTCTTTTGGCAGCAAAAAGATCATTAACTTATTATTTTCAAAATGGCGAATATTAGGGTTTTTAATGGGTTTTTTTTACAACTTTGACTTCGAATTAGAGCACTTTCCGTTGATTTTCAGGTCTATGTTTTTATATTTTTCTGAATCAGCATAAAATTCTCTATCAAAATCAATCATAAAAAAGGGAGGCGGGAGAAACAGCAGTAGCGCCGCTTATGTATATATGGGCAATTCCACGGCGGAAACTGAAAAAGTAGTCAAATTTTAAACTCTTTTTTGTCAGTTTTTAACAAATGAGTATTGATGTAGACACATGAAAGTTTATTTAAAATATACCTTTAGTTCTAAAATAAATGTATTTAAGTCATTTTTATGGCTCCGAAAGTTACGGTTTTTCTCATTGATGCATGTTAAAAAAGTACCACTGTAAAATGTTACTTTACCCATGATTTTTTTTGTATATTCCGAAATATTTTAAAGTGATAATGGAGCTAAGATGTTCAATTTCTTGTTGGTCAGATTTTTTTCTTTAAAAGATAAATATATTTCAAAAAAATAATAAAATAACTTTTGCAATTTTCATGTAACGTAAGTTAACAAAAACATGATCAAGTTCTGTTTTTTCGAAAATTTAATTTGAAAACTTAAATTTTGTAATATTATATGTGAAAGAATATTAAATCTTATAATTATACATTAAGATTTTTGAATAACGATGCTTAGTTAAGGCACATTTTCATTTTGAATTTGTGTAACGTAAGTTAAAACTACATTTATTTCCAAAAGTTTTAGCGCTTTTTTCGTAAAGTTTTTTAACATAAAAAAAACGATTTTCATCGCAACTCCCAAGGGGTTTGAAAAAAACAAAAAATTTTTAAAGTTACGGTTGTTTATAAAGACGAAAACTATTTTACATCGCAATTCCCTAAAGGTTTTTTTTTTTTATTCTTTATACGCCAATAAGTTTTGATTAATTAAAAGTTATTCAAGCAAAACTTAGCAAAATTTGCTTTGCATTTTAAAATGGCTAAAAGTTCTAAACAGAGAGTTAAAACTTATCAAGCTGCTTATCGCCAGCGTGATTCCGAACGGAAAAAAAATATGAATGCTGATCACCAAAAAGCTCATCGTCAACGAATAAAACAAGATCCGGAAAAAAAAAATGAAAGAAAGAGAAAAAATAAAGGAAAGAGTCCGAAAGTATCGAATCAAAAAAAAAGATTCTGCAAAAACAGTTAATTTTTCTACCATTATGAGTGTTCAAACAAAAGGGAAATTGCTCAAGAAAGTCCAGAAATCATTGCCCAAAGATCCCGCACAACGTTACGAAGTCCTAGCCACATTGCTGAATGGATCATTCAACAAAGAAACTACTCTTCCATTAAATAGCGTGAATAATCCAGCTTTAACTGAAGTAGAAATAAAAGTAAAAAGGTTCTACTGCGAAGATGACATTAGTCGACTGTCTCCAAATGTTAGGGACTTTGTATCAGTAATTGAAAATGGAAAGAAGATTAAGATCCAAGTTCGTCACCTTCTTTTAACCATGAAAGAAGCGTACCAACTTTTTAAACATGATCACTTAGATATCAAGATTGGATTAAGCAGGTTTTGTGAATTACGACCAGTAAACGTTCGATCTATCGCAAATTTGCCTCATAATGTATGCGTTTGTACTTACCACGAAAATATGCGATTTGCTTTGGATTCCTTGGTGAAAGTTGATCGTTTACTGTTGTCTAACATTAAAATTGGGAAAGATATGTCTCAAAATTTTGTTTGTAAGGACTTATTAAATGATTGTTTCTACAACAAATGCAACAAATGCAAAGATCTAAAGTTTTTCCAGCAATTCCTGGCCACCATTGAACCCCTTAACTTTGAAACAAGTTGGTACCAATGGCAGAAACCAAATGAAAAGCGTTACGCTGTAATCGAAAAAGTTAAAAAGTTTGGAAGTGGTAAAGAATTGATTGCTCACATTATGAGTATGAGAGAAAAATTCACAACTCATGCCAATATCAAGGGTAACCAATCTAAATGTTTTAAACTAAGCATTACTAAATCCATGAATCCATCATTGAATGTTGCTACTATTCAGGTTGACTATGCAGAAAATTTTAAGTGTTTTAGTCAGAATGAGCCTCAAGCAGCACACTATGGCCAAAATCAAATTTCTCTTTTAACTGCAGCTATTTGGCAAAAAAATCTTAAAACTTTCACCATTGCATCTGACTCTCTGGATCACACAAAGACCTCCTTAATTGCAAATTTGGATAAGTTATTGGAGTTTATTTCATTTAATACCCAAGAAATTCACATTTTTAGCGATAATGCTACATCGCAGTTTAAAAATAAAGTCGTGATGAGCGCAATAATGCACTTTGAAAAGAAATTTAACAGAATAATATTTTGGCATTTTTTTGCAGCAATGCACAGCAAAGGAGTTGTCGATGGCGTTGGGGCTACTGTAAAACGTTTGGCAACCAACAGAGTAAAGTCTGGAAAAATTGAAATCCAATCAGCTAATGATTTTGTGAATGCTATTCAAGACATAAATGTCAAAGTTCTATATTTGTCAGAGGAAGAAAAGTCAGCGCGAAATTGTGCACTCAAACTATCTCAAATTATCCAGCAAGCCAAAAAAGTGAAAGATATCTCTAAATCCCACTACTTTTATGTCGGTAAGAGCCAGATCATAGCGGAAAAAACTTCACCGTAACGTATTTAGTATTTAAAACAAATAAAAAGATGTAACCATTTTTATTTTAAATTATATTCTTATTCACTTTATATTTTTGTTTTCCTAAAACAAATGGTTTGTAAATGGAATTAAGGGGGCGTCCTTAAAGTATGTCACCCAATATTTGTCAATTTTAACCCCTGCCTCCTGTCACAAACGATCAGATATACATGCACCCCTCTCTCATTAAAAGTATGTCGCATATTTCAGCATACACACACACACCCCCAAAAAAAAATAATAATAATAATAACACAAAACAACCAACAGCAAGCAAACCTTTTTTCACGTTATTGAAACTAAATGAAATTAAATATTTTGATTCCATCCACTTTGGTGTTTTCAAAGTTGTTCGAGCAGTTTTAGCGTCAAAATCTTTTTAAAAGATTTTAATGTACTCTCGCCAGCCGAATAAATAAGAGGGGACGTTTATTAATTCTTTAATTTTTTTCCGAATCCTCGGAGCTTATTAGGACCCCCCCCCACCCCCACCCCCCCGTTTAATAATTTTGAAGCAATATAAAATATTTTCTTATTTTTTTACTTTGAGAAAAAGTTTCTCTCAATATTAGATGAAAATATGAACAACCAACCAATAAAAATATTTTAAGCTTTTTAAAACTTTGACCTTCCCGTTTTATTAAACGTTATTATTAAAGTTTATTAGATTTTAGAAAAGTTTCCGACCCTCCTGTTTATTAAGACCCCCACCCCCTCCCGTTTATTCAGCAGGGGAGAGTAAATAGTTAGCAGCATTTTAAAAAATTAAGCGGGCACATAAAAATTATAAGCGTAAGTAAAATTTTCGAATAACTGTAACATTTTCTTATTTGAATAACTCAATAAAAATTAATAAAGTTGTCATACCAAATGTAATTTTTTAAGTTGCTCTTGCGCTTCGGAAAATAAGTGTTAACAATTTAAAAACTTCATTAATATCTACAAAAAAATCTGTCAGTAGAGAGTCACCAGTTATTGAAAATTACTTTTGTTAATTACTTTGAATGAATGAGTTTTAATACAACTGCCGTTCTTTTGTTACATAACTTTAAAAAATCTATCACGAAATAATAGATATAAAAATTCCACGAAAATAATCGCAAGGTAACGTAAGTGATGTAACGTAAGTTAAAAACCTAGTATCAAGAAAACAAGTATATCTTTCTTTGCCGGTCACCTCTGATAATTTTTTTTTTATCATTGTAATTAGTATTGAATTCTCAACATCTTGTAAAAATTTCTAACACGATCCGGATTAATTGTTCGCAAATATTCGACCTAAAAGTTGCAACACTTTTTTTACCTTGTTTTCTGCGTAACGTAAGTTAAGTGGCATTTTCGGTAATAAATTCGCCCTCTTTCAGCCAGACTCAAAACTTTTTAGCTTGTTTTATTCTTTAGACTGACAGCTTTCATAAAAATCAGCTAAAAATTTAATTTAAAGTTTAAATATGCAAATATTTAATAAAGTTGTTGCGCGTGTAACGTAAGTTAAAAATGGAATTGCCCATATTATATATATGTGTATATATAATATATGAATAAATGATATATATATATATAACCACAAGTAGCCTCCTCACCTGTAGTGAACTTAAAAGCCTTGGGGAGGTGAATAGCATATATATATATATATATATATATATATATATATATATATATATATATATATATATATATATATATATATATATATATTGTATATGTGTGTATATAATATGCGTTGTATATATTAAATATATACAACTATAAAAATATATATGCGTATATATATAATATATAATTCTATATAGATATATCATTTATGTCGACGAAACTCGTTTAATAAAAAATCCAACGCGGTAGTTTTTCATTTTAAACGCATGCGTAGAAATACCTTCGGCTCAACCCGTATACTCTGAAAGGAGTATCTTCTAAAATCCTTAAATTATATTTTAGAGAATGGACTAATGATTTATTTATAAAAATGAAAGCATAAAAACTAATCTTGGTTAGCAACTGTATATTAATTGTATTTTATCGCATTAAACGTTTTGATTATTATTAAATCAGTAATTTCAAGGCAGATGTCAGAGTATGGATTTCAATAAAAGTTCAACTACAATCGGTAGGAACAGGAGTGTATTTTTAAAATAATGTTTTTCCTATTAAAATAAAGCAATTATCTATTTAAATACTATGCTTTTTGTTGCCCTTAGTAATGTCTCTTAAATTCTGTTATAATTTTGAAATGATTATATATATACAGTGGTGGCCAAAAGTCTTGGAACAACATATTTTATGTTCTGAAATTAATATATTTGTGTGAAAAACAATTTATTAGTACATTTTTTAATTTTTTTCAATAAAGTAAGTGTTTATAACAATTTCAAAGATGATAGGTACATGCACATACATGATTAAAGTTCAATACTTAATGGAAGCATAGTTATTGTCAATTACCATTTGGATACGTTTTGGCATGCTGTTAACAAGTTTTGTACAATAGTCTGGTGTAATTTCATGGCTCCACACTGATTTGATTGCTTCAACTAAATCATTATAGGATCTAGGCTTTTTGGCAGCAACTTTTACTTTCATAATATGCCAACAATTTTCAATAAAATTAAGATCTGGTGATGACCCAGGCCAATTTCCAAGGGTTTGAATTCCTTCATCAGCAAACCACTTCTTTACAATTTTGGCTGTGTGGCATGGTGCACCATCCTGTTGGAAACAAGTGCAGTTCAAGATCTGCATGAAAGGTGGCAACTTCTCCTTCATAACATCCAAATAGACTTTGCTGTTTATTGTGGTATTCTTGGGCAGTATCCATAATGGCCCACGTCCTTTGGCAGAAATAGCACCCCAAACCATACAATACACAGAAGCCTTGACACTGCTAACTGTATATTTTGGCATATATCTACAGTTTTTTGGTCTTCTTACAAAGTTGTTTGTAGCATTAAATTGTTTAATACATGTTTCATCAGAAAAAAGAACTTTAGACCAATTTTCTCCAGTCCAATTTTTGTAGCGCTGACAAAATGTTTTTTGATCTTTTAGGTTTTTTAATGATAAAAAAGTTTTTTTTGCTGGCTTGCATGCCTTCATTTTGAAATCAACCAAAAGCCTTCTTCTAACTGTTCGGTCACTTACTTTTTTCTCAATAAAAATTTCTTTTGAAATCTCATGTGCAGATAGCCGTGGATTTGCATGGCTGATCCGGCCAATAAGTTTGTCAGTTCTTGAGGTGGTTGCTCTGGGCCTGCCTGATCTCATCTTTGAAGTAAAATTTAATTGGAGCTCTTCTTTATGCCTTTTTAAAGTTCTACTTACAGTTGATAATGAACAACCAAGCTTTTGAGATATTTCTCTTTGAACTAAACCTTGTTCATATAATGCAGCAATAATTCCTCTATTTTTTTAGATGAAAGTTCTGGCATAATATAGCTGATAAATTTTTACACTAAAAATAATAAACGATAACAGTAAAATAAATAAAAAAATAAGTTCTAAGTATTTTTTTAAACAACATTCTCTTTAAAAATATACCTCAAACCTTCAAAATTTATACTTTAGATCAAAAATAAATTTTTTTGGTCATTAAATGTTTTGTTCCAAGACTTTTGGCCACCACTGTATATATATATATATATATATATATATATATATATATATATATATATATATATATATATATATATATATATATATATATATATATATATATATATATATATATATATATATAGTATTGTAGAAATTGTTAATATTTCCAGTAAGAGTGCTCAATACAGCGTAGTATAAGTAGAGCGAATATATTATTATAATATAACATCTGATGATCGCTATTGCATGAAACTTTAAGTAATGTTATATAAACCAAACTAATTATTTAGTTTGTATAATAGTTCTAATATAATATTTAGTTAATTTTTAGTTTATATATATATATATATATAACATCCAAAATCTTGGATTTTTATTTAGATTATTGCAAATATACAAATCGTCTGAACTCATATGCATCACATAAATGGCCTGCATCAGCACCACAATATATTAAATCTCTAGCTGAAGCAGGTTTTTATTACAAAGGGGAGAGCGACTTGGTAATTTGCTTTAAATGTGGTATCAAACTTTCTGATTGGTCAGAGGAAGATGAGCCACTCAAACGTCATGAAAAAGTTAACAAGAAGTGTCATTTTATTTCTCAAAATACACACACATACACAGACATATACAAGAGGTAGGGGGTGTTTCATAAAGCATATACTAAAAATATATCACTCTAGATTTTTTCTGAACATAAAACCTAAAAAAGTTGGCTTCCTGTTTTATAGTAAATCTATGATGCTATTTTGTTAAAGACTTCTTCAATAAAAAGGTTTAAGCAAAAGGTTTTTATAACTCCTGCCCCAAGAAAATAATATGGGTGTACCCTTGATTACTAGACTATGATTCAGATCTATTTAGGCATTAGGAAAGTTGAAATCTTTATATGTACTAATAACAGTTTGTTATAAAAAGTGAAGTTCTCATCCTGTTCTGCTGAGTTATTCACAACCTTTGACTTATAACTAGCGTATGATTTTTATTGTTTCAAGATCTTGGGACAGAGCTGCAAAAGGTGAACAAAAACCCAGAATATCTATATATAAAGTAGCAGATTTCCAGTAGTCAAACTAAAAAATCCATTTTTTTGTAGACTCTTTGCTCCACTCACATTATATTTTGCATTACTCTTTGCAGTAGTTTTAGAATTGGGAAAATGATGCAGTTTTGCTTCATCAAAATTTAAATATGTTGGCAGTAGTAGCAGAATGATTCCTGACCTTAAGGCCTAATCTTTTACTGATGAAACTGTAATATGCAGAATCTTTCTTGGATGCTCCAAAACAATTTTATTAGAATGTATTTTTTTTATCTTTTCTTCAGGAATTTAATTATCATTTGGATTCTTCTTCCATTGATCTTAATTTTATGTTTATTTTAGCACATTTTGGGTTGTTTTACAACTCTATTTTTACCTGCTCACTCATAATGCTTGTTCATACCAATCATAAATCCTAACCAAAAAAAACCCCTGATCTTCTAAGAATCTGCATATACTTTTAGAGTTTGAGCCTTATTAACAACATCATTTGGAACAGAAACATCAAATAGGTTTTCCTTATCTTTCTTGAAAATATATATATTTTTGCCACTTCTCAACAAACTTTTTTCTTTGAGTGCTTTAGTAGGTTTCTCAACTTTTTTCTCCATTACAAATATCTTAATAAGATTTTATTTAATAGTTCTTGTTTAAAAAAGAACTAACCCTAATATATTTAAGAGAAATTATTAGTTTTAGTCTTTTCTTTAAACAAAGAGCTCCCTCCTTCAACATAACATAAGAATACTCAGGCAGCAAAGATGGTATTTTAGAAACCACATCTATTATAACAAGAAACTTCAAAACTAAAAAATGGAATAAGGAATTACCTCTTTTGCAGTTAAATTCTTGTTTTTTCTTTCATTTCCTGCATTCTTAACTGTGAACTCTAAGAATAGCTCCATTTATAGGAAGTTTAGTTAGCACTACTACTTCTCTTAATAAAAAGTACTTGTGTCTTTTGCTCTGGTTTAAGGAGACATTTTACAAAGTATATGCTGTTGGTATAACTTTTTTAATGAACTAAAATCGAGAGTACACTTACTAACAAAGGTGTAGTAAGTAACTAAATGCAAACTGTACATAATTATAGGTTTGCAGTTAAAAATGATGTATCTTTATGTTTCAAAATTAAAAGGGGGACCTTCCTAATTAAATAAAATCATATATATATATATAAATATATATATATATATATATATATATATATATATATATATATATATATTATTATATATATATATATATATATTTATATATATTTATATATATATATATATATATTTATATATATGTATGTATATATATACAAACATGCATGCATCAAACATCATGCATGCATATGCATATACATACATACATACATACATACATACATACATACATACATACATACATACATACATACATACATACATACATACATACATACATGCTAGGTTTTCCTAGTATTAGGTGCATGTTTTCAAAATTGGTTTTTTTCATTCAGTAAATTCTACAATCCAAGTATGAAATCTGAAAAGCATCGTTTTGAAAGTTTTGCTCAGTGTCCAGTTGAAAAACATTGGCCATCACCTGAACGATTATCAAGATCAGGCTTATACTATGATAATAATAAAAAACAGATGATATGTTTTTGTTGCGGGTTTATGGTGGACACATGGGAGAGTTCTGAGCAAGATCCTTTTGTAAAACACCGGTAAAAGCTCTCAAAAATTTATACCAATTATAATCTCTGTATTAATGTTGTAAATAATTCATAGTAATTATATACTTTTCTTTGCAGCAATTACAAACAAAATTCCTTTACTTTATTTAATGAGGAATTTCTTATTTTTACTTTAGAGATCAATCAAGTGATTGTTTATTTATTCAAGGTAGACTAGATAAAGAATTAGAAAATGATAAATTTGATTTCAAGCAAACACGTTTGCTCCAGCCTGAAATATCTGACAAAAACCAAAGTTTAAAAAATCCTGTTGAGGAGGAAAATCTCAATCCAACGAATCATCATCTAAATGGTAGTCAGGAGCTACTGGACAATCTTTCTGATATAGAGAGTGACAGACATCACACTTATAACCTTGATTGGACTATACCAGCAATTGACTATTATAATGAGCATACCAGATTACAAACATTTTTTAGTTTCCCTAGAAACTCGCCAGTATCCGCTCTTTCCCTTTGTGAAGCTGGTTTTTATTATTTGGGTAAAGATGATGAAGTAATGTGTTATAAGTGTAAAGTGTCTTTAAAATGTTTTGAGGAAAGTGACACCGCTTGGGGTGAGCATAAACGCCATTCACCAAAATGCCCACTTGTTGTTAAAAAGTTTCAAAATTTTCACCAAGAAATTCAATCCAGAAATACCTTTTATGAAATGTCTGCTTTTCCATCAGCTTTTTTTCCGAATCAAAGGCTGTATTTATCTAGCAATGAGATAGATCATTCTTTTAATCACAGCTCTAACGGACTCCCCAATGATTATAGCAATAGAAATTCAAATAATAATTTAACGTTTTTTAGAAATAGTTCTGCAGATTTGCCCCAGAGTTACCCAGCTGAACTAACACCAACCAAACGACAAAGAACAAATAAAAAGTTCAACTCAGAGTTTGAGTTGAAGAGCGCTTCTTCTCCTGAATCGGATGTTAATGACAGTGATCACCCATGTGTAGTATGCATGGACAAAAAAGCAGAAGTGGCATTTTCTCCGTGCGGACACCTGGTCACATGCGTATCATGTGCAAACGGCCAAAAATTGTGTCCAATGTGTCGCCGTTATATTGAGGGTAGATTACGTATTTACCCTAGTTAAGATTAAAAAGCTTTGTTTATTTGTTAGCTTCTTGTTAAGAATTATAAATATCCCTTAAATAAATTTATATAAACATTTATTTGTAATCACCATGTCGTTTTCTCGCAGAGAACACAATGTTTCAATTTTAGATCTTCTTTACTCATTAAAAAAAACTGACTTTACAAAAACTTTGCGTTCAATTTATACTTTACATGTCACCTCAAATAAAAAAACCGCTTAAACTATAAACTACATTAATTTCTCAAGGTAAATACGTCATTCAAATCCACTATACATTGTTTCTCCCACACAATTCAATTACACTCCTCCTCGATCCTCAGGGATCAAAATCAAGAGCAACAATGTTCAGAGTATTTAAGGGGTATCCGTTGTCTCTATTGCTCCTCCGCAGGGGCACTTTGGTTTCCCGAACCTCTTCGCCAGTCTCCAAATGATTCACGTCCACGCTTACCGGGATGGTTTCCATATCTTCGCCGCAACTTGCACCATTCTTGCTAACCTCTATTTCCACATCTGTCACTGTTTATTCGAGTTTGCTGCGTTCCGCTTCTCAGTCTGATGCTTTACGTGGCGCGGCATTCCGTCCACCTCGACCACTTGCTCCGACATATCCCGAGTAATGGTACCTGGACGCCATTTCGTCACACACCGTGCCTCGAGTGGCTTCAGCCACACTCTTGCCAACTCGTGAGTTTTCAGGCACATTCATCGACAGCTCAGCCTTTCCGTCCAATCCTTTAATCCTTTCGGCATAGGTGTGCAATTTACTCATTGGACTCCCTCTTTGTCAATTGAGACTTTATACCAATAAACAGCCTCTGATATGGAAATATCTGATCGCTTCGCCGGTCGAACTTTGTTTTTACTGCGTTGAACCACCTCCATCAGTGGTAGCTGGCCCTTTGGCGGTCCCATCGTATGCTTATCATATTCCAGTAACTATCCTTGTCTTATCCACTCCCATAATTCGCTCCCTCAAAACTTGGTTTGCCTGACAGAAGAATTGTAAGCCCTCCTAGCATCTGCTCATTCCAAGCATGACATCTGCTCCAAAAGGTTGAAAACTCGCCACTAAAACTTGATCACGCGCGCAGATATTGCCAACCTAAAGGGAAACCGTTGCCGTTCCAACACATTTTTGAACTAGGCCTCCGAATGTTCTAACCTTTACATCACTCGATCGCTCCAGTTGGTCGAAACCAATTTTTGAAAAATAATCATTGTTGAACATTCAGTATCGACAATAACTCTCGCGTTTTTACCATCCACCTTGATTTGAGTGACCACAAGTGCGCTTAATCCACGGGTATTCGAGAACGAGCTAGTGCACACCGATCGCTCTCCTCCTCGTTTTCCTGCTACTTTGTAAATTTTGCCGCAAAGTGTCCCATCTCTTCGCATTTGAAACATAGAACAATCCCCTTATGGGCAGCGCAGTTCTTCGCGAAGAGATTTAACCCTCGACAGTTATATCGTATTATAGACTCAGGTAACTTCGTTTTCACAACGTTCCAGCGGGTGGTGGCAGCAGTTATATTCGACTCATTCGCACTCTTTCGATTCGAAGTGCCCCTTACTTTCGGCAACATTACACCAATTGTCTCTTTCGCAGCCCTAAATCTTGGAGAAACTGCTTCCGGCAATCCAACAACCAACGCCAGTCACACCGCCTCGTCTGGCAACCTCGCAAAACACGCTAAGCGTTTCAGATCCGCCAAAAACACGTCCTCTCGTTCCTCATCGCTCATCTTCCGCTTCGTAAACAACTCATATACTGCGTAGGCATCCGAAGAAAAGGTTTGCAACAAGACATCCTCAATTTTAGTCGCATCTTTCTTGTCTTCTTCTCCCAAGCCGTTGTAGAATGCGTAAGCATCACTTTGCAACAAGACAGGAAAAAGCACTGTCAACTCAACGTCTTGCATCTTCGCAATCACTTTGGTTCGCTGCAACCAAGTTGCGGAAGTACCATCGTATTTTTAGAAGATATCCGAAAATCTAGGAAATATTAAAAAATTAAGATCAAGAGGAAATGGAAAATGACGTTTGGAGAGTGCGAGAGTAGTTGAGTGGTATCATGAGTTGATGTGCGAGAGTAGTTGAGTGTTATCATGAGTTGATGGCTTAAGTGACACTAAATTTAAAAAGTATAAAAATAAACGAATCAGATAAAGATTCTATTAAAACTTTAAATCAATTTAATTGTATTTTACCTAAGTTAGAATTGCCAGTTTTTAATAGGAATCCCGTAGATTGGCAGGGATTCTGGGACCAATTCAATTTATCAATTCATAGGCTTGAAGATTTAAGTGATATAGATTGATTTAACTATCTAAAAAAATATTTGTCTGGCCAAGCATTGGCTACATTTCAGGACTTTCACTTAGTTCAGAAAATTATAAAGAAGCAATTGAAATCTTGACTAACAGATATGGGAATACACAAGTTTTAGTTTCAGCACATATGGATTCTTTATTAAAAATAAAGAAAATTAAAGACTTCAATTATCTAGAAGAATTAAAACTTTATAATGGTATAGAGAGCTGTGTACGTAATCTTAGATCCCTAAAAATAGAAACAACAATTTACGGCTGTTTATTAATTCCTATCCTTAGGGAGAAACTACCTGATGAACTTTTGATTTTAATTTTTAGAAAATTTGCAGGAGAGTTGTGGACTTTAGATCGTCTTTTAAAATATTATAATGAAGAATTACAAGCTAAGGAATGTTGTGGCAAATATCTTTTAAAATCAAGTTATGATAAAAATGAACATAAAAACTTGAAATACGATTCTTTAAACAAAAATGCACAGCAAAATTATTCTCATAATTATAGAAACGAAAATAACTTTATGACATTAGGTTTTCATACGCAAAATAAAAGAGCTGTTTTAAGGTAACGAATTTAGACTCAAGAATTGAAATACTAAAACAACAAAAGAGATGTTTCATCTGTTTAAAATTAGGTCATATCTCAAAATTTTGCCATTCTAACTATTAATGTTTTCAATGTCTATTTGCAATAAGAAGCAAACCCAAACTAGTGCAACTCTCATAGGTTTATCTGATAGCATTTTGCTACAGACAGCAAAAGCTAAGTTTTAATTCAGAGAGTGAGTGTTGAATATTCAGAATATTATTTGATAGTGGTAGTCAGAGGTCTTATGTTACCAAAGATGTGTGTGAAAGATTGAAATTAAAGGCAAGAAGCTATAGTAATAAAAACATTCGGTCAGTTTAATAATTCCCGGGTTAAAAAGCTCGGTGTTGTTCAGGCAAAGCATAGAAATACTAATTTGTATGTGTATGTCGAGCTCTGTGTGTGCCAGTTGTTTGTAGCCTTTTTCAGAGGTAAGAGATATCTCGAGCGTGTAAAAATTACCCACATATTTCAAAGTTAATTCTAGCTGATTATGATGATTGTTCCAAAGATTTTCCAATTGACTTGTTGGTCGGCTGTGATTTGTACCATAAATTTATGACAGGTAAAATTATTAGAGGGATTGAAGGCTGTCCTGTAGCTTCTTCCTCTGTTCTAGGATAGGTATTAAGTTGCCCAATACCTTCTGTAAAAAATTTTAATGGAAAGTAATCATGAATTTACGCGTTGATGCTAATTTAATAGAGAATGTGGAAGATGTTTGCAGTGAGATAGATGAACTAAGGAGTGATTTACGAAAATTTTGGAGTCAGGAGCAAATGGAATCAGATGAATGTGTGATACATAAATTCGAAAATGATTTATGCATAATGGTGAGAGATATGTAACTAAGCTTCCTTATAAACCAAATCATGATTGTTTACCAGATAACTACAAAATTTATGAGATTAGACTTAATAGGTTAAAGAAGAAATTGAGTGATAAGAATTTGTTAATTGATAATGACGCCATTTTTAAAAAAATACGAAATGAATAAAATTATTGAAAGAGTTCCTGACAATGAAATCGCTAAGGAATTAGGAAAAACACACTACCAAGCACACAGGCCAGTTGTAAGAAAAGAAAAGGAAACTACTAAGATAACTATTGTTAGAACAGGAAGCACTATTTGATGCTTCCTGTTCTAACAATAGATTGCCCTTGAATGATTGTCTTTATTCAGGGCCAAATCTATTATCCAAAATATTTGATGTGCTACTACGATTCCGATTAAGTTACATTGCAGATATTAAAAAAGCTAATAATATTAGCAGGTATTAAACAAGCTTTCTTAAATATAGAAGTTTCTAGTGAGCATAAAGATTATTTAAGATTTCTCTGGTATAAAAATGTGGATGCAGAACAGAACTCAGAAGTGATTGTTTATAGGTTTTTGAGAGTATTATTTGGTCTAACTAGTAGCACCTTTTTATTAAATGGAACAATAAGACATCACATCAAAAAGTATGAAAAATCTAATGGCATATTTTTAAAAAGATTCGTTGAAGATTTATACGTTGATGATGTCACATCTGGAACTGAAAGTATAACGAAGGGTAAAGAGTATTATAAAAAGTCAAAATCAATTATGTCTGAAGGCGGTTTCAATTTAAGGAAATGGAAAACAAACAGCCAAGAGTTACAAAACTATTTTGATTTTAATGAGAAAATAATAAGATATAAGGAAATTAAAAATTCTATAAGCAATCTTGATGACAGTACTTAGAAACAGAATTGGGTAAAAGTGATCATGAGTATAAAAGAGTTTTAGGAATTGAATGGGACTCAAAAAATGATGAATTTATTTTACAATTTAATGACTTTATAAAAATATCAAGTGAACTTAAAACAACAAAAAGAAATATCTTCGGCACCTAAATTTCGGCATCAATTTACGATCCATTAGGCATTGTTTCGCCTATAACAGCCAAACTAAAAACCATTTTTCAAATTTTGTGTAGAAATAAAATGGAGTGGGATGCGAGTGTGAGTGGAGCGATTGAGTTTAATTGGAAAGAATTGTTGAAGAAATGTTGAGGAGCTGAATGTTTTAAGAGTAAAGAGATTTGCGTTTGTTAGAGTTGAGGAGAGAATAATTTCGGCAGAGTTACATGGCTTTTGGGACAGCTCAAGAGAGATATATTGCGCAGCTATTTATCTTAGAGTTAGGACGAGTGTTGCTGTGAGAGTATTTTTTTTGGCAGCGAAAACAAAGGTAAAACATTGAAAGAGTTGTTTGTTCCTCGGTTAGAACTGTTGGGTTGTTTGCTGTTGAGCAAATTAGTAGGAGAAGTGAAACGAGTAATAAAAAATCGAGTAATTATTAGTAATATTAGTTGTTGGACAGACTCTGATATGGCTTTACATTGGATTAAAGGGAAGGAGAAAACTTGGAAACCTTGGGTGGAAAATCGTGTAGTTGTGATTAGGAAAGAGGTTGAGGGAAGAAATGGAGGCATGAAGCAGGATTAGAGAATCCAGCATACATTCCAACTCGTATGTTTTGTTTTAAGCAGTTGAGTGGTAGTTGGTTATCTGGACCTAAATTTTTATGTAAGGATGAGATTGAAATAGGATTGTTTGATGATGAGAATAGTTTGAATGTGGACGAAGTTCTGATTGAGTCGAAAGGTACAGATACGATAAATGAGAGTCTGAGTAGTGTAAATATGGTTGAGGCTGTGAGTAATGGTAATATTGGTGTTCTGATAGACATTAAAAAGTATAGTACATTGAACAGGTTTATAATGGTAACTGGGAATGTGAATAGATTTGCAAGTAATTTAATAAAAACAATTAAGAAGAACAATGAATTAATTAAAGAAAGCATATTAACACTTAATGAATATGATAAGGGATTTAATTTATGGTTAGTAGTTGAACAGTTTTATCTACGAAATCAAGATAACTACAAGAAGCTAAGTTCATCCCTGAAGTTGTTCACTGACGAACAAAACCTACTGCGATTAAAAGGACGATTTGGAAATTCGATACTAAGTTATAATGAAAAATATCCGGATATTTTACGTGATGGATAACATAGCTATTTTACGGGGTTAATTATTCGGGATGCCAATGAACGTGTCAAGCATCATGGCATTGAAATGGCATTAAATCAAGTTAGGGCAAGGTTTTTGATTGTTAAAGGAAAAAAACTGTCAAGAATGTTCTGCGTAAGTGTGTTATTTGCAAGAAGATTAACGGAAAAACAATACTACCTCCCTCAACTCCTCACTTACCTGACTATCGTGTAAATGTTTCTATGTTTTCGTTTCAAGCTGTTTGTGTAGATTTTGCTGGACCCTTATATGTAAAAAGTTATTTAAAAACTGATTCTGTATCTAAGGTTTACGTTTTGATTTTGACCGGTGCGTCTAGTCGTGCTGCTCATCTGGAATTAACTCCTTTACATGAAGATCACTGCTTTCCTCCGAACACTCAAACGTTTTATTGCACGCAGGGGCATACCTGATAACATTACGGGACAATTTTAAAACATTTAAATCAATTGAAGTAAAGAAGTTTTGTTTGAATAATAAGATTAATCAAAGAAACATCCAAAATATGTTTCCAGCCTGTCCAAAAATTAATTCCTCTGGAGATCGATGTTGAACAAGAAAACAAAGATAAAGATGATAATTCGAAAAAAAATGTCTGTGCAGTTGAAACCAGGATTGAGCAGAATGATGCGGCGCTCAGGTTAACTGATAAACGTCTAACTCGACAAGCAGCCCTTGATGGACAATATCTAAGAAATTAGAAGACAAATATTGTTGACAAGTCAACAGGGGGAGTGTGTTAAAAGTGACAGTAATAATTTGATTATTGTAAAGGAGCATATTGAAAGTGACCTTTATTATTTAACTATTGTAACTTAATTATTGTTATTATTGTTAATGGTTAGTTTATTGGTGCGTGCTCTCCACAGACCTCTTTTTTATTATATATTCTGTTGGTGGAGTAGCTTAGACTCTTCTATTTTGCCCTTGTTTAAATACATAGTCTCTCCGAAGCAAAAGGAGCAGTTTTCAATGCTAGAGATTTTACAACCATAATGCAACTAATACACTTTTATTGCATTCATGGGTTTATCTAACTCTCCTCTTTTAGTGTTATGCGATAAACTCAATCGTATAAGATATCAAACTAAAAATACAATCACCTGTTAAATTTATTTTTACAGAGAAGCACGATTTACAATAATATCGATGTAAAAGCGTTTTACTTTTACACCGGAATCACACCGTTAAACCGAATTTTGCCATCACTGCTTTACTTATCAACTGCGGTTTTTCTCCAGTTTTTTCCTCAATAACGCAGTTTCACCGAGGTATAACATAACACCAAAGTAAATTCATCTAAAAGCTTAAGACTGTTCGACAAACTACTTCTCCTCAAACCAGAATAACAGATGTATGTTGATAAAACAAGCTGTAATTAGTTATGGTCAAACCAAATCTCATCGAAGTATATAAAAGCTTGCCTTTCTACATTCTTCTTTTAAATATTTCTATCGAAGCTCAGTGCGCGTATATAATTTTTCAAAATTTTCTTTAAATAAGAAGCTAATAAAATACCTAAAATGTTTTCACTGATGCTTGGGATATCTGTTATTACGTTGTTTTTTTTTTTTTTTCGGTTGTTTGTGAGAACTCAGCATTGAGATTGATTGAAATAAACTTGTTGCATCACTCAAAAATGTTGACAATTATTCAGAATTATCATTAAAACTTATATAGGACAACATCGAACAAACCAATTGTGAACAGAGGCTGTAGGGCCTATATCAAGCTAATTCCTGGAAAAAAACCAAGAGCTACCTACTTTGAAGCAGCAACAGCCTCTTCTCCAGTTCTTCAAACTCTACCAACTTTTTCAGATTTTGGCTTCAAACATTTTCCAATAGAATCTAAAATACTGCAACATGAAGATAAAATAAAACTTTTAAGTCGAAATAGTTCACTGAAAGTCCATAGTAATTGTGCTATATTGAAGTCTCCAAACACCGGGTTTCATAGATTGCGATTATTATAAATGTATTGCTCTTAAACATTCGAATGTAAAACTCTTAAAATAATTTTTTTTGAAATAATTTTGTAATTAATAACTTAATTATATATAACTGTAATAATTATGAAACTGAAAAATATTTTTTTGATAAACTTCAGCTTTCTCTATCAAATGCTCTTGATAACAGCCGGGTCGGATCAAAGGTTTTTTGGGTTTTGTGCTGTATCTATTGTGGGGCCTAACAGACAGCGAGCAAAAACGTAATTATACCAGGAAGGCTGAAAGCTCCACCTGCTTTTAGGAGATTTGTAAATAATCTTTTGTTGTACTTGTCCTAACCTAGAACACAATGTTGGTATGTTTTTCATAATTTTTATGTATTTCAATTAAAATTTTGTTTACCAAACCTGGTTGGAAAAGGGGCGAGTTTTCTCCATGTATCTTTTGGGTATGAATATTGCAACTTAATTGGAAATTTTGCAATTTTTTGTTTAGTTTACCATAAGAAATGCAGCATAGAATTATTCATGAAATTATTTGGATGCTCCTGATAAAAAAAATTAACAACAATATTCTTCCATCGTAATGTTTAATACAAACAAAACAAGCATTTTAAAAAAATCATTATCTTGTTGAAAATTTTATGAAGACCTGAGAAGTTTTCCTGAGAAGTCAATTGACGGCACGGGGGGCTTCCAAGGATATCGTTGTAGCATTATTGTTTGCGTACATTGCCAAAACTATTAAAACATTCGTTTAAGTTTTTGACACTAATTCGTGGACCCCCATTTGTCAAATGCTAAGAGTCCATGCTTATTAATTTACAAAATAAAATCAGCGGAAAACTACACCGATAGGTTTGTTTTTTTTTTTCATGTGGCATTATTTAAAAGCTTACACTTGCGCAATCATATATGATGTTTTGCGCAATCATATAATATATTTTATGGAATGAAAAACTTAGTTCGCACAACGCTGTTTGCTCGAGACAGATCTTAAGTTGAATCGATTGCACGTGATATCATTTTTAAAACATATTGAAAATACTTGGCTATAAGTTTCTAAACCACAAACAATTGCTTTTATGAAAGAGCTACTACATAAAAGTTTTCGCTAAAACCAAGAGAGTTAAAAGTTTTTCACCGGGTTTCCTAAAACTTTGAAATTTAACAAAATATTTCCGTGTCTTGACTTGAATACTGAATACAATGAGTAACCTCATAGTAATTTAAATGAAATACGATTGAAAATTAGCAAGAATGTAATGTATAACACAGAATTATATTTAAAAGAGAACTTTATATAACAAGATTTTAGTTAAATTAATGTTCAATCCATGACAGTTAGTTTGTACGCTTGCTACAATTTAAAAACGAAATTTCTTAACATCTTGTCTCCCATTCGAGCTTACATAATGCTGTCATATAAACTATCCACTATGACTAAAAACTTATTGAATTGGAACTGAGTGTGTGAAAAATCAATTGTCTCTCACACCATTTAATGGATCAGCCGGTAATTTGTAAGACGCCTAATGCAACCACGTAAGTTTTGGTTTTTGTTAAACGACATCACCGCGAATTCTTTTCGAAACAAACTTACACAGAGTATATGAGGTAATGCGTATTTTTAAATGAAACTCTTCAACTTTATTTGTCTGAATACATAGTTTAAATACATAGGTTATAAGTCCAATTTATTTCAACTGATTTGGAATGCTTGAATTTTATTCGCTGATGGAAAAACCAAATACCAATACAGAGGTTCCTTATTCTAAATCATTGTTTGTAAATTCTTTGATATATCTGCTGATATTTACAAGCGTACAAATATCAAAGATGTGAATTTGTAGATAAAAATATTTTTTCTGAAGCTTTTCTGTCTCTTTTAAAACTCTTGTCAACGGGGAATTTAATTAGCTATTTTGTTAAAGGATGTTCGGTCTTTTTTAAAGCCAAAAAGTCTGTCATTTTAAAAATCAATTGTTACATCAGATTTGATTTATATTACTGCAAAAGTTTGAATAAATATTCAATCATTTTGTTATAACATTTGAATTGTGTTTTTGATATTTGGTATGGCCATATTCCCAGTACATACGACGCTATTAGTTAAAGAAAAAAGTTCCTGAAAGTTGCAAGTGAGATATCGATTAATAAAATATTTCTGTTTAGGCGGGACAGGATAAAATTCTCATCCAATCAAAAATAAGTTTTTCTAAGGGCTTAAACATCATCCAGCAGACTTTCCTCATGTAATCGACCTCTTAACCTTTTATTTACTTCTTTGTGAAGAGTATAACATAGAGAAAGTCTTAATCATAACGAAAATAAAAATTGACCACATTTGGATTAAAACTTAATTTATAAAATTTTATTTTAAAAAGGGGTTTACTTTCATGTAAACTAAACTTTTTTTAAAATTCGCTTAACAGTTTTAGTCTCGGTAAAATTAATACTTAACTCAATTTCAATTCAATTTTTTAGGAAATTTTTTTCATCATAGAGGTTCTTTGTCCTAACTTTTGATACGTATTTCTATACATACGAATATACGGAAGCCGAAGATTGAAATAAGTAGGATTAATTGTAACTAAAGTTTTGCACTTCTTTAAGCACCTTTTTTTTTTTTTTTTGTTAAAAAAAGCTGCTTAAGGAAGCTTTATAATCTCGCGCCTGAAATTTTTTTGGCTTTAGTCTTAACGTCCTTGGCCTTGACCTCGGCGTTAAATGGCTTTGAGATTAGGCTTAGTTACAAAATCAAGGGTTGAAACTCAAAGGGTCTTTTGAAATTACTTGCACATAATTTGTAAAAGTAAGATTTTCCAATTTCGAAAAAAGTTGCTAAAAGTAAAGTATCTGAAAATTTTCTTTTTGGACACCACTTTCGCTTTTAGCACAGAACCTTCAACTACCTAAGACCAGACCAGACCTGATTCTTACTTGAAAATATATTCTATTAATAAAAATTTCATCAACCAAACGGCAGTTCAATATGAAAAGATGCAGCTGTTGAAGATTTAAAAAAAGGAAGCCATCAGCTAATACTTTTTGAGGTTTCGGAACAAAGTCTATGAAATAAATTATTATATATATATATATATATATATATATATATATATATATATATAAATGATAAGATATATTTATATATATATAAATGATAAGATATATTTATATATATATAAATGATAAGATATATATATATATATATATATATATATATATATATATATATATATATATATATATATATATATATATATATATATATATATATATATATATATATATATATATATATATAAAAGATAAGATATATATATATATATATATATATATATATATATATATATATATATATATATATAAAAGATAAGATAGCAGGTCTAATTTAAATAATGTTAAACTAAAAAAAGTTACATTTTATTTTATTTTATCAAATAAATAAAAAGTTGCAACTGTTTTGAATGTTTTTTTACTGAAAGCATCAAAAAAAAACTGTGAGCCACTGAATTTTATCATCAGAGCTTCAAGTTCCAATAATGTTATATCGAAATTTAAAAAATTTGATTTTTTTAAAAATGATGTACCGCTTGTTCACATGAAATTAATAACAATATAAAATGTAGTAGAAAAAACGAATTTGACAGTGAATGAAGGTGTTATGTTCAATGTTTATTGTTTTTTAGATGGTTACTTCTGACGATTATAGGGACAAAATAAAAAAAAATTTTTTTTACGAACTTCTGCACCACAAAATAGACTAGATAAATCACAAAATACCATGGCTAAATATAATTACATGACGATAAACGTTATATAGCCCCATTTTAAGTAGATGCGGTTTTTTATTCACATCAGAGAGGAAGCTTATGAACGTTATAATGCAACGGTGTAGAAAGTGGTTTTTTTTTACCCAATTTTTTTTAAAAAAAATAAAAAGAACATAAAAATTTTGGTCGTGCTTTTTTTTGTTTAAAAATGTTAGAAAGCAAAAAATGGTCGGCGGCCGGCGACATTTTTATGGTTGCGTGAAATGCAAGTTGGATTAATGTAAGATTGCAGTCGCTTGAAGAGCGAACAGTAATGAAATAGTGTCGCAACACCCAGGAAGTTACTTTAATTTGAGTAGGAAGTTGTTGTTTTTGAACTTTCTTTTTTTGGTCAAATTGGTGCTTCCTTTACGATTATTTACCATCGTAAGTCATCTTAGATAGTCAAATCTTGTTAAAATAATACCATTAGTAATATTGTAATTGTTAATAATATTATAACCTAAGAATCCTCAATATTTGTGTAAAGTTTTCTTAAGTAAGAAAAAGTTACGATTTTCGATAGATTTTTCTTTTTTTTTTAATAAGAATTTTGGAATTCACATATCCGCGTTTTCTTTATTAAATTCTCGTCCCTGAAGGAAGCAACTTTCTTGGTTTTTTAGAAATTTATTTTTTTAAATATTTTTTAAAAAAATAAATTTAAAACACACTTTCAGTCATTTTATGGCTATTTATTTACACGGTTTCAATTAACTGAAAACATAGGATATAAGAATTTAAAGGCAAAATAGGCACGAATATTTAAGGAAAACAGTTTGCAATCTAAGTTTTTTATTTTATATGCAACCATAATTGCATTACAAAAGAAATTCATGTCTTTTTAGACAAAATTGACCAAACATAAATTGGCCACAGTTAAAATTGCTGACTCAGTTGTACCTTTCTCACATAATTATGCTTGACGGAAAGTTTTCAAATAACATAAAATCAATAATGAAAAATGAAGAAACAGTAGCAATCGAGACAAGAATTGACCAAATTCAAACATTCAAAATTACAAAAAATCTACAGGATTGAAACTTTTCTGTACTCACCTCCAGCTGATTTGCTTTTTCAAACAATTACATAAATGTTTTCTCGCTCACCTTAAACACAAAAAGAGTTACCTCTTAAAATTAGACTCATATCCTCTTCCCTTAAGTGATCTAATAGAAATAAATGAGAGAATGTTTAAAGGTTATATTTCATTGGTTCCTAATAACACATTAAAAAACCTTTAAAATATTAAATGGTAAACTTTAAAAAACCTCTTAAAAATTAAATTACTGTTTGTTTCAAGCAGTTGCAAGATTTGTTTGTTTACATTACAATCCGCAACATTCTAAAACATAACTTTGAACCCTGTGGATGTTCATAAAAAAAGGAGTGTCAAAAAATTACGAAAAAGTTTCGATCACAGAATGACAGACTTACGCAAGAGTTTAGCAAAAGTTAAAAAGAAATTTTTGGGTACCAAATTTAGAGAACCCCTCTCGGCCTGAAAATGTCATACGAGTGTAATTGAATAATATGTGATATGTTTGTAATCTTAGAGCTAAAAAAAATACAAAAAAATTCTTAAAAACCTTTGAAAAAGCCATAAACCTTAAAGAACCTTTTTTTCCTTTTTTTCTTCATTCTGATACTTGTTCAATAAAATAACTGATATTTCCAGTTTTGTTCAAAATGGTTAAAAAAAACTAAAACTAAAAAAAAAAACATTTCAATACAATTTCGAATTAACACTCAAGGTTAACGCCTTAAAATCAAGCTTAAGGCCAGAGACTTTTAGTCCCAGACCAGCACCCGCTAAGTCAAGCCAAAAGCCTGCAAAAATTAACCTCGAACGCTCCATATCTGATTAAAACTAGATCGAAATTTTTTTTAAACATTTTTACGATGCACTAAGTAAACATTGTAATCCAAGGTCCACTATATCTGAATATATGAAAACTTCGCTAACTTTTATAGGGCCCAGCAATTAGCAGCAGGTGTAAAAGTATACTGCAAGTTACATCAGATAAAAGAAAAATAAAGCAGTGAGAGCTATTGAAAGAAATAGCAGCTGCTCCGATTAAGATTAGTCTGCAGAAACAAGACCAGAATTCACCGGAATAATGTGCACAATACTCAAAAGTATAATTTGCTCTCCGATTTAAAGTCACGAAAGTTTCATCCAAAATAAGCTGACTCATCAAAGAAGTAAAAAAACTTCAAATGGTGAATGCAAGAAAAAAATTTAAAAAATTTTTGATTTTGTGAACAACAAATTTATTTACTGAAATTCCTGTTTAATCATAAACTTATTATGCTTACTATAATGGACTTATATTTTGGATCATGTTTACATTAGATTTTGTTCTATAGTCTTTAATTTATTTAAGATATAACAACAAACAATATGAGATATGCTTGCAAAAATGAATGTAACTCTTGTAACCATATTGAAGGCATAAATGTTTCTAAAAATAGTTGCGGTAACGCCGGTAGAGAAAAAAATTTTCATTGGAAAACTTTCATATGAACAGATGCCGGTATTTTACTCTGCGAAATACGGATTATAATAAATACCGCTATTTCACAGCAAAAACAGGGCGATTGTGAATACTAAAAAAAAAATATCTTCCGTTGACCGGTAGCGGGACGTTGATAAAAAAAGTTCTTTGGTATATATTATGCGTGGTTCGAGAGAGCGGTTTGGAAAAGCGTTCGAGAAAGCGGCTCGCTAGTATGAGTTGATTGTGGAGTCAGAGTCCTTATCAAACTTAACTGTAAAAATTCTTAACATATATCTTTTAAAGTCTTCTTTTCAGACAAACCAAATTATAGAATATTTCTCTTGGTGTTTGGATTGAATAAAATACCAATTCTTGTAAAGATTTTATATCTTAAAAATTTAGCGAAAAAAAAAAAGGACCTTAAAAGGAGTTTAAAAATTTTTTTGTAATTTAAAAAAATTGACCGCTTGTTTAACGTTTATGATAAAAAGATAATTAAAATTTTTGAGATATCCTGGAACTAATATTTTTAAAACGAGTAATAGGAACTTGACTAAAAGTCCGTTGACATCAATCGAGCTTGCAATAGTAAAACGAAAGATTTTCAAACAAAACTGATTTTGTTCAAAACCAGCAAGACTTAAAAAAAAAAGCAAGACTTAAAAAAAAAAAAGATTTTAAATTGATTTAAGAACAAAAATAAGTTTTTGCTTCTTTTAAAAAGCTCAAATAATAAATGGGGACTCAATCATCATTTATTATTAGAAATTTTTGAAAGAGGTTATCATGGCAAACCCAATGCATTTTTTACATGTACGAAGTTGTCAGAAATAAAGGAAAAGAAAATAATATCCATTCAAAAACTAAAAATAACTTTTATTCCTGTATCTACAACATTCTCCTAACGGTGAATATTTCTATTAATAAATAATACATCTGTGGAATGTTACATCAATTTTTAAGCAATTGTGGTAAAATAGATTCCATCGTTGTGGATGTAAAAAACGAAATTATCCTTAAAATCATCATTAGAAACAAATTACGAAGAGAATAAATTTAAAAACGAATTTGTTAAAAACTTCTCGAAAATCCAACGTAATTCAACAAATTACAGCAATTTCCAAACATCGTTAGATTAAACGAGCCGGAAAGTACACGTTTGATGCTGTCACTTGTGAAAAATTCAAGAGTATATATGTTGATATGAAAAGCTTTGTTCGTAAATCTTAGTTTTCAGGGACATTTTTCGTTGGTTTATTTTTCGATATGACTTCTGAGCTCATCAAGTCTGAATCACAACTTTACTTTGACATGGATTGCATTGATGATGATATTTTGGAACTTTTCATCATTAAACTTGGTATGAGACAAAACCATTTAGTGACAGATCCTAAATGTTTTATTTGCCGTCACTATAACAACAGCAGATATGACAATCTTCTTTACCCAAACTCAAGGACAGCGCATACAATACATTATAAAGGTTCACAAGCACCGGAAAATTTGAGTTAACAAAGTCAAATTAAAGTTGCATTTGGCATAATTTTAAGTTATTTTTGAAATTAATTTGCGTACCCGAATTGTTTCTCCCAGTTTTCCAGAACTTTATTTTGGATTTTTCAAGGTACCAAGCACTAAAAGACTTTTTTTTTTTTTTTAGAGATTTTTTTTAGAGATTAGTAAGCTTCTCAGACTTTTGTTCTGATTATTTGTATATTAATATATATTCTTGTCTGTAATATTTATTTGTTGATGTGTTAAAAGATGTTTAAAGTTTTATTAATGTTTTTTAAAAAGATGTTTTCTGTTTTATGAGCCTTAAATCTTTTAAACCCACCCTTCCTGTCTTGCACCCTTTGAATAAAATGATTGACTCATTCAAAATAACTCAAAAACTCGAGTGACTAAAAATCTTCCAGAAATTGGTTATTTTTCTCTCACTTAAATTTGTTTGGTTGAAATGCAAAAAAAAATTGGTAACTATATAAACCTTTTAAAATGGTTTTGTTTTGTAATTTTATCAGATAGCAAAAATTAAATTTAATGTGATTTCCATAGATATCTTAGTTTTTTAAATTAAAACTAAATTTGTTTTTAACCTAAAGTCTGAAAAAAATGTGAAAAAATAAAATATGCATGTATGAGAAAATTCTCATTAACGAATGCATAAATTTATCTTGTGTGGTTTTACATGACGTCTTTCGTGACGGAAATTACAAATTTTGTTTGTCTATCAACGAAAGAAATATGCTTCAATTCTCTTGAAATTTTCATATCTTGAATATCGCTGAAGACCACACGGGAAAACGGCAGTCACTTTTTTAGTTTCGAGGTAATCAATTTTTAAAAAATGGGCAGTTTTTACTTTCAACGTATTTTTTTCTTAAAGCTTGGTTCACAACAAACTTTATTGGACCTTTGAAAAAAATTTCCCTGTGGTCGCATCTCACTTCATTGACTGAAAAAAAACCATTGTAAGGGTTTATTATTGACAGGTTTTCAAAAAAATGATTTATTTTCTTAGAAAAAAAAAGATTTCAAAAGAGAATTGCCGACCCTTAAGTGCTCAACCCGATTGATTTGCAATATTTCGTTACAACTTAGTTTTTAGAGACAAATTGATATATATATATAGAGTGTGTAAATCTTAACCATCTCAGTTATAACTTTTCCTTCCAATTTCTAAGCTAAACACTTTATAAAACTTTCATGATTATTTTTAGTAACAACTTGGTTTTAAATAATCGAAAATCTTTTTGAAAGTTGATTAAAACGGTGATGAATGAAATTTTAAAATTGTAAAGTACACGTTTAGAAAATCCAAATAAAAAACTCCTGCTTTACAATTTTCTCCAGGCTTTAATTCTGCGTCTCCTTCAACCTAATCGTCTGCTGACATTGTTGTAAAAGGCAATCGTTTAAGCGATTTTATTGGTCAGCAAACACTTCTGGACATCAGAAAATGTAACCTTTATTACACAATCTACCTAATATATTTGACAAAAATTCATTTTGAGACGTTTAAACTGTTTTTACCGCGTTAACAAAGATTTCTTAACTAATATTACGAGCGAAGAGTTTCGTTAAAAATCGCTCAAGCGAAACGCTTAACTAAAATCGGCATAGAAGTTTAAGCGAGCGTTTGGAACAAAAATCGGGACTCTGGTTTTCAAATGCAACCGAAGTTTGTGCTTCACCAACGCTTAACTTGGGTAAAATTAAAGAAATCTAAAACTATTGTTTTTAGCAATATCAGATTTTTGTGTGAAATTCCGTATAATTGTTAAAAGCTGGGTATCTTTGGGTAATGGATTCCAATAGTGAATCGGGACTTTGACGATGGTATTTACCCTATCGGTATTTCTCACCTAAAGTAAGTAAGACGCAGTCTAAACTGGTCTTAAGTAAAAAAAATCTACCATTTTTGTAAAAATATGAGAACATCAATATAAATTTTAGTTATTTTTAGTTACGTTTTATTACTTAGTGAGGTAAGGACTGGATGATTATGCGTTACAGTATGCCAGAGTGTTTTTTTTTTATGTCTTATGCCAATAAAAATTTTCAAAGTTGATGCGTAACAATGGTCAACTAAAGTTCACAAAAATGATCTTCTTTAGAATGGCAAGTTGCAAACTTTTGGTCGTATTTTCACTACTTTTAGTTGCTCAAGTTTCAGGTAAGATTGTTGTAACTTGTAAAATGTAACTGAGAGATGTAAACATTAAACAAAAACACTTTATAAATACACAAAAAAAAAACAATTCGAATTTGCATAAAGTTTGTTCGAATTTCAGAAGAGTTATCATCACAAATTGTAAATGTAAAAATCGACGCACAAAAAAAGACCTGTCAAACTGGTTAAACTGGCCCTAGAATGATCTACTCCTCAAACTTTATTCAATAGAAAATTAGGGTAGGGTCATCGCAACCCAACTTTGGAAAATGATGGGCGAATAAACTGCACACAAATGCATGGTCTTTTGTTTCAAAGTTTAATATTCGATAATGAACGTTTAAAAAACGATCCGCAAATAACTCGTTAAAGAAAAAAAAAATCTACAAAATAATTTGCATGAAAAATATCCTTCATTATCGTTAAGCATTAAAAATGTTAAAAAACGGTTTTTTAATTTTGCAAACGAATTTATGAAAAATACCTTTCTTTAAATTTTAGCGATTTCAGTAGAAACAAGACAAAAAGACAGGCAACAACAGTTGCTAGACGAGGTACAGAACAGACAAGCAATACCTTTGGCAGTCGTGCAAGTAAGCACTCTTAGGATATTCCCACCTCAAAATAAGCAAACAGAAAGCCAAAAAACCACTGCACCGATAACCAGTTTGGACAAACGTCTCCAAAACTATAGCCCGTTTATAAAGAACCAAGCAGAACAAGACATCAGGTTAAGAAAGATAGGTGGAAGGTTAAATATAACAGAATCAATATATAACGGATCAATAGCTTTCGCCATCGACAATAACAAAACAACTGCCATTCTCAATAACACAATACATCTATTACAAAACGCAACGCCGTCAGGTTATGACGTTTCAAATAGAAAAATGACGGTTTCGTTAAGCGAAGTGACCAATAAGACTCTTGAAAAGAGAAATAAAACAATAACTATTCCCATTATGGACTTTTCGATTCCTGATCATAAAAATGTTTATACTCAAATGAATTTACCTTTCTTTGGTCAACTGCCACAAAATAAATCAAGTGCCGTTATATTCGACCTAAAAAATAAAAAAGAATATGTTTTCAAGAACTCTTCTAATATAGAAAAAATAAATATGACGGAGAATATAGAAAACCTCCAAAAAACAGTTAAAGTACAGGAGAGTAAAGTACATACACAACACAGTTTGCCATCTCACGTCACTCATATTTATTACTTGAATAAATTTGCGTACAAGAATTCATCGAATAATAGTGAGATATTACTGTTTTTAAGTCAATATCCATAGCATCTTTTGAGTTGGCTCCGTTTTAAGGTTGTCACACACAAGACATATTTTCTGTCAATCAAAATCTTAAAATTATTTAAAAAATTTTATTGCTCAGACTCAAAAGTTTGACAAGAAATTTATTTTGCAATATTTAGGTAAAGTTCCAGAAGAAGCCAGAATTAAAGACTTAACAGAAGAACAAGGTGTACTAGTAGGTCCGCTTGACACCTTACCTAATCATCCTAATGGTAATGGACCTCAGGATAAAAAATTGAAAGATCTTGGGACACCAGGGAAAGTCGGCTCAGGTATTTACTGAACATTCCATTGATATAAAATGGCGTTCATATAGTTTTAAAAATTTCTAACTGAAAATAAAACTACATAATTATAATTAAAAATACATTTAGAAAAAGCATTTATAATAATATTTACAATAACGTTTGTAATAATGTTTATTAACATTTATACTAATATTTATAACAATGCTTGTAATAAAACTTATCTACAATATATATTTTTCTTAGGTAAAAAGAATATTTATTTTTCTTAGGTAAAAATAATTCACGAAAAGGAAAAAAAGTCATAAAAGAAGCAAAGCAACGAAGGAAAAGGCAGCTTTTCAGCTTTCGCGGGCCAGGGATGCGAATGCCTTGGGACTATGCAATTGACTCTGAACAGTTTGAACACAACGGCAATATAAACGAGCAGAACAGAAATTTTTTTATTCCTCAAAAGTCTAGTCAAAACTTGTTCTTAAAAAATCTGTATGAAACAAGCACGGATGCTAATACTAATTTAGCGCGCGAGAGCGTAGCAAGAGCCCGATTATGGTTACCCTCTATAAATAGCTTTACAAACCTCAATAGAAAATATGAAGATGAGCAGAAACAAAACTATAACAAATTTTTAGAACATGAAGCAAACGAGGCTGAGGTCTATTCGTCACCAATAATAGGAAGTAATTATAATATCGAAAGTCTGATGCATCATACAAATCAACCAACATTTCATTCGCCATTAATTGTTGATGAAGATGCAGAAGATCGAAATGAACTTCAAAGAGGCTATCAAAAAGCATATATACCAATTAATAAACTCAGTGCAAACTTTGACTCGAGTTTTATTTCCAACGAGTTTGATGCAAACACAAACGGTTTGCCTCCTACAGCCCGTGGTTTATCGTATTTTGAGAGGTACAATACCAGAAAAAACCCTCGAGATCAAATTATAGAAAACTTTTTAAACAACTACGACGAACAAACAAAAAAAATGTCTAGCTATTACAATCAGCAGAATACCAGAAGAAATTTGGATTTTGGGCTGATTAACCCAGAGCAACTAACGGATCCCGAATTTTCTTTAGATAGTTACCGTTCAAGAGAGTTTCATAATTCACATCTCAACAGTCCTGTAACTTATAATGGAAATTACTTCACTGCTCCAACCTATCAGGATCAGCGAAGAGATATACTACTACGGCATTCTGACGAACCTTTTGAGCTGGACATTCGCGCTAAAGTTCATCCGAGTTATATACCGCTAAATAATTTCCCTCATCACCATGCTCTTAACTCGATTGTTGAGGATTTTTTACAAAATCCTTACTCTTATAAAAGAACAATCGAGTCAAGCAGCCTACTTTCAAACTTAAACGATTTTTCACCTGTGAACTTGTTGACTCCTCAGCAAGCTGCGCAGTTGAATATGGGCATTCCTGAAAATTATGGTATGAATTTTTTTCCGGCTGGTGACCAGCAGCGCGACGATGTTACAAAACAGCAAGGTGTTGTTATGCTAATGGTAACGACACCACTGCAAGTGGACGAAGGAGATGAAAAAGTGCCTATCGAACACAGAGGTATTTTCGTACGTAATTTTTTTTCAGGTTTTTATGAAAGCATTTGTTCGACATTTACTTTTTGTGTTCTCATTCAAGAAATAATGAAGCATAGCAAGTGAGAAAAGGGAGAAATAATGAAGCATAGCAAGTGAGAAAAGGGAGAAATAATGAAGCATAGCAAGTGAGAAAAGGGAGAAATAATGAAGCATAGCAAGTGAGAAAAGGGAGAAATAATGAAGCATAGCAAGTGAGAAAACTCGAATTGCATTATCTCTTAATTAAATCAGAAAAAGGTTTTTTTTTTAACTGAATTTAAGTTAAAATCATTTTTAACTTCTTTTTGTTTGAAAATCTTTTTACATTTCTCAACAATTTTTTAAAATTTTTTCTTTACAAAAAACTTAGCTCTAATTTGCTCGAAAGATTTTATCGATTTTAAGAATGAAATTATATATATATATATATATATATATATATATATATATATATATATATATATATATATATATATATATATATATATATATATATATATATATCAGGGATGGCCAGACTTTTTGGCACGAGAGCCGCATTCAAATACTTACGTGAACCGAAGAGCCGCATTAAATAATTCGTTAAGAAGATTTTTCTGCATTCTTTTTTTAAAGACATTTTGCCTTACAAAAAAATTAGTAACTGGTGGCAAGAAAGTGCTGTAAAATACTCCATAAAGTTAAACTTAAATTTTTATGAAAAGAAATAAATCTTTGTAAAGAACTTTTTCTAAAAAACTTTTTGTGTACAAATTTTATGTTTACAACTAGTTTTTATGTTTAAATTAAAAAAAAAATTTTTCAAAGTCAAAAACTATACTTTAAATGTAAGCTTGTTTAGAATTTCAAATTATCTTGAGTGTTTTGAAAAACTCATTTCAATGAAGTTAAATAAAAATCTGATTCTCTTTTACTCTCACACAAGAAAAACTAGTTATAGAATTGTTTTAAGAAGCATATTCACGTCATAATTTTTTAAAAAAGTAACAAAATTACAAAGTTATGAATTTTCCAATCAGGCACTAAGATTCTGAACTTTACTGGTAAGTCTCTTAAAATCTGGCTTCAAGCTTGTAGTTGCTGTTCTAAGTAATTCTGACAAATGCTCAGTGGTTAGATTTGCACGATACTTTGATTTGACAAATTTCATAGTGGAAAATAAAGATTCACATGTGTATGTTGAACCAAAAATTGAAATAAATTTTATGCTAATCTTTTTCAGTAGGGGATACTTAACCTCAGGCACTATCTTCCAAAATTCCAATAAAGTTAGTGTTTTATGCAGCATCAGAAGATTTTGATCTTCTTGGAGATCTAATAGTTCTGTTTCAAATTGAGATACTTCTTCAATTATGTTTGATGGAATTGGACAACCATCACCAATAATATCAATTAAAAAAGGATTTATTACAAATCCTAAAGATGATTTAAGTGCATGCAAATCTATAAACATTTTTTGAAAGTCTTCTAGTAACTTCTGTAATTTTTCCCTGTATGATTCAATCTTATGGTCATCATACTGAATTAAAGGATTAGAAATAATCATCTTCTTCATTTGAGGAAAATGGTTAAAGGTTTTTAAAGTAAGATCTCTCTGAAAAAGGGTAATTTTTTTTTGAAAACTAAAAATAGTCTGAGCAAGATCAGATATAATTTTTTCTTTTCCCTGAAGAGATAAATTCAGACTTTGTAAATGTTGCATTATATCAGTCAAAAACAAAAGATCTTGCAAAAAGTTCATATCATCAAGAATTTCAAAAGTCTTTTTCTTTTCAATCAAAAAAGATTTAATTGGTTCTAATAATTCTACAAACTTATATAAAGCATCACTACTTGAAAGCCACCATACAGCACAGTAAAATGATAGGTCATTTGGTTTGTCAGCAAGGTCCAATTCATCAATAAAGTTTTTAAACTGTCTGTAATTTTTAGCATTTGATCGAATGTAATTTACAATTTCTGTCACTGATTTTAGAACGATTGAAAAATTAAAATGTTTTGCTACTAAATGTTCTCGATGAATCAAACAATGAACTGGAATGAACTCTGGATACTTAGGATCATTTTTTAACAAACCAATAAGTCCAACATGTTTGCCAACCATTGCTGGTGCTGTAGCAACACTAACAAGTTTATTGATAGGTGCATTGGCTTTAAGTAGAACTGTTTCAAGAGCTTCCTTTATATCAACTCCACGAGTTGTATCTTTTAGCTCAACCAAATCTAGTAATTCTTCTTTCACAATTACATCTGATGTTACATACCTAACAAATACTGCCATTTGAGATTTATCTTGAACATCTGTTGATTCATCCAGAGCTAAACTAAATGCTTTACAGTTTTTTAAGTCATTCAACAATTGCTGCTCAATATCAGCACTTATCTCAGATATTCTTCTTTCAATTGAATGTCGAGAAATAGGAATCTGTGAAATTAACCTTTGGATTTTGCTATTTTTAGGATCTAAAACTAAGAGGACATCTGAAATATTTTGCTTTACAAATTCTCCATCAGAGTAAGAATGTTTTACTCTTGCAATGTTCCATGCTATAACAAAACTTGCTTCTGTAGAAATAGTTGATTCTTTACTGAAAGATGAAGCATTCATTTGATTGTTAATTATTGTTTTGAGTAATTCAATATTATTTTTCCTGTAATCTGAATTTAATGGATATTCCTTGGAAAAATTTATGTTTAGTTTCATAGTAGCGTTTAATATTCTCTGACTTGCTGTGAGCAAGTTCTTTATTACAAATTAAACACATCGGTTTATTTTCTTTTTCAATAAATGCAAATTTTTCTGTCCAATCTTCATTAAATATTCTTTTCTCGTCATCAATTTTTCTTTTCTTACTGTTGTAGCGAAGTGGATTATTGTTAGTATTTACTTTGTCCATTTCA
Source organism: Hydra viridissima (assembly GCF_058129835.1). Lineage (NCBI taxonomy): Eukaryota > Metazoa > Cnidaria > Hydrozoa > Anthoathecata > Hydridae > Hydra > Hydra viridissima. The sequence continues at coordinate 15,704,872 of NW_028324302.1, read as the reverse complement.
AAAAAATAAGTTTTGCGATTAAGTAAAGTTAATACGAAAAGAGTCGAAATTAAATTCCAAGAGCCGCATGCGGCTCGCGAGCCACGTTTTGGCCATCCCTGATATATATATATATCGAATTTTGATAAAAAATCTTTAATCGGGGAAAACAAAGAAACCTTCGAGAGTTTCACTTAGACAGTTTTGCTTTGCTTTTGATTTGCTTTGCTTTACTTTTGCTTTGCTTTCGGAAAAATCATCTCCTGTGCCATATTTCTAGTTCAGTGCCACAAAGGTTTTTTTAAATTTAAACCGCCAAAAAACTTTGCTAATTTGGTAAAATGTTTTTTTAACTTAATTTATCAAATAACTTTACTAAGTTGACAGCTATTAAGTTTTAGTATCATAGAAATTGTTATTTTATCTTAACTATAGAGTTAACTCACGATGGCATAACAAGAGTGAGTAGCAACGTGACAAACGATGACGGTGAATATATTTTTACATTCTACGTACAATTTGATATTTGTACACGCTGTAACTTGAAAAATTCAATTCAATTTTTTTAAACATCTATATAAAGTAGTTAACAATGTCCAGCTAGTTAAAGCAAAACTTTTACTTTAGGCGATTTTTCGATTAATTTGAAAAAAGCAGCTGATTTTGTATTAACGAACGCAGTATCACAAGGTAACATTACCGTGATGCAACGCGATGCTATTGAACAAAAGCTAAATACCATTCTTGAAAAACACTACAAAAACAAAACTAGAGGTATTTATTATAGGGCTATTCATATAATACCTTAATATAGAGGAACGAATGTAATATCTTAATATAGTGATAACTATTATGGAAATCAACTTCAAAGAATAGATCTTTCTTATCATTTCTATTGGGTCGATGATGACGTGCGCACGGAACTGACCTGACTACTTCTAAATTATTAAGTTCTGTGTGCACTGTAGATTGTATGGTTGTTCTTTTAGGTGAAATGGGTGTAATGACTCGTGAAAACATTCCACGTGTTTGTCAAGACACAATATCTGATTGCGAGCAACTTAAAACCGGGGGTGTGTGTCCCTTTATGACAACGTTTATGAAAGATACCTGCACCAAAACATGCAATGACTGCTCTAATAATCCGAATTTAGCAACTGAAAATGTCAAGAGCTTTATTCAACGACCAGAAAACCTCGCTTCTTTTCATTTTGCCAAGGGAAGCCAACGATCTTTAATAGAAACTACCTCGCCACGAAAATTCATCATGAAATCTCTGAAAAGTATGGCTCAATTTTTTTTTCACTTGTTGACTTTTATTTTTCTGTGTTTAAATCTTTAATCACGAAGAAACATTTGGATTGTTCATTTCTCTTACACAATCCTTCAGAACTTGATAACTTGATGTAGAAAGTGTGCATCTTTCCTTCAAAATATATTATTTCTTTAAGTACCTGACGATCCTGTTATGTACTTAACATTTGAATATGCCAATCAAGATGGTGTAGTTGAAGATAGCTCAACAAACAAAAATAATGCATTACTAGAAAAAGGGGCTGCTCTGTCACCGAGAGTTTTGGGTATGGTCTATTTTGTTTTACCTTTAAGAATAAAAAAATTACCAAAATATTTATTATTAATAGTAAAAATATTATCTGTTTTTTCAAATTTTTTTTGATTATGAATAATTCCTTTGAAACATTCTTGCGATAAAAATTAATTACAACAACTTAAATTTAACTTTATCATCGTAAGGAAATAACATAGTATTGGTAATTAATACAGGTACTTGTGGAAAAGCAGTTGAATTGAATGAGGGAAGTGTGACCTGGAGTGGAGAAGAGTTTAAACGAAAACCTGACGTTGCCATTTCAATTGCAATGTATGTCAAAGTAAAAAAAAGTGGAGTCATTAACTGGTTTGCAAATGGAAAGACGGGTGATAAAAAATTTTACGCAAAAACCAAAAAAACTGTTGTGCCGGCAAAAGTTTGGACACATGTAGCAGGGACGTACGATTCTGAATCAGGTAAAAAATCTCTAAATTATCAATTTGTACTATAAATTAAGTTTTTATTTTAGTGTTTCTTATTTGATCAATAACGAGTTATTTCAAATTTTGTCGGAAGGAAAAAACGGATAACAATCTGCAAATTTAGAATGCACCCAGTGTTTTTTCTGGGTTAATATTTTTTAAATTTAGAATTGAAAGATAGAGTGTCTATAAAATATCTTTTTAATTGCGCAGTGTATTAAAAATTTTTTATTCAAAAAAATAGAGCGTTCATGCTAAAACTTTCTTGCTTTCAAATGGAGCTAAAAGATCACTGTCTGTCGACCGTAAAAATCATAAACATTTACCTTCTCTTTACTTTTCAAACTTCAAATCTATTTCTGGTACAAAAAATGCATTGCAGCTTTCGTTTAAGCTTAGAAAACCGCCATTTAATAAATGTAGATTTTTGTTTTTGTAATAAAAAGCTATATGTTCATAAGATATACCCAAAATAGGGTAATATATCTTTCAGAGCATTTCTTTACAATGTTTTTATGAGCTTGGAAGCGTGATTGCTATTTACGTCACTATTTAGGTCTTGCAAGAATTTATATAAACGGCGAATTAGAACAAGAGCAGACTCAACGGAAAGGAGAAAAACTTTCAAAGGACTGGTTAGTAAATGGGATTGGAACAGGTTTTGGCGACGACAGTTTGCATTATGCAGATGAAGTTTTAATTTATGACAGAGCTTTGACGCAAAGTGAAATTAAAATGCTTTTCAATCGATGCATGTTCAATCGCATGATACTCCATTTTGGCTTCCAAAAGGGTAATAAAACCAGTATGTCAGATCAATCTGGGTTAGACAATGATGCTATTTTAGTAGGAGGTAAGAACATAATCGAAAAAAAGATTCAAATTTGAAAATGCTGAAATTTAAAACCACTGTTTTCTATAAGAATGCTATTCAAAGAAAGGTTGTTTTTTTTTTTTTTTTTAATAGGAGCACGACAAAAGGAAGAAGGTGAGAAATGCGGATACTGTCTTGATCTAACTAATGGGCCTGATCCCGCTATGAAAATAGAACAAATAGCTGTTAAAAAACTACCACGAACAAAGATCTCTATAGCTCTTTGGGTTAGCTTAAACAACACAAACGGTATACACAATATATTCACAACAGAAAGTAGTGAAGGTAATATTGGCTATCGTTTACAAGTTGTCAATGGTAGAGTGAGATGGGCGATAGGTACAGACACGGTTCCAGTGTTATTTGATCACATGACCGAGTCGCAGGTTGTTCCTGAAGCATTATGGACACATATAGTTACCACGTACAATAACGAAAATGGTGTCGTTAAAATTTATGTAAACAGTAAAGAAAAGCTTAAAGAAGTGGTGCCAGAAGAGAGGCGCGAATTTCTGCCGACAAATTGGGACAATGACGCAAGTATCGGTGATCGAACATTTAGAGGATATATTGATGAATTTATCATGTATAATTGGGATCTTGATAGCTCTGAAGCCCTCTATGTACGTAATTACTGTGCCGACCATCCAAAACTAGTAAGATTTACAGTAAGAGTTCCACTTACAAAAAAAAATATTGTTCCGCATGCCAACAAATTGCTCTTGAAACAAGGAAAAAACTCGAACCCATATCAGCATAAAAACCCAAATATTCGTTCATATCAAGAACAACCAAGAACCGGGATCGTAATAAACGACCCAAGTAAACAAAAAAGTGATACAAAGCAATTAAATTTTGTAAAAAAAGCTCAATCTTTAAAAAGTAAAAATTTGTTGGATCATACAAACACTAACAATAGACACATAAGTTGGTATAGCAAGCCAAACAGAAAGATGCTGAGATTTAGAAGAACGGTATTTTCAAAAAAAGAATTTCCTGTGCCAACAACAGTAAGCAGACCAAAAAAAAGTTTTCTTCAAAACGCAGCATCTTCAAATAGACCTTGGGATTATTCGACAAAATTCATGAATGAACGAAAAAACTTTAAGACGCAAATACCCAAATTATTTGCATTAGACGAAGCATTTGTTTTACTTCAACGTCACAAAAAAAGCGAAAATACGTAAGCCAGACTTTTAGTATCGCTTTAAATCTGGATCGAGCTGAAGCGAGCAGAGTAGTGTCAAAAGAAGATTTGACAGGAATTTAACGCTAAATAAAGTCATGATAAGCGCAGGAGTCTGAAGAAAACCTGTATGTATTTCTGACCTAAGTCAAAACATATCAAGTTAACAAAAATGTGCTAGACAAGAGAAAAAGGCAAGTCTACATAAAACAGAAAATCCAACGAAACATATAATTTATTTACGCTTAAAGCTTTACATGAAGAATAAAGGGAAAGAACTTCATAGTAAGAAATCCTCTTGACATTTATCACAAGGCAATCACACTTGCTAAACAATAACTTTAACAAGAATAAAATTAAAAAAAAAAATACTTGTTTGTACAAAAGAAAAATTATTTCTTAAAACGATCTTTTTCTTAAAACGATCAATTTTAGACCAGTTTGAAATCATTTTAAATATATCTTTTAAGAAGTCTCAATTTTTGTGCTGACAATTAATACCACTTTACAAATCTCAGTAAAGACATAAATCTGCTAACAAAAGAATAATTATGAAGAATCACCATTTTAATGTAAAGAAATAAGAAAAAAAGACGGTGTTCCATTTGGTATGTGATGACAAATTTTGTTCACAAATTAGCCTTTGCCGAAGACAAGCCCTAAGGAAAATTTTTTTAATTTTACTAATAAAAAATTAATATCAAGGAAAATATACAGCAAACTAAAATGAAAAAAAGCCACAGTTAATGGCGAGAAGTTACTCTTTACCTTAAGATGTTCATCAACTGCCACTTGTAGTCGCCGACCAAATTCTTCATGGACTTGAGAAAAATTCTTTATCTAAACATATATAAGAGTATATAAGGATGTATATGAATATGTATATATGTATATATATTTATGTTAATATATATACATACGCAAACATATATACATATATACACATACATGTGTATACAGACACATATATGTATACACATATATATGTGTATACAGACACATATATACACACATATATACACACATATACACATATATATATACACACATATATACACACACATATATACACACCTAATATCTACACACACACACACACATATACACATACATACACACACACACACACACACAAAAGCATATATACACACGCAAATATATGTATACACACACAACTTACAGATTAGCATGAAAGAATAAACTTACAGCTCTCTTCCGAATAAATTCTTGAGCATTTTTCAGGTGACCAGCCATATTAGATACCAGATCTGATTTTTCCTTTTCATCCAAAACATTTGTCCAAAACAACTTTGGCTGTGAAAAATTATCTTCGTCACTTGATTGATACCGTCTGCATTCACCACTATACTAAAAAGATTATTACATTCACGGTTCATATCTTTCATATTAAGAATATTGCAAATGTGTTAAATTTTAACCTGTCTATTTATAGATATACCTAGAAATTATTACAACTGCTAGAAGGTTAATCTATTTTCTGATGCTACAAGCCTAAAACAAATAACTATGCTAATTTGTTTATATGCACTGTATTTGGCTACACCAAACCTTATTGTTCAACTTTGCACTGAGTCACTGAGATGCAGACTTACTGTGTTAAAACATCTTTAAGTCATAAATTCAGTATAGGTATTATCCTACTTGGAAGTGGAGTTTCTTTCACCTCAATTGAATGATTATTTTTAAAACTCCCAATTTTCTTATCTATTTTAACTGGAAAATTTAGTTAGAATTACAAAATTTCAATTATTTTATAAAAAACTAGAAAAAGCATTTCTCTAATTTAAGGAATCAAATGAACATTTTTAACTTTTTTTCATTCAGAAAAATAACAAATAGAGATTTTTTAACAAATATTCTATTAACTTCATACATTTTTAAAAATCAAAAACAAACAAGCAAACACAAGTATACTCAATTTAATAAGTTTTTTAATAAACTTGAAGGCTCAGTTGCAAAATGTGACTGATTTTAATTTATTTTGCAAAATTATATCAAAATTTTAATCTTAGTTTAGAAAACTTACTGTATCAACATGACAGGCATGTTGCCTTTGTTCTTGAGGTCCATTAAAACTGTTAGGGAAATAGTTAGGAGCACCTCCTTGATTATAAAATGCCTGAGGTCCATCTCGTTGATAATTATGCTGGCCATTTAAAGAGCGATTTACAGGTAACTGCTGATAATTGCATCCTAAGCGATGTCGATGTGTATCTCCATAGGAAAATAACCGACCCTTTAAATGAGAAACCAAATACTTTTTAGGAAATGTTCCAACTAAAATGCATTTAAACCTCACATTGAATGCTTTAAATTATGGAACTAACCTGCAACATTTTATCCGGGGATGTTTCAACGCCTGGTGGCATGTGTGCAGGAGAGAAAGCTGACTGTTCAATATCAGCAAAATAATTTTCTGGATTACGATCCAATACCATTTTACCAACTTTTATCAAAGGGAAATCTTTGTGGCTCCACACCTAAGTACATAGCAATTAGTTTTATCTGAATTCATAAAACATCTAAACACAATATAGCTCAAATATATCACCTTTGAAAACAAATCAATATTTCACCTTTGTGATGTCAAATGGATTCACAGGATGGTTCTTTGCTTGTTCTAAACTCATCACTTGCAGGTACATTGTCCAAGATGGCTAAACAATCAATAAAATTATTTGCACTGAAATAATCAACAGCAAATGAACTAAGTTAATTTTAAGAATTATTTCTTACAAAATTTCCTTCTGCAATTGAATCATATAAATCTTGAATATAATAGTCAGGATTTTGACCAGCCAAAAGTCCAGCTTCCTTGTCAGTAAGATTCTTGATGCCTTGATCAGTCTTAAAAAACATATTACAAAATGCTATATACAGTAAACAAAATTTCCTCTTTTAAAAAAATATTGAAAAGAACATCACATAAAATCATTAAATATTAAATAAAAAAAAAGTATGATAATAAAAAAGAGTACTCAGTGATGGAAGTATGCTTCAGGATTTGTATTGGTTTACCAAGTGATATGTAATTACATCTAACCTAGCACTGCTCAAGGAAATTATTTTTGTAACAAACTATGTTAAATGTAAACAGGTGTTAAATTATCTGATTTTGTATTTGGTTTTTAATTTTTATTATTTATTGAAACTTTATTTCTTTAGAAATGTGTTTTTTTTTCCCAATAATTTATTATTAGAGTTTCTTTACTTAAGATGCAGCATGTAACTCATATGTTGTCATCTGTCTTTATCTGAAATTTAACATAAGTGTTTATTGATTTGTCCTCAATGAAATTACTCATGTGTGCAACAATAACGGTTATACCAAAGTCAGAATGTCATTACTTTGGTATAACAACTATTGTTATTATCTCTACAAAAATTTACAATAAAAAAAATAACAACCTTGAAATGGAATTTGCACCAGCATGCTTCTCCACTACTATTTACAAGTTTGAAGGTATGGCTACCATAACCATTCATATAACGATAACTTGCAGGTGTACCCCGATTTGAAAACAAAAACATTACTTGATGAGTGGTTTCTGGACGAAGTGAAATAAAATCCCAAAACATGTCTGGATCCTAAATGTTCAGAAAAAAAAAACAGTAATAAGATACTTAAAAAGTAATTGAAAAATACTTTTTACAAGGCAAGAGTATATAAATCTTACAACACATACCTTTAAATGTGTCTTTGGATTCCTCTTTTGAGTGTGGATAAAACTTGGAAATAGGATTGGATCACGAATAAAAAAAATTGGTGTGTTATTTCCAACTAAATCCCAATTACCTTCCTCAGTGTAAAACTTTAATGCAAAGCCACGAGGATCACGTGCAGTATCAGCGCTACCAGATTCTCCACCTAATTAAAAATAAAATTTATTTAAAATGTTTAAAAACAAAAAGAATCATATTCCTAATGAGCAACTAGTTTGTTATTACTCATATTTTTTTTGAAATTTTAAAATCATATTACCTACTGAGGAAAAACGAACAACCATTCTAGTCTTCTTCCCAATTCCATTTAGAGCAGCCAATTTGGTGTATTTAGATACATCATTTGTTACCTCAAAATAACCAAATGCCCCAGCACCTTTAGCATGAACTACACGCTCAGGTATTCTTTCACGATCAAAATGTGCCATATCCTCAATAAAGTTGTTGTCTTGAAGCAGCAATGGTCCATTAGGTCCAACAGTCATAGAGGCTGTTTTTGTCTCCATTGGTGAACCTGCTTCAGTGGTCAGAGTACCAGCCTTAAATTATTAATAAACTTATACTTATAAAAGGGGGAATTTCTCTTTTATCCAAAACAATAAGTTATGTAAGTATCCAATATTAATCTAACATATAGGCAATCATTCTTTTACAAACTTTAAACTGGTTGTTCCAAATTAATACTTATATTAGTATATAAATTTACTTGTAAATATAAAATTATATTGACAGGAATAATATTGATATCAAACAAACATGTATTGAACGAAGAAATACTTACTTGATTAGCATTTAGATACTCTTGAAGCTGATTTGCAGATTTTGGTCTGTTTGTCATTATGAGAGAAGATATAAAATATCTGTTTGTTTTTCCTTTTTTAAATCAAAAAATTATTAATTTCGATTATAAAATATGCTCACAATGTTGGTTATTTGAAATATAGTATATACACATTTGTTAATTAGTTGTAATACTGGGAACATGTATGTATAATAAGCTTAAATATTTCATTTTACTAGTAAAGACTGTGTTTGTAGAATATAAAAATGCTTTGTATTTAGGTTAGTAGTGAAATTCTTGAAAGTTGAGAAAAGGAAGTTTACTGTAGCTGGAAAAACTGTAATTTGAGTGAATCCTGGACAGATTATTTTGTAGCAGAATTTTGAATAAACTCTGATTAGGTCATGTATTTGATGAAAGATTAAATATTGTAGATGCATTTGATGAAATTCTGTAGAGCTTTTTTTTGATCTGAATGTTTGTATTTATGAATCAAACTTATTTAAAATAAGAGCTGATAATAGAGAAGTATCAACTGTATTGGATTTAAAAAAACTTAATTTTATTAGATAGAAACCATCTAACTGTTAGTCAGCTATGAAATGATTATTAAGAATTTTTCTAGAAATTTTACTTTATCTTTTTGCAAATAAATTTCCTTACAAGATATTTAATTTAGGCTCCTGGTACCATGCACCATTGGTTGGGCATCTTATTATTTAAAAGTATAGACAATTAAAAATTTAAACTAAAAAAGGGAAGAAGTAGTGCTGAAAATAAAATGTGGCTTTTTAGTGAACTCATATAAAATAAAATACTGAACTAGCTTTACTAAGAGCGTCAAAAAAATTTCTTTAAAAAGATTTCATCAGGTTCAATTTCAACAGCTTAAGCAGCTTAAGCTTCAAACAGCTTAATGTACTCATAAGATTAAAACACAAGATGAATATCTTTGATTGCCTTCAAATCTTAACTAAAATTTTAAAATATGACCTAGAGTCATGGGAAATTCAGAAAGATTAAAATGGTGTTTTTTAAAGCAGTAATCATTTCAGAATGGCTAAATATATTTTTTAAAAAGAAGTTGAATTAACAGAAGAATACAATTCTATTACAAAAAAAAGTTGCAGAAGTAATTTCTATTTCAAGTGTTTTAAGATCAACTTTATTCAAAGTTTCTATTTTTAAATATTTTTTGTGGATAAATATCTTAATATTTCTTTAGGCATATTCTTTAAATAATATCTAAATAATGTTCAAGCATGCACAAAAAGGTACTCTTACTGCAAACATCTAATAATTTGCAAGGTTTTGTCCTGTGAATTTAGCATATTTTACATAATGGTGCAAAAAATTTTCTTGTATGTTCTATTATTTTGACATTTTTTATTTTTTGAGAATATTTTGATTTTTATATCTGTTTTAAAAAAAAGCACTTAAAAAATTTATAATTAATTCCAACATGCCAACCCTTAAGTTGACAGAACTTTGTGTTAAATAAAACTTAACTCAAAAAACAGAAATCAAATAAAGTACTTAACAGCTAACAAATTACCTAATAAATAATAAAAAAATTTATAATAATATAAATAATAAAGCGTGAAATTTACCTAATAAAACAATGAATATAAAAATTCAATTTTAAGAGTATAAAGTTAAAAAGCTTGTGTTCTTGTACATTCATAAATAAGGAATTCTTTTACTCAAAGAATTCCTTAATTCATCAATGTATAAGAACACAAACTGATCATCTGCAGAAACTCTTCGATGCCTTGCTCACAATCTCACCAACATCAGTTGAAGCAGAACAAGCAGATACTTGTATGAGAAGAAAAAAAAAAGGTTAGTACTAATTTTGTACAAAAAAATTTACAAAATTTTACAAGTCTCTTATATTATTCTTTCATAATATAATAATAAAGATAACAATATAATACAAATGCAAGTAAATAAAACTAAAAAAACAGGAAATCTTTTATTTTGAAAAACTATTTAAACATTCAAACAAAATTTTTTCAAATACTTTTAAGCTCTAATGGCAATATTCAAAATGTTGATTAAAAAAGTTCCTTATTACTTAACATTAAAATTATTTTGTAAACCAGAACTGATAGTGTACATAACTGAAATAACACAACAGTAATTACATAATTACATAATTAAAATTACATAATTGAAATTACATAAATATCAATAATAAAAAATTAGATAATAAACACAATAGAAAAACATGGTAAAAAAATTTGCAAAAAACTGCAAATTTTTAAACCAATTTTAAAATACACAGTAAAAGCACAGCACAAAAATAAATAATAAAAACACATAAAATCAAAAAATCAAAATAATGTGATTTTTCACCATAGCCTTGTACATTTTATTGATGTAAATCAAATAACTAAGCAACAAGCAGAAGTTTTAGCAAAGTTGTGCATTGTACTGTGGTTGAACAATAGGCTGTCTGTTTAAGAATAGCCTCTTTTTGTGCTGAACACTGGCTTTCTACAAATCATTTGATACTTGATGGTAGTTTGTAAAGAAAGGTGATTGATGGTTTATACTGCACAAGCTAAAAATATTTAAAAAAAAGTTTAGATGAGAAACGTAGATCTAGCTAAAATACATATATTATAGCTTGTTTTTTATAAGCTTAATAATTTATAACAGCTATCCTAGTTTAAGTGATATAACTTGTTATACAGGGTAAGTACAAATGAACTAAAAAAGTAAGAATTAAAAACTTGAAATTACCTACCAGCATACCCACAATCTAACTTTATCAAAGATAACCAACTGAATAAACTGAATTTTAAGCCAGGTAAGCAGTTAGACTAGCGCAGCAATATAGTATATTATCATTCTACAGCAACAACATGGCTTCAGTCATTGTAATTAATGTATTTTCAGTAAAAAATACACATGTACAATGCATAACAGTACTAAACCAACTGTTATATGGTGATAAGAGCACATTTTGAGAGCATATCTTTTAAATATGACAAAGTCTTCATTACAAATCCACACACATTATCTTAGTCAACATTAAACTTTGCTATTATTTGATTAAATATTCTGACTTACAGCTGTAACATCTATAAGCTTTAAATAAAAAAAAATCGACTGTTACTGCAGACATAAATTTTATTATTGCTATTACTGGTACATCACTATTATTACTGGTAGAACAGATGCAAAACAAAGCAATTTTTACTAACATCACCAGCTGCAACAAGATGATGCAGGTCTTGCTTTCAATTCTTTGCAAATAAAATCAAATAATAGATAACAAGTTTGAAGCAAAGTTGAACACAACAAAATTATTCACTTTGTACTACAAGGTTACTTTAATTTAAGTTGATATAGTTTGTTCAATCTAATGTTTACTACACTAAATGTTTCAATCAGTATACATTACACAATATTTTTTGTATCTTTTGGTTATTCATCAAGACATTTCTATTTTTTGGCATAAATTGCTGTTTAAAAATATAATTTAACTACAGTTTTTATTATAGAGATCTTATTTTTTCCAGTTGCAGAGCAAATACAGGAAGAAAAATACATATATTCCAATTGCAGAAACAAGTATCCATATATTGAATGAATTCTTTCAAAAGTGCAAAAATAAATGTGTAAATTATAAAAATGAAAAGAAAATAGTGACTAGCTTTTACACTGATATTTATATTTTAAAACTATATGCATACATTGATAAATTAACAGATTTTCAAAACATAATACAATTAAGATGTAGGGAAAAAGTGTTCATGCACTTCAAATTTGTAGGATTTAATTTGGTAAGTAAAAAAGTAACGAAGTGTCACCACGGAATTACCACAACCTATAGTTTTAAACTAAACCATATATTCATCAGCAATTTATGATACAAAGTTAGTTCATTTAGGAAAATGATGATTTAAATATCTCTAAAACAAAGAAACGACTGTCAAAGAGCGAAAAACAATGACAATTCATAATGAAGGGAAATCAGTAAAACAACTTCTTATATTACTGAAAGACAAGGATGTACACTTCAATATATAGCAAAAAGATATAAGAATGAAAATCATTTTGTAAACAAGTATTGATCAGGAAGGCCATCTAAGTTAAAGTAACAGGACAATCATTTTACACTTAGACAAATTGACAAAAACCCACTTTAAATTTCTACAACAATTGCACCTCAATTTGTAAATGCAACAGGAATATCTGTAACCCCAAACACAATAAGAAACAAAATGAAAAATCCTGGATTTCAATCCTGTAATCTTTAAAAAAAAAACACATTTTATTAGTTGTGAGAATAAGCACAAATGACTAGAATTTGAAAAACCAACTAAATTTTGAAATGATATTCAATGATGAACATAAATGATGAGCATATGGACAAAAATTGGTTTGGAGAAAGACAAATAAAGTACTTAAACAAAAAGAATATCAAACTGACAGTGAAACATGCAATGGAGTGCAATGTGATGGTAAACTGACATGTGAAACATGTGATGGAGTGCAATGTGATGGTGTGAGAGTGTATGGCAACAAACAGTATTTGAAATTTAGTATTTATTGATCAAATTATGACCAAAAAAATGTTTGGACATTTTAAGGAAAAATTTATTTGAAAAAACTTGGATTGTAGAATCGATTTTACTTCCAGCAAGATAACAATCCAGAACATAAAGCATGAATGGTGAAGTAACGGCTGCTTTATAGCATCCCTCATATGGCCCATGCACTCCCAAAATAACCAGATTTAAATCCTATTGAGCATATTTGGGAAAGACTGAATTCTAAGAGCTGAAATTAAAAACAAAAATGAATTGAATGATTGTCTTTACCAAGAATGGCAAAAAATTGAAGAAACTGTAATAAGAAATTTAATTTTATCAATACCAAGTTGTCTCTGAGCAACACAGATTTTGTCTCTGGGCAACACACATTATATAATACGTACATATTATATACTGCATACATATTACATACTACACACATATTACCTTCACATATAAATGTTAATGTCATAACTAGACTTTATTTTCTTTCCATTTTTTTAATTTAAAAATTTACTTTTACAATCTGAATTTATTGAATGCATGAACACTTATTTTTATCACTGTGTATAAACTGCCAAAAATTAATCACATTTTATGAGTTAGAGTTTGAAAAAATAGCTTTTGTGTTTGTAGTGTTTTTTATATAGCAACTACAGAAACTGAATATTGTTTATTGGCTTAAAGGATTTTATCGGAAATATGTTATCATCAGGAAATATAAAACAAAACAAAAAAAAACAACTGACAGACAGCATGCCCTTGAAGCAGAATTCATGCAATTAGTGCTGATTATGTTTGACATAGTACATGCTGAGAGTGAAAAACTCATCCAGGTTCAGGAAGATTGTCATTTCCTTGCCAACCAACATGATGAAAAAAAGATGATTATGAACCAAGAGGATATAGCATTGACTTTGAAGGAACAGTAAAGAATGCAATGAAAACTGAATGATAATTGCAGGGCAGAGAAAGCAAAAAAGGAACTGAAACATGCTATGCCGGAGAATGCCACATTTATGACCGATGAAGAGAATGAGGTAAAAAGATCATCACCAATTAATGATGAATTAAATATCTGTAATTCTGAGCTCAGCAAACATTACTGCCAGCATTCTAACCAGTTACTGTTAAAAAAGTTACGGCTACAACTCTGTCTAATATGAATAGATGTTTTTTATTAACAACCCATTATTTTTTGCTAGATTAGACAGAATAAAAACTATGCCATAAGATAATTGTTATTGTTGCTCCAACTTTGGTAATGGTTACTGTTGCTCCAACTTTGAGGGCAGTAGGCGTTGATAATGATGAACAGACATTGTCCACTACATCACTAAAAAAAGCTTACCAAAAGAGCCTCTGCTCCATTTAACAATATTGAAATACTTTTTCTCCGCAGACTCCTTTCATAGCTGATTTTGATTGTAAACTGATGCCAGAAAATAGTTTAAATGTAGATCATATACAAACTGTGATCTTTGGTAAAGATATGGAGAAACTGTTGTTCCAAAATTACTGAGACCTGGAACTAGTAGTTTGATGAAAATTGCTGTCATCAATATTCTAAAGCAATAGACAGGAGTACCAGAATGGTTAACTAGCCTGTTCTTGCTGTAGAATATTCATACAGAATGGTCCATTTTTGGCCATTTGATGCATATTATCAAGCCAGGTGGATGGCTAATAGACTTTATTTTATGAAGATGTTATGTTTCAGAGAGCAGTTTGAAATGAAGGTTTATATACTGCTACCTATCAAACGGATCTGCCTCTTCACAATCACATTGTATGTGAATGTATGGATTACAGCACCAATGATGTGCGCTGCTCCTTACAACAATTTGTCTAGTGAAAACAGTTTAAAGTTGTTGATAAGCAGATGGTAAAGTTGTTACTAATTTTGAAAAACTCTTATACAAGCAGTTTAAAGTTGTTGATAAGCAGATTTCCCAGATTGCACTTCAGAAAATGACAGGATAATTTAGTACATCAGCAAAGAGTTGGCAACATTTTCATATTCTCAGATATGGTGCAAATGAGAAGAGGATGATTGTAACAGCACTATCAACACCTAAAAGCAAGCTTTATTTATGGGGCTGCATCTAAAGTCAATTAAATATTTCAGAGTAAATGCAGTCAATTTATCACCAAAAGATTGATTAACTTTTTTACAATTCTGAAGCTTCACCACAGTTTTTTATTGACTGATCCAGATGATTAGAAGGGAGAATTTCAAGATTGCCAGGGGAAACTGTTGTTGCAGTAAATGTTGTGAACAATTGAATGAATACACTGTCAAGCTTGCTAGGGATTTCAACACAGTACTTACACCTGATGACAATCAACAGTAGCTGATTTTTTAGGCTATTGAATACAGCCAGAAACAATAACAGTTGCTGATGCTATGAACACAAGATTAAGCATCAAACTTAGTATATAGTGATAAACCAAATTTTGTATGAGAAAATCCAAATTATCATGATATTTAAAAATTTTAAAATAATGAACTGTTTGTAGAAAATCAAAGTTTTTTTCAACCAATACATATCCTGAACACCTTACTATCTATAATTATTTTAAAAGTTTTTTAAAAAAAACACAATGTTAATAGAAATTAATTAATAAATATAAACTAGCCATTTTACTGAAATTCACCTCTAAAATTTAATAAGCCATAATGAAATATTAGTCACACTATTTCTATAGGAAAACAATTGTGAAGGTTTATGAAAAACAAAATCTTTTTGTTTTTCGTGAACTTAATTGAACTTAAATAGGACACAAGAAATATCTCATATTTTACAAATTTTTATTTTTTTGTGTATCAAAAAAGTCAACTCATAGTTTAACTATTCAGCTTGTTTCAAGTTTCCATTTTTTTCCCAAAAAAACTTGAAATAAACCAAATATTTAAACTACGAACTCCATTCTTTAATATGATAATAAATTACAAGAAACAAAATCATGTTTTATTTAGAAAATAATTCAAAATTAATTCAAAATTTGTATAAACTATATCTTAAATGAAGCAATATACTTGTAGTGTGTGTGTGTGTTATATATATATATATATATATATATATATATATATATATATATATATATATATATATATATATATATATATATATATATATGTATATATATATATATATCTGTGTGTGTGTTACTATTTTTATAGACTAAATCTTTGATAATCTTTCCATTATACCTATTCCATCTAGTTCTTCTAACTCTTGAAGATTGCTTAGATAGAAACTGATCATGTCCCAAAATGCTTTTGAGGTTTGAACTAATAGAAACTCAATAATTTCGTCATTACTATTCAACTTTTCAAGGTAAATGTAGAAGTCTGGAGGAACAAATCTTCTTAAATTAAACAAAAACCCAAAAATAAAGCCCCAAGGGGAAGTTGACTTATACTCTTCAAGAAGAGCACTTTCAGTATAAAATCTATCTTGTTTGATACCATATTGTTGACAAACCTCCTGAAATGCTTCAATATATGTATGCATTAAATTAGGTAAGTGACTTTGTCTAAAGCTTGCAGAGCTTACTTGAGAAAGATATTGGTGAAAATCAGTCATGCATGGAGCGTATCTAATAAGTTGAAAGTCAAAAAATTTTACTTTCTCTGAACTTTTAGAAAAAGCAATATTCCACATGTGAAAGTCACCATGACACAATAAATTGGATTCTTCATTACCAAATTGAATATTTTGCAATATTAGAACAATTTTAGAAGATAAATTTTCTAGCCTTGAGATAATTGAATGATCAAAATTTATCAACAAGCCATGATTAACTAAAGCATTTTTATATTTAGAATCTTCAACAACTGCCTTTAATAATTTAATGTTATTTCTGTATAACTGATCTGTTAATTTAAAAAAAACATCATTTGAATTAAAATCAAACAAATATTCTTTCAATATAGGAAACTTTACTCTAAAATTTACTTGACTTTTGCACTTCATTGCATATGATGAAGCATGGAATACAGCAAGTGACTTCAGCACACGCTGAATCTCTTCTTTTGAACGTAAAAAATCATCCCTTGGAAACACAATATAATCATCAGAGAGTCTTTCTAATATGATAACGATATCATTCTCTACATGTCCAGCACCATAGAAATTTACAAACAAATCTTGAAACAAATTTTTTGAAAAAAAATTTCTTTCAAATTTGCAAATATAAGGCACTATGTCACTATAAAAACTGATTTCCTTGTCAAAAATATGCAATGATTCATTTATTACAGCTAATGGAGATGCTTCATCACATACTTTTAAAACCAGTAGTAAACTTGATTTCTTGTTAGAAAAAACTACTCTAACATTTTGCATACCACCTTGACAAGTTGTAGAGTCCACACCATTGTCATTTTCATAGCATAAATCAGAGATTTCTGAAATATCTACAAGCTGTTCTTGCTTTGAAGTTTTCATTAATGATGTAATTTGGGATAAACTATATTTTCCCATGTCTAAAAATCTAAATAAAAAAACTGTTCATCAACAAAGACTCCTTGTTAAAATGCTTTAAGATGACATAGGTTCATAGGTCAAATTACTCTCTTCTAAAATTAAACTTTTAAATTTAAGCTTAAAATAACATACATATGTATAAACGGAAGTTATTAATCCCAAAAACAAATATAGTAAATAACTCTCTAATATAGAATAAGTGCCTAAATAATTTAGCACATATATAAATATGCGCTTAAGCAACTTTCTTGAATACAAAAACCATGGATGTCAAAGAAATGGTTTTGTTCGTCACAGGCAGATGACTTAATTTGAACACCGCTCCTCACTCCTATCAAATTACAGAATGGAGCAAAATTACGAGCCTGTTTATTAAAAAAGAATTTCTCCTAATTTAATTCAGTTTTCACTACATCAAAATGTTCAATCAAAGATTTATATAATCTCAACTTGGTATTTTTTCTTATCAGAAAATAGCCCGACGATAGGGATTTGAAATTAACTCGCTTGTTAGGTGGTTGCTTTTTTTGAATACAACAGGTAAATTGGTTGTTGCCGCGAGTCATTATTTCCATAAATTGAAACTAGAGAAACTGGAAGGGGAATTCATGATTTTGTGAACTGCGGTTCTGCGCAAGCAGGATCATACAAAATGAAATGATTAAAAATTGTGCTTAGGAATCCAAAGACTGTAGTGAAAATAGTTTTTTTGATCAAGTCAATATAATAATTCTTATGAGTTTTTATTGTGATATCGACTACAACTCACTCTTAAACCTGTTCAGAAGTATTTACAACAAAAACTTTAAATTTCAAATAAAAGTGGTAAATCATTTAAAAATCATTGCTTAAAATTTTTACTTTAAGTGCATTAATTTTGTTTGCATGCACCGGAGGAAATTCTTGAATTAGTCGATTGTCTGATAATTATGGCTTTTTAAAATATAATTTTTCTGTATGAACCTTTTTACTTTTATTTTCTAAAAGAGAAGACAACCAAGAGGAGATCGCCAAGAGGAATTCATTGAGTTTAATGTAGAATTAAAAGGTCGTCATTTTTTTTTTTAGTTTAATACGGTTCAAGACTCCTCTTATTTGAATTTCAACATTTTCTAGCTACTCAAAAAATTTCCATTTCTTTAAAAAATGAAAAATTGCCAATAAGTAAAACAATCTTCTTTCGAAATAAGTGAATCAGCAGGAACAAATTTTAGTTAAATAACATTTTAACAAATGATGGTTGACTCTCAGTCAGCTTTATTTTGCTTTCTACTTTGACTTTAAAAACTCAATAATTTTTTTTATGCCAAAGTTAGGAGTGCCTCCTCAACATTTAAATTTTTGTTTTGAAGGTCGGTGAAACTTTTTGTGGATTTTAATAGGAATTTCTATAAATACCTTTTTTTTCCTCAAGATTCCGCTTACGCAAAAAGAAAAAGGAAAAGTTTAAGATTTTGGCAGTAAAAAAAAGTCAAGCGGTAATCACCTTAAAAATTGAGTTTTAAATCTTCAAAAAAATTAAAATCCCGCAAAATGTAATTAAATTTAAATTGAATTATTTTAGCGGTTGGCAAGAAATCGCAAAAATATTCATAAAACGGATTTCTTTTCAAGGATTAAAACATAACGTTTTAGGTTTTAATGCCACAGATTAAGGTAAAGCGTTATGGTAATTTATGTTACCAGATGCCACACATGTTTATTATGCCGGTTCAATTCACATTCTGACGCTTGGTATTACCAATAAAAAACATCAGAATGTTAAGCCTCGCATCAGTGTTTAGATTTTCCGCCAATAGACAAACGATAGTAAATAAAGCACAAACTCCTAAATCAATCATTTGAAAAAAGCGAGACCTACAAAGATTCGAGAAAAAAAAATTACGATGCATTATTATATTTTATTTCAACCTTTCAAGTCATTGTGCAGAATCGAAATTAGATTAAATCCAAAACTTATTTTTAAAAATATCAAACTTTGTATGAAGATAAACTTGTCACACCATAAACTTTTGCTGCTTCAAACGCATAAAGAGTTCTATTTTAACAAACTAAAAAAAATTTGATTTATTTTAAAAAGGCTGTAAAAATTTGAATAAATTACTTTTTAATGGATACTTGTAGTTATTAGAAGGCAAACAGCAAGATGTAGTTAATCTATACAGTTTTTTTATCGACAATTTTACTGGTGCTATAATTTAGTTATTGGAGCTTTAATAGGTAAATGATGTTCATTTACCTATTATAGCTCTAACAACTAAAATCTAATCAACATGGATCCATCGGTTGAGAATAATTGTTATGAAAAAGAGAAAGAACTCGAAGCATGGCAATCTGATGAACCTCACTGACCCCCAACTAACAGGAACTTGATAATCTATTTAGAGATTTGACTCCTCAAAAAGTTGGTGTAGAGCTTTTTTCATTCAGATTTAAGGAACCAAGTGTTAGGATTTCCAAATACCGAACAAGACATACATCCTATGTTGAGTACTTTACAGCAGAAAATTCACTCTGCTTTTGTTCAGATATGATGGTTTCACATATCAAACTGACACATATCAAACTGACAATCTATTATTACAGTTTGATAATCACATATCAAACTGACAATCTATTTATTGACACTTCAAAGAAGAATATAAAAATCTAAAGTCTACTAGAATTGATCAACTACAATTCCTACAAGTGAAGATTTCGAGGCGCTTGGTTTTCTTCTTAGACTGCAAGAAAGATTTATCAATTATCCTTTTTTGTGTGTTTTTGTCACGCTTTACTACTTTTGGGATTGTATAGAGTAGACCGGGGCACGTTGGCCCGCTTTTTTTTATTTGATTCCTAACTTTTACGCATTTCGTGTTTTATTTTGTTTCTTTATGGGAGAAGGTTGCTAAAACTATATAAAATAAAAAAATCTTTTATTAAAAGCTTAAATAAACTTGTGAAAATTTTTAAAATGCTTTATTTAAGGTAATGCTGCTTGGGCCAATGTGCCCCTTACTTGGGGTAAGTTGGCCCATGGGTTGGGGCAGATCGGCCCTCAAAATTTACTTACTGTTATCACATTCTTACATAAATTTGCATATTCCTACATAGTATGAGATTCTAACAAAATTATTAAATACCTAATTGATTTATTAGGCTTAAGTCTTATCTATTGTTTTGAGACTGGCTAAAAAGTCTCAATTAGATTAGCGTTTTAATAAAAACATTCTATCACTGGGATTTTGTTCCATCACAAACAATTTAATATGAATTAAAAAATGTGCAAGCGCAAACGGGGTACGTTAGCCCACATGGCCCACGTGCTCGTTTGTACTGGGTCAACCTGCCCCATTGCCATGCTTAGAGTAAAAATTAGTTTTTTCTTAACCCATCAACAGATACTGTGTAACATTGTATATTAAAATAATCCTCAGACTTTAAACTTCAAACAAGATACTTACCTAGAGCACTGTTCACTGTCGAAGACTAGTGAACACAAACACATCAAGCAAACTGTTCAAAATCTACTTCAGCTTATCAAAAATCGATAAAAAGATACAACACTGGCAACTGTGCTCAGATATCAGTGATACTTCTGAGGAATGAGGGGAGGAGTGCTGTCGACCTTCCCCTTGATTCCTAGCGCGCCGAAGCGCATAGTCATAGAACTAACTCAAAAGGGCCATCCTGCCCTTAGGGCCAACGTGCCCCGGTCTACCCTAAAACTGCTGGTCTAGGGGGCGTCGAACAGTAGAACTTTCCATTGGTTTCATCTTCCAATATAATGCCTTTTTGATCTCCTTGAAGCTTTTCTCATAATAGTTTTTGACCGCGTCTTTTGCATTCGCTGAATTAAGTTGGGATTTTGTGCTTCCTGCATGTCTTGTAGCTATATATCTTTTTTTTAGATTTCTTAGATTGTCAACTTGGAAACACCAGTTTTTTTTTATAACCCGAGTGGAGTTCACTGGATTTGTATCTGGATCTGTATCCCTCTGATCACTCTTTGACTAAGTTTTTAACTTGAAATTGAAAAATATTTTTTTAAAAACATTTTTTGTGCAATCAAGGTCAGTGAATTTAAGAAGCCTATATATTTACCTATTAACGAAAATAGAAGTCTATACACTTGGTCAGCAAACAAGAGTGCAAAAGATAAAAAAAATTTAGAGGGTTTCTAGATATACGCATAGTATACTTTTGTATTTTCTTCAAATAGTATGCTTTTGTATTAAGTGCGAAGCGTAAAACAAAAACATTTAGTTGAAAGGAGTGATAAAAAATAAGCTCTACTGGTTTAAAAATCGAGGTTGTGATTTGTGCTGTTACACAAAAATCAAAAAAAGCTAAAATACATTTTCAGCGTTTTTACAACGATACTATGAACAGCGTTTTTACAACGATACTATGAACAGCGTTTTTACAACGATACTATGAACAGCGTTTTTTGAAAAACCCTGACCAAGCTGTAATCTGCTTAGCAAAAAAATTTTAAAATTGATTCTAAGTTTTTTTCCAAATATCCAAAGCTAACACTCCCTGTTTTACCGTCGCACCCCCTCACATTATGTTTGACTATCTGAATTTAAACTGTTTTTTTGCACAAACGTAACGTCAACGTCAGCCGGCGTCCTAAAATCCTCAATAATCTTTTGCAAATCGTTTGTCAACAAATACTTAGTTGTTGACTTAATTAATTTTTGGATTTTAAATCTCGCATTTACATTTACAAAAAAAATACTTCATACATTCAAGTTTTTCCTATTTAACAAAAATTTATTTTTTATGACTTTCACATTGCTTCTTTTTATCTTTTTATGGTTATTTGAGTTTGTGTCCGTCATTTCGATGCAGTGAAACACATGAAACAATTTGCAGCTTACAAAATACCAAGTACTTGAAGGGTGTCTTATTAAAAGCATCACTAAGATGTTTTTAATATAACACATGCCAGGTTCTCAACTAGATTCGTTGGGAACTCTACTTAACATTAAAGATGACAAGGAGAAAAAACTCAAATCTCTCTCTTTGAAAACAAACTCCACGTGATATTTTATTTATGTTACCGCAACATGATAAAATCTTGACTTTCTACTGGTTCAACTGTTGCAACTTTATTTATAGATTTTACGTTTATCAGTTAACCATTAAATCGTTTCTCAATTGTTTATTAAACATCGAATAAATACATTCATAATTTTCCGACAAATAACGTCACAGCCGTCAGTTGAATTAGTGTGTAGAACACTTATGAGACTTCCTAAATACATAAGACATCCTAAATATATAAAATATCTACGTTAGATCTCGGATGTAGTTGTTTTTATTGTTGTTGTTTTGCTATTATTATTCTCATTAGAGTTTTTTTTTTTTTTTTTTTTGCATTAATCATTAAAGTTATTTGAAAAAAAAATTTTGTGTAAAATTATTAGGCTAAATGAAAATTTAAAAAGATAAAAAACAATGACTAAAAAGCATTTCTTTCAAGTTTTCATTAATTTAGAACAACTTTTAATGAAATTGTAGAACGATTTTGAATGAAATTGAAGAACGATTTTGAATGAAATTAAAGAACGACTTTGTAAGATAACTTTAAAATTACAAAAAACAGCAACAATTGCAAAAAAAAAAAAATTCCATGATTTCAATAAATTTATTATATTTTATTTTCACAACACTATTGTCTTCATACATTAAGGTTGTTTTTAAATATTAAATACTTCCCCGTGTTAAAAAGGAATTTATAATTTATTTACATCACCCAAGTTGCTCCCTCTTCATAAGAAGTTTGCATACTTTTTAAAGAATTGATCTTCTTTTGTAGATGATAGTCAATTAAATTTCGGTTACGAACTTTCTTTTTCAAACTAAAATGCAGCATTTTTTTAGCCGTCAATTTGCCAAAGTTGCGGAACAGTTTTGTCGTCAGTTGCGCTGTTATATTTGTACTATGGCATAATAACAGAGCAGACATTTCCACAGACTTTGCAACTTTGTTTATTCGCAAGGTATAGACAAGAATTGAGTCGCATATTGTCCCGGAGACGCCTTCTGAGGATTTTTTAATGATCCTTCTTTCGTGATCCCAATGAGCATATCGTATTTATCTTCAAAGAAAAATTTAAAAGAAGCGAAAGTATCCCACGCATTCTCTTCATGCGTAAGTCGAAACAAACTGTCATACAGAGGGGGTGAATACTATAATAAATAAAATCATCTGCTAAATAGATTCTAGTCATGCATGGAATATGTGCAAGGATTATCAAGCATATATTTTACTTATAGTAAAAACAAAGACTAAAATTTATACTAATTCAATTAAATGTCTGTCATATATGCCGTAGGTCTTTTATGTGATTAGACAGAAAAAGGGTGCCGTAAATCAAAAAAAAAAGAAAAAAGAGAGAGGAGGCAGGAGGGGGAAATGTTTATCAATTCCAGAATATGTAACTACAAAATAGATCGAAATTTCAATTCGTCTAAAATAAAGCATTTTTCTAGTAAATATTTTGTTTATTTATTAAAATCATCAAC
The DNA here is from genome assembly GCF_058129835.1 of Hydra viridissima. Classification (NCBI taxonomy): domain Eukaryota; kingdom Metazoa; phylum Cnidaria; class Hydrozoa; order Anthoathecata; family Hydridae; genus Hydra; species Hydra viridissima. The sequence goes on along the minus strand of NW_028324302.1, from coordinate 15,680,715 downwards.
ACATGGGAATTTCATTTTTACTTGTAAAGCTACCTTAAGTTTTAAAAGTAAACACAAAGGTTTTAGAGATTCTATTGTGCTATGGTATATTTTTTCATTTTTTAATGTAATTTACCTCGGCTGTTGGCATTCCGTATTTGTTCATCCTTAAATAGCGATCAGATATCACTCCTTTAATTCGAATAATACTCGGACCGTGTGATTCAAAAGCTAGAAGAGCTAAACAAATGGCAATCAACTAAAATGTTAAACTTCAATAATAAAGCTACGATGACTATATAACACAGAACGATGACTATATATAACACTGAACAAAATGTTGCACACGTTCTAAATAAACACTAACCCGCTTGATCGTTTGGATTTGACGTTCCGTCAATTTCCCCATTTTCTTTTAATCGAAGAAAAAAACCAAGTTTATTTACCAACTTATACAGTCTCTTATTTGTTGGAAAGTCTGAGATGGGAGTCGGGTCATCATTGATTTTTGCTCTCTTCTTCGATCTTCTTCGATTTATCTTTTTGTGTTTCATAATGTTCGTGCGGTAAAATCTTGCAGGCCAATCTTGCTGTGGGACATCAAAAAGTTTATTTTTTTGGTTCGTTTTATTGATTAAGTCTTTTTCAAGAAAATCTTTTACTGGTGCTAACACTTGAACAAACAGCTTTGCAGAACTTCTTTTCGGATTTTCAGTTTTTGCGTGCAATTGGCTCAATGCGACAACGATGATCGCCAATATCAATTTCTCCGCAGGCATGGAAAATATGATTTATCTCGAGGGTTTCCAAATAAATGTATCAAACAAATGGATAAATAAATTGTTGTACATAAGCAAATAAAGAAAGTCTATTGTTATGTTTTAATAATCTTCGTACAAAAATCCTCGGAAAGAAACGTTTAATGTTTAACGCGAAAATAGTACTTGAGCCAATTTAATTCAGTCTCAGATTTAAATATAGACTAGGAAAGTGTAGAATGAATGAATCAGTTTGACACTTCGCCCTTGTTTAAAATGACTTCCTTAAAACTGTCTTTAGTCTGACGTTACGTTGAGCTCTTTCGACTTTTCCTTTGTGAATAGGCCGACTGTAACGTGCCAAGATTTCTTATTGAACACTTGTTAACAAACGACAAAGCGCAAACAATGTTGTTGTTTTTATGATGTATGTGGAATCCAGGTCGTGTTGAGGTAGTTGTCTTTTTTGCGTCCTTCGTGGAATATAGGTATGACGAAATAAGTTATTTTATTACAAAACAAGTGATAATTTTTGCAATAAAAACCCTATTATATGTCAACGCTAAAATTGGTCTCGTTCGGACTCTAGTCATATGAAAATCTGTTTTCCACAAAACCCAGTAATATAATTTACTGAGAGAACACATAATCTGATAAATGTATTCATAATATTAGGAACTTAATGCGAACTTTAAATCGGAAGTAGAAAAATATTAAAAATATTAATTTTCTAAATAAACGTTCGTTTATTTAATCATTAGGCGTATTCATTTTTTTTTTCTTCTGAGAGCTTTTAAATTAAATTTTTGAGACATTATTCTCAAGTATTCAATAAAATGTATTATAGAATATATAAATACTGGAAAAGAAGAAAATAATAATAAATAAATAAACTGGAAACGAAGAAGAAAATAACAAATAAATAAACTGGAAAGTAATAGAAAAAATGTAACAATAAGTAAATAAAACTAGAGTAAGAAAAAAAATTTTTTTTTTTTTACTAATCCCTTTTTTAAACAACTAAATAACAAAATAAAGTTGTTTTTTTTTCCTTTCTTTTTTTTTCTTTTGAACTTTAAATTAAAAAGTATATAAACGAATGGCTACTAAAAATGAATGGCTACTAATTCATTAGGATGAATATAAATTACCAAACAATTGGTGTTTTTATTGCACGAACCTTTTTGACCCTCTTCAAGTTTTTTTGATTGAAGAAATTTTCGCGGGAGTTGCTTTTATAAAACATTTCCTCTCACGATAAAAATCTGATCTAATTCAAAGAACAATTAACATCTTTTAGTAATATAAGTCGTGAGCTCTCGTGACTGCTAGTTGTGACAGACGACTGTTTCTTACATCTAGCAGTAATGTGATATTCAGATCACTATTTTTATTTGGTATTTGGCTGCATGTTTCTTCGATAAAGTTTTTTTTTTTTTTTTGTACATTTTCCATAAATACATTAAAAGTTTTTCCACTTTCCTTTTCCGTTAAAATTTAAAATATAATCTCGATTATTTTTTTTCCGTTTAAGCTCTTAACTATGATCTCGATTTTTTTTTTTTTCTTTTTTTTTTTTCATTTAAATCTTAATTACAAACTCCATTATCTTTTTTCCGCTTAAATTTTAACCATCATTTTTACGGCCCTGAAGTATATCAACTTTGAGAATAATACGTGTCAGTAATAGAAAAACAACCTCTCTTTTAAATATTTCCAAATGTTTATACCTAAATAAACTTTATCTATTTTAAACGTATCTAAATGTTTGTATCTAAATAAACTTTATGTTTCTCTTCGAGTTTTACACCGTAACATGTCTGGCTGTCACAAAAACTGAGATTATAGCTTCAGACACATAGAGAGTCTGCTAATGAACTTTACGTATTGGTTTATCTTCTCAAAAGTCGTTAATTAAGAAAAAAGCCATTGAGATCGAATAAGAAAAATGGGTCCGCCATGTTAAGAACTCAAAAAAAAAACAAAAAAAAAAAACAAAACAACAACAACAACAAAAATAATTCTGAGAAATCAAAACGATGTTTAATAAATAGATCTTTGTTAATGTCTATATTTATCAAATTATTCACATGTGCCATCTAGTTTAAAAACTTTTAATTGACTATAGATAAAATTAGTTTTATTTATGATTTATGCTCGACGAATTATTTTAATTAGTATTTTTCAGCTTTTAAAACGGGCTTTCTCATGGATATGGTAAATTTATATGACGTAGATGGAAAGACTATTTATCACGTCAGTTATACTCGGGGATGTTTGAAGCATAGAAACAGTTTGTATACGGAGGAGTGATTTAAATTCAAAGAGGTTTTTAAAATTGCATTAATTTCCAATCTCTAATCAATTGAGGCTGATACATTTGTTTCATACAAGAGATACTAATAAATATATACAGCAGGATATTTTTTGCCTTGCTCTTTTCACACGATTTCACACGACAACTGTCATTTTTAACTCCAATTCCAGGTGAGTTTAACTCCTCCGTAAATTTGATCAAAAACTGCTTCATCGATGCATTTTCTCAGAGTGTACAAATTCTTGATGCAGCATTATCATTCAAATCATATTGCATTGATCAATCTTTTTTTTTTTGAATTCTCTTTTCATTATCTTTATTGGAATTAATGGATTAAACTAAATAATTGTAAAACAACATCCTATAAAATTTTCCAGTTACAAATGATCAACTATTATTGACTATGCACGAGCAATTATATGAGTAATTTTCATATTACCTTAAAAGAAAAATAAAGAAATCGTTTGTTTACAGAAAGAAAGACAGCACGTTTTTGCAGATAAATTTTGACATGGCATACCTATTTAAGATAGCTAAAAATGATGAGGGAAGCCCGCTGAAGACTTTCCTCTTTTTTTCTAGTTGGAATTAAAAGAAAAAAAAGAAAAATTTGCAGAAGCGCATTAAAAAATCATTTTTTAGAGGAACTTTGCATAGTTTATTGGTAATTGGTGTTATAGTGTTATAAGAAATGCATTTATACCTTTTTTATATTTAACAGCGTGCAACTTTTAAAAATATCTAAGTATAAACTAACAAATTTCTTGTCTTATTAGGAAACCAAAATTATTACACTTTATGGATGTTAGAACATATTTGACCATATGGATGTTCAAACATATTTGATTGAAGTTAAAGTTTCTGACCAATGACTTAATAATCTAAACGAAAAGTGTCATCAAAAGTTGAGAAAATGTTTAATCCAATGGAATAATTGCAGTACAAATAGAACTTCTTGTTTTTAAACTCACAAAAAATCAAATACTTCTTTTAGATAAGTAACTAAAGGTGAGTGATAATAAATGATATAACTGAAAATTGCGCATTTAAAATGACTAAAGATTGCTCATAACTATTTTTGCACCATAATTTGTATCAGTGACGATACTTTCTGAGATAAAATTTGGTGCAACGAAAATCTTTTTGCATTACAACTTAGAAATATTTGACCGAAAGTGAGGTCCGAAAGTAAGATTTATGGATTTTCTGCTGAAGTATCTCAAATATTTTTGGTTTTTAACATTTCCGGAGAGGAAAGGAAAGGGGGAATTGCAGCTATTCACCTTAGATTTGCCACTAATACTTCTGTTATTATGGTAGTTATTTAAGTTCCAATTTAACTTTAAGCAAAATATTGTTTTAGTTTTTCATTATCTGCAGTTAATATTTATATTTCTTCATTTTAGTTATTTTTCAAGTTGTTTCATAGACCGTCCTGATGAAAATAAACCACTATTGATTATCTCGGAAATACATGTCGCTGTTTTAATATTAATAAAGAAACTTAAATGTTACTTTTTGTAAGGAGTTAAAACATTGTCAAGAAGAAGATCCTGTAAAAACAACTGGTCAACATAATAAAAAACAAATGTTATGCTTTGTGTTCTATTGTTTACAAAAAGAAATGCCTCAAGACTTTTAAGATGTATACTTGAATATTAACTCCGTTCAACAAAGACATTTCGTGTAAATAACGTTGGTAAAAAGTACTATAATCCATCGTTTAAATGCTTTTAAAAATTTTTTGTATTTACAAATGTGCTTGTTAAATGACAGGTAAAGTCATTTATGCATAAATTCTTTTTTTTTTTTTTTTTTAAAAAAAAAAGTAGGCTTCTTTTTCTAATCTTGTTTTACTGATTTGCTAGTTACACGTCTGAAGTTATGTAGACTAGAAATACCCTCGTGATGATTAAAGAAAACTCATATGGGCTTCATTTTTTAATTTCAGTTACGTTACTAGAATGTTGGCAATATTATGTTTAGCGTTCGTGCAAAAGGGAGTGGAGGGGGGACTGGCCCACCCTAACTTCTAGAGGAGCTTTTATTTTATAGCCTTAATTCCACTAACATTTTCCTCTAAAAACCTTTCCCCCCAGAAATGAAGTTATCAAGGAAAATATTTCTCATTGAGATATTTGAGTCTATGTTTCTATTACTGTATTATGTTACATCTCTTCTATTACTTCTATTCTACATCTATATATTCATAAGTTTTTTCCGCTTTAAACTTGACAAAGTGCTGAGCCTATTGACCTTACAGTTTATTTATTGTAACAATTTTTTAATCGTAGTTCCGACATTTAGAGTTAACAATCATAATATTAGATTTAATCATTATATATATATTAACTTTTTTCTTCTTCAATTAAATTAACATAGAGTCTAACAAAGTATCATTTAAGCGAAAATTATTTTTAGCGTAATGGAGCGCCAAAATAATTAAAACACTGGTATAACTGCATTAAAAGTTAATGTTTTAGGTTTAATGTCGAAATTTGAATCCTTATCAATGGAAGCTGAACTTACAAAACTTTGATTTTAAAGAAGTAGCGTGCCAATAACAAGCAGATAAAGAATGTTTGCAGCAAAATTAATATCCATAGCAACTGATTTCTATTTTCCATAAGTATATAATATATTTTTTACCCGTTTAAATCATTTTAGAGACAGTTGAAATTTCAGGGTTGAACAGCTAAAATACGCCAGTAGATTTCCATTTTTTTGTCCATTTAAAGATTCAGAGTGAAACCAAACAAAAAATGTCAATCAAAGATAATTTACAGATCGTCTATAAATTTTCTTAAGAACTTTTAGAGCTTTGTATAATATTTATTAGACTTCGATGACGTATAGAAATGTATGATGTATGCTCAATATATGACGTACGCTCAATCTTCAGAAACTATTTAGGCCACCAAGGTGGTCCAAAATAGTTGCTAAACAATTATATCATGCTAATATCCATAGTGGATACTATGGATATCAAGATTCACGATGTCAAGATTACGCACAGAACATGATGCAAACCACTTTAGCTGGGTGATAATTATCGATTATCTAAAGAACAATAGTTTACCGAGTCCACACCTTAAAACACCAAGAACCTCACAACATTAATAAATATATTTAATAAACAAAAAAATACAACAAAAAAAATTAACTAACATAATCGTGCTACCATGATGTTGAAGTGATATATTTGATAAAGTGAGTCATATATGGACCGTTAGTAATCAACTGCTCAATTGGAAAAACAAAACTGCCAGCACTTTGAATAGCTGAGCACGCATTACATACAATGCTCATGAAAACGCTCTTCTAAAAAATAAAAAATCAGAAACTGAAGCAAAAATAAATCAAAAGAATAACCTAACTTACAGAAGACTAAAAAAACTACAACAATACCAACAACAAAAACAACAAGAAAAAAATACCAAAAAGGCACGAGAGAAAACTCCATAAAAGATTCGAAGAATTTCAAGTTCTTTCCGAAGAATTCGAAGAACTTCAAGTTCTTTTTTACATTCCGTCCACGCCATCGAGAATGGACAGAATGTCAAAAACTATTTAACAGTAAACCACAAACAAGTACGATGAAATTTTTATCTATTTGTTCACCAAATTGCTTTGAATGGGCAATTGCAAATTAAAAGCAAAACCTTTTTATTCAATTTCAAGTCATGTTAAAAACATAATCCTTTATGCGTTTTGTGAAAAAAAAAACGCGTATTGTGATGTCAAAACCTGTAAACTAAATTTCATCTTTTCTTGTTTGTTTTTAAGATGATTATTTGATGATTGTTATGCAATTGTAGATGTCAAAAAACTTTTACTTGGGGCAACGAATAATTTCTGATAATAGAATCTAATTCGACGACCGTCAGTACAAAGGTTTAATCCAAAATATCAGCCAGCAGTAAAACATAGAGGGAAAGATCTGATGGAGAGGGAGATCTGATGGTGCGGGAATGTTTTAACCGATATTTTTTTTATCGATCTAATAGATCGATAATTAAAGCTAGATCGTATCGTATCGTATAGAAGGCATTACATATTGAGTAGCATAAAGAATATAATCAAGAAAACCATAACGCCTCATACAAGAAAGAGAAAATGCCAAGGAAATAGATATTACAACAGGATTATGAAAAACAGACAGGATAGTGATGCATAAAATAAAAAGCATTTTTAATGTATTTATAAAGCCTTATCGACTCGATGCGACGTGGCATGCGATAGTCAAGCTATGATTGTTATTAATCGAATTGCTAGAACATAACTTATGTTTAAGAAACAGTTTGTTGTAATTTTTTACATTTAATATTTTTTGATTTTATGTAAAAAAAAATAATTTTTTTTTCTGTTCATAAACGTTTCTTCTTTTAACTAAAAAAAAACATTTTTTTTCAAAGATTTTTATATTAAAACTGTGTCTTGATAAAAACAACTAACGATTTATAAACGATATCGTTCTCCGAATTTTACTGTTCATCATCCAATGTTCGCTATTGCATTTAACAACAACAAATAGTTATGACCAAACCCTTACGACGTAACAACGCTCTTACAATGTAACTACTATACGAATCAGTTTTAGCCGCTTTTACCACTATTAAAGGAGCAAAGTCTTAACACAGGGTTAAAGTACAATATAAGACTAAGCACAGTTCTAGCTGTTACGCAAAGCAACAAACCTTATCTTCTTGTTTGTGAGAGAGCAATCTTTTAACTAAATATTCCAGCAACTTTTCATCGTTCAACATAAATATCATCCGCAACAACTCGAAAATATCTTTCATAGCTAAAAAGATATAGAGATTGAAATTTCAAAGTTTCACATTATAGTAAATTATTTCTGGATAGAAATAAGTTTGCATTTATGCAACTGCATGATAATTGCTAAAAAGAAATCCCACTTTATCTCCCATGAATTATGTTCAATTGTGTCCTGTTCTAAATAAATAAAGAAATGCAATTTATAAGTTAACTATACCAATATCATCGCCATAAATTATTCCCAAAATGTCGTCATATGATGGAGATAATTGAGTTAGAACTTCAATGTATATTTTGTATCGAAGTTCATTCGGAAGCTATAAAATTGTATTTTATTCAAATAAATAATTTTTCTCGGCAAATGTTACTGTGAAATTTAGTAAAAGATTTAAAAAAAAAAAAAAAAAAAAAAAAAAAAAAAAAAAAAAAAAAAAAAAACTTAAAGAGTTATATACAAGGAAATCAAACAAAAACAAAATCAGACACAATACGAAAATATACTTGGGGAAAAATATTTCTCCATGTCTCTCCTAGCAACGTGTGCAAAAGTTTTGCTAGAAGTTTTATGTCATGGTTTGATAAGGTCTAAAGATAAAAGGTCTAAAGATAAGCAAATTAAAAAGTAAAACCTTAAAATAACACAAAAAAACATCAGACGAATTATGTCCGTAAAAAAAAAACTAAAAGTTTTCTAACAAAAACTAAAGGAAATTACCGCTTGAAAATCTGTAATTTTATCCAAAAACTTTTTAAATGCTGATAGTACGTAAGCTATCGTAGACTGAAGAGGAGTCGACATATTTATTACTGTAAGCCACTGTTCCAAAATACAAGAGACAATTGGAGACTTATCTTCACATAAAAATAAACAAAAAGGAATTTCTTCCAGCAGAACTCTTTGCTTGCTGGTGGTCAAATAAGGAAGTAAACTCTCTGTAGACATCAAAATATTCTTTTGCGTCGTTGTATCAAGCTTTATGAATAAAGTAGAATTTATAAAGTTAGAGATCCATAATGCCAAAGAGCTTGAAGAGCCAACATAAAAAACAGCAAATTGAATGCACAATTGTTTAACGGAATCAGAATAACCAACCCTGACCAAAGGACTAAGAATAGATGCCCAGTTTACAGGTGGCAGTGGTAGCCCTTTCAAAGCAACTAATGCTTGGAGAAGGCTGATAACCTTGCATTCATCAAATTCACTAAAATTGCTGTTTAAGGAAGCCTTCATTAACAAATCAAAAACGTTCATTAACAAAGATGTTTCTTTTAAATAGCTATAGTTTTGTGGAACACTGACAAGGCTCACAGATTTTCCTTCTTCTAAAAGACATATTTGACCAAACTGTTCAGCAACCAATAAACAGATAGAATCTTCCAAAGACTTTTCGAAGAGATTACAAAGTATTTTTAATGAGCTATTGATAGATTGACTGAAATGATCGAGATCATATTCAAGCTTAAGAAATGTGGAATGTATGCCATATGATGCAAAGATACCTTTAACAGCTCCAAGTTTTTGTAATAAGTTAGTCTCCTGTTTTAAAAGTACATTGTGCCATTTTTCAAGCATATCATTGGCAAGCTTTCCATTTGTTTTTGAACGAAGTATTGTGTGATTTAGTATACCGAGTGCTGAATGAAGTCCGACCGACTGTAATAAACAGTTATAAAACAACTTTTTGAAACTAAACATATTTTGTATGCATTTAGAAGTTCTTGTCGCTCAAAAAAATATTGTTTTTCTTGATGCTTACACGATAATTTATATTTATGAAATTGTATTTATTTAGAAAGTTTTGAAAGGAATATTATTAATAAACAGAAAAAACAAATAAGCAAAATGATTTACATTTTTTAACAAAGTAAATAGTTAAAAAAAAAAAAGATTCAAACCGAACTGTGTTCAGCTTTTTCCTGCATGAGCTTTATGCAGTCTATAACTTCATCAACTGTTAGAAAATCCACAACAAACATAGCCATAGTCAAATATGCTAATCCAAAGTATAATTCCTGCCCAACAATTGTTACCAAGTCTCCAAATGGTAAACTTTCGCACTTTTTCATTATCCTGTGTCGAATTTGAACTGCTTGATATTTAGAATCTTTGTTAAAACCATGAACTACTGCTGATGCAACTGCCAGACTATACCCAACACAAGCCCCTTCTTTCTTATCCAACTCATCATTAAAAACAATATTTTCAAGAGCATTAACGGAAGATAAAACATGAGCATAGGAGTTATTTGTAATCATTTCAATAAACTGCTGTTGCTGGTATAAACTTGAAATCAAAATGCCAAGACTTATAGAGCAATAAAATTGCAATTGATTTGATGAGCCTGATAAAGTAAAAAGTATATATATATATATATAAGGCAATAAATATGTTTATGGATAGACCAACTTAATGTTGCAAAAATGGTGAGAGTTACTAATAAAGTTGATGCTAAAACCCTTAGATGCAATCCAAAAAAATGAACAGGGTAAGATTTTTTTTAAATGTTTTTTGTGTTGATTTATTGAGTTTTAGGTGCATATTGTGTCTTGAGGATTGAACAGGGCAGATACTAATTAAACACAAATTGTTTTTAAAATGTTTAATTATTAATTTGTCATAGTGTCAATAAATTTCTATTAAAAAAAAAGAGAAACCTGGTTATTTAGCCAATGCTTTTTAAAATCAAAAAAAAAAAGAAGCCTTTTTTTTAAGAAAAAATAAAGATTTGTCTAGTTTTTGGGATCACAACTCTTGAAAGATTACAAAAAACAATTTAGATTGCAAGACTGTAAAATTTGATAAAATTACAAACTCAAACTTTATTTGTTTGATGAAAAAATTTACCTGCTTTGGATTGATATGGACATCTTTCTAAAAGCATGTTTACCAAAGATTGAACTCTTTCTGAATCAATTGGCAGTAGATATGAAGCTATCTGACCCATGGAAAGTGCAGCAAAACATCTTGCTACTAATGAACTGGCTGTTGATTTTCCTGATGAAATCTAAACTTATAATTAAAATCCTTAAGGGGCCCAAGTTATTTTTATCTAAAGTTAGTTTTTTTGGGTCACCTTGAAATAGAATAAAAATTAGCAACAGCAACACCTTTTGTTTTCCTTTATAACCCTATATTTTTGTTGTGATGTATGCATCACAATAAATCACATATATTGTGCAACATATTATGCATAACATTAAAAATAATTTATTTTAACAGTGTAACAATTAACCGAAAATTAAAAAATTCTAACTAATCAATTGATTGAAACAACAAAAAAAACAACAACTTAAAGATGGTAAGTCAATAATTCAATTTTGGAACAAAAATTTCAAGATGATCAAGTATGGTTGTGTATATTGATATAAATAACCAACACTTATATGAGGTAAGGTGTGATTAATTTTTAATTATTGCAATTGTATAAATACTTTGTTCTATTGTATCTTGTTTTTTTTTTATAAAAGATTGATTCATTTAATACTCTTAGGAAGTGTTGTTAAAGAAAAAGTGTTCTGCTATTAAAAAAATGTTTTTTTTTTAACTATGCTTTTATTGCTACCATAACTGGTTTAACTTGTAATGGCTCATTTCTTAACATACCTGTTGACACCATTGAAAAGGAATAGATTTGGCTTTAAAGTTTCCATCAAATACTACCATAACAGTATCAGCCACCTTAAGCAACCAAGTACGCATAGTCAAATACTGATCTGCTTTAACTTCACTCTTACAAATATTCTCCTCATAGTAAGAAACAGCATTAGCTAATCCAACTAATGCCATAACTGAATTTCCTTGTGAGCGGGGGCTTTGTTTTGATGCTTTTTTAAGTTGATTTGTGATTTGATCTCGAACCCAAAAAGACACAGACTTTAAATCATCTTGAAAATCCTCTTCACCTGAAACTAAACCTTTTTCTTTTGAAATCTCTAAGCTTGCTCGTCTACCCTATCAAATAAAAAACACAAAAAGATCAGCAATCTTAAACATTGTGGGAAAACTTTTTTTTTAAAAAAAAAACATTGTTTGAACTCTTTCATACTTAAAATTTTCCATATCTTTATTTCCAGTTTGAAAACAATTACATTTAATTTTATCTAAAGCTACATTACAATTGATATTTAAATTTCTTTTTAAAGTTATCAATAAAAAGAGAGAATAATTTCTTATGCCACCTCAATACAAACTTGATACATTTTTTTCATAAAATGAGACCAACTTTGAGGAGCAAGTATTGAATGATCCCAGTCATTTTGTTGTATTGTGAAGTCTTGAAGAAGATTTTCCAACATTTGCTTGTACCTTTCAGCTCGAATTTCTAAGTGAACCTTTGAAGGGTTTTCAACCTCCATACCATGAATATATGGTTCATAACAGCACAGTAACCCAGCTATGAAATGCAAGCTTATGAACTAATTAAACTGGAGACTATTAACTTTGAAAAGTATTTCAAAAAGTTAGAATGTTGTATTTGTCCTGGCATATATATTACACAGTTATTACCTGCAATACCAGGCAACAATCCTGGTCTTTTTGATTGCTCATACTTTTCAGATAAAAGTTTAACAACTGGCGAAGTTATTGATCTTGTAATTGAGAGATGGCCTTTTTTTCCGATACCTCGAGGTAGATTAGCTACTTCTTGTTGCAGCATAGATGACAAGAAAACGTTAAAACCTAAAAAATTTTTTTGTTTTTTAAAAAAAACCTGTTTAAAAATTTATTGGTAATAACACAAAAACACTTCATACCAGGTAGAATTTGTTTTTCTGTTTCATACAAAAGTAGTGTAAATGCAAACCCAGGACAGACTTCTTCCAGTGGAAAATATTCTTCATCAATATCTTGATTTCGTAATGATTTCAATCGCTCACAAACCATTTCTCGTATCTTAAATAAAATGTTTTCTATGCAATTATTTAAAACCATTTTACTAGGGCACAGACTACAAACTATCTACTGATGCTAAAAATCCTTGGGCAATAATAATGTAATAATATTGTAAAATAACTAAATAGTGACCTTTATTGGTGGCTTCAACTTAAAGACATAAGTTTCCTTTTCATCTTTTACTTTTTAAAAAAATAATAAAAATTTTGTTTGTTGAAAGTACAAGTACTTTCTATTTTCAATCAAGAATTCGCTATTATAAATAGTATCCCATTTTTTAACTTTTAATATTTGTTATTCATTTGATTGGTAATATATTACATTTTTAAACTCTTAATGAATAACTTATCTCAAACTTTGTTTATCAATAATATAAAGTTTTTTTAATTCCATAAGAAATCATCAATACTTTTTCCTAACTTTTAATTACAAACTTTCTGAGGCTAGTATTTAATTACAAACCTTCTCAGGCAGGTATTTAACCTTCATTTCTTGTAAAGAAAATTCTGCAAGTGAAATGTATGCTGCTGATTTAACTGCTTCCAACTATTTCAAAAGAAAAATATTTTTCATTATAAGTATGCAATCACAAGCTCAAGCTATTACTTGTAATATAAAGATACAAGTTATAAGATTATTTTGAAAATGATATTTTAAATGCAATTTCAATACATTTTTCAGGCAAATGGTGTAGTACAAGTTTAAGTGTATTATAAGTTTTATAGAATTTTTAAAAACAAATATTTTCAGAACAATTTAAATTCTTTTAAAAAGAGTTTTTTTAAAAAAAGTTTGACAGTAGCTGTCACCAACAAAATACTTTCAATGAGAAAGATGAAAAAATTGTTTGGATATTAAAAATATACTCATTTGCAAAAAAGAAACCTTCTATATGTCCTTTTAAAGATTGAACCACGATATTTATTCGCAAAAAAGCTTTCATGTGAGAAGCTTTGTTAATAGTGAAACAATCCTTTTTATATCTTAATGATGGGTTGATAAAACACAAGTTTATGGTGAATATTACAAAATATTTTGATACCTTGCTGGATTGTATAAGGAACCAAAGATATGTTATAACTTCATCATGCAAAACCTGTAAAGATAAAAAAATGTAGAAATTAAATTTGTAATGTAATTTCTTTTGGCTAGTGAAAATGTTCACTTTTTTTTTTTAAATAAAAATAAAACATACCATACTCTTACTATTCACTGTGGGTACACAGGCTAGTAGTGAACATATGCTACACAACACTGGTCCAAATTTATTTGATTGAACTTTCATACATACAATTTTCCAAATAGACTCAATTGCAATTACCTCAAGAATACAAATAGAAAAATTAAATTATTTTGCTACTTTTGAAATCTTCACCTTCCCTTCCAGAATGTTCTAGGTAAAAACTAATTTCAGTTAAAAATTTCCATAATCTATCAATATTTGGGGTAAGCTAATTAAATAATAGAGTAAGAAATATTAAGCTAAGGTATATATACAAGTAGTTAACAAAATATTTTTAAAAAATGTAGTTTCATAAAAAGTAACTACATCTACTTTTATCCATACATAGAGTAATCTTCTTTCATAACTAACAGAATGAGTTGCATTTGTTCTTCACCTTTTTTATTAATATTGTATTTTTGTACAAGGGATTTATGATATCTTGGTCTGAGCAATAGAGAACAATAGAGAAGCTACTTTATGGAAATTTGATCCAGTTATGATTTGAAACATCTAAACTTGCTTTTTTCTCAAAAAAAAAAAGGGCACCACTTCATTATTCAAACAATGTTACCTGCAAAATTTTTTCAAGGTCTTTTAAGATAAAGGCTTTTAAATTGCTGCAAATAATTAACTAAAAGTGACAAAAAAACCATGAGAGACAGAAATCTCTTAGACCTTTATCTCTTATGTAGTCAGTTTGAAGCTAAATCTTAAAAAGATTTTCAAATCATAAGTAAACTAAGACACAAACACTGCTTGATCCAATGGTAATCATAGAATAATACTGATTATGCATTACTTAAATATTTCTAAGATTTTTTTTTTTCTTTTTTATATAAATTGTTGATTAAATATATTTTGATTTGAAGAGGTATTTTTGTTTATATTTTATGAGCTACTTACATTAAAAAACAAGACATTAGGACTACATTAAGATTACTTATAGTGATGTGCATGTTATTAGTTAATGGCTGTTGAGGTCAAGATATTTTTATATTTAGAATGTTAGTGTTTTCATGACAGCAAGCATTCATCACAAGTAAAATGCAATTTTTTGTTGAAATCTCTTCCAACTACTGCTCTTAAGTGTAACTTGAGGTGGTATCAAAACTTAGAACTTTGATGTAATTTTTGATAAAATAAAATGATTTCAGCTTGGCTGTTTGTTTAGCATAATATTAATGGTGTAGGTATACACCATTAATTAGTTTGATAATTTGCTCTGTTGCTTGGATGGTTAGCGCTTTTTTCTAGACTGCACAGCAGGAACTTTTCTTCAACTGATGAAAACTGAGAAGAGGACAAATGGTTTAAAAATGAAACAAGCACCTTGTCTCTTTGATTTACTGTTCTAATTGTTTTATTCTTTTTAAAGCCTTCATATATTTAGATAATTCTTTCAGTTTGGTAGCACAGTCAGTTGACAAGTATTCTCACATTGACTATGTTTTTTTTTTTATTTACATATATGCTCATAGTATAATTCTTTGCAGATATTTTGATTATATTTTCAAACTTCAACTGTATGGAGCTCTAAAAATGATCCAAATACAAATTTTAATCACAAAATTTCTTTGTGGATGCAAAGTCAATGTTTTAACCTAAAACTTTTTTTTTAAGACTTTTTTTAAAGGCAGAAAAGAGAGCAACAAAACAAAAAAAAGGACAAAAAATATTTGAAATTTGCAAAAATTGCTACATACTTCTTTTAAGCATAACAATTTTAGGCACTCTATAAGTAAAGAAAGACATGAATTATAGTATTCACTGAATTGGACTTCCACTTCTCGACTTGCAGTGAGAATATCCAATAAAGGACTTAAAATAACCACCATATCTTTGCCATGAGTTGAACTAAAACAAAAATAACATTAAATTTACTTGTGATTTAAGCAAAAACTGTTTTGCTTCAAATTTAAAAAATGTTTACCTTAAATTGGATATTTCATACACAGCACTAATTTTTGCAAGTGAACACTCGTACCAAACTTTAGAAGGAGTGGATGATTTCTCAAATTTTGCACTGAGTAATTCTAAAACATGTGGAAATACACGAGGCTGAAAAAAACAAATAAAAAATACAAAAACATTTGAATAACTGAGTCTCAAAATTTACACTCTATTTAATGTGAATTTTTGTTAAAGAAAGAATAAAATTTTATTACTTGCTTCTTCCAAATTTCTATACCAAGTTTTACAGCCAATGGGAATAATTCATTGCTAATCAATAGGGATTTAATAAGTTTTAATGCAATACCTACAAGCATCTAAATATAGAGAACATATAACATGTTAAATATAGAAATAATTGTCTAAATATAAATGCACACTATAAAATATTTTTAGAAACAAATCAAATAAATATAAATGTATGTCAATTAAAAATACACATATCAAAAATTTATATAATTATTAACAAGAATAAAAGTAAATCAAGGGCAAAAGTTGTCTAGAAAAAGTAATAATAATGCAGCCCCAGTTTAGTAATTTTATATTACATTTATTAAACAACATACCATAAATTTCTGGCATGCATAACTTTATATGATATCTGATTGGTCTTTAGTGTTTTAGGGGATATGTTATTCAGCAGACATTTAACTGTCAAGATTCCAGAGTGCTTCTAGAATCCTTTTTAGGAGGAGAACAAATGCAACATACTGGCTTGACATTTTGTTAAACAGTATTGTATTCATAATAATAATAATACTCAGTTTGCTAACTGCATGGTTACATACATATTTTAATGTTTGCTAAAATATGTGACACTTTGTCTTTTTGCATTTTCAGAACTCAATATTCTTTCAACTTCAAAAAAACAGATGCTGAGAAAAACACTTAACCTTGTTGAACTTTTTTACTGATTGTTAATTAAAATAAAAAAATTCATTTTTCATATGTGATGAGATAATTGGAATAATAAAAAAATTTCTTAATATGGTAGCAGCAATATGTGATAAAAGAAATTTATTTGATTTATTTGAGGTTAGCCTATTCTATTAAGTAGAAAAAAAACCAATGTGAATTCTTTTGAACAAACAACTGCTTTCATATTTAATTTTTAAAGTATGAATAATTTAGGGTTAAAAAGAGGTAACACTTTTGAACCATTATAAAGTATAAACGTTAAAATTATGTAAAATTTGCACTTTATCATGAATCAAAAAATTGAACCCAAATGTCTTTGTTTAAAATTAATTTAAGATAGTGTCATTTTGGGTTCTCTATACCCAAAACTCAACAACTAATAAAATAATCAAATTAAAATCTTTTTGCCTAAAAAATGATTTACTAATTTGAGTACTTATCAAAGTTTGTAGCCATGCAGATCCTAATCTTTTGCAATAGTTTGCTGCAAATAGCTTTTTGAAATATTAACAAACTGATGTCCCAGGAGCTTTGTAAATGCCACTACATTAATAAATGAGTGATTTGTTCTCCAGAATCAAACCAATTTCTTCAAATTTTCAAATTATTCTTTAAATTGATGTCCTGTTTAGATAAATATTTTAACTGAAAATTCCATGAAGTTTACTGTTTCAGGTTTAATGAGTTTTTATGAATTTAATAAATATAATTAATTTAGTTAATAATAAAATAAAAAACCCTAAAAGTTAGGTAAGTGAGATATCAGGGTAACTAGGATTGTAAAATGATGGTAGATTACAAGTTTAAACTATGATTGTTAAAAAATCACAGAAGAAAATTTTTCAAAAAATTTTAATCATAAAAAAAAGCTTTTAGAAAGAGCCTGATGTCCTCATCTTGCTTAGAACCTCAGCGTATTGATTCTATCAAAAAGTGTTTAATTTTTACTTGTATAGATTAATCGATGTGAAATTTTCCTTTCTGAAAAGAGCATTTCAACTTAAAAAAACATTTTCATTTTAAAACTTTCATTACAAACTCATCTGTAAAAGTTAACCAAATTACTTATGAAAAACTTTAACGCTTACTTTATGAAGCACTAAATTTGGTATCACCAACAAAATATCAAGCTTGACCTCTTTAAATCTATCACTTCTCAGACAATAGAGTAGAACAGGGAAAAAATTCATCACCTAAATTGAAGAAGTCAAAAAAATCTAAGGTAAAGAAGAAGGGGGAAAAAAAAAAAAAAAAAAAAAAAGAAGGATTCCTTACTGTGCTTATATCTTGTTGACATACTACTATGATAGTTTGAAGTACTTCTCTAAACAACTCTCCACTGGTATATGTAATTAAAACAGATGATAGAATTAAAATAACAGTTTCTTTAGGCAAAGAGTTCCTTCTTGTCACCATAAAATTAAGGTCAGATAACCACGAGCTTACCACTGCTGGATTGCTGAAAAAAAATTAAATACACAACAAATACTTTAGAAAACATACTTGTACTAAATTAAGAAGTTTCTTTTACAAAAAATGAAATTTAAAGAGCAAAAAATTAACCATAAAACATACACCTGTGTAATACTGATAACATTGATAAAGTGGAATGGCAAAGATTGAAAATTTCACTATACTGGCTTGAAGTGTTTAAACTTCTCAATGGTAAGTTCTAAAACATTAAACACATTTAACACAGAGGTTTATCTTACATACAATTAATATGTATCTTGTTCCATAAGAAATACAATCTCCATCAAGTACAAATTTAATCATAATTTAGAAATGCTTACATCAATTTCAGAATTGCAGCGGAGAACATTCTCAATATTTTCAAAAATCTTCAAAGTCAGGATATGAATTTCTGAACTTTTAGAACATGAAGATTGGTCACTGAGTAACTTTAACATTGGGAAAACAAGAAGGGAAAATAAGGACTTAGATTCTTTAACTGAAAGGTCATTGAGACACTCAGGAGCAAGGATAAAAACTGAAAGAAATGAAAACATATCAAAATCATATTTTTAGGATACAAAGAACAAACTAATATTTTTTAAATAGTAAGAAATTCCTAGTTACCTAACAGAAGTATTTCTTTAAAAACTTCATCTTCATTTGTTTTTGTCAAGATTAAAGCACAAAACAGAAGGAGCTCATCCTTGGATTGTAAACATTTCTATAAGTTTAAAGAGTGTATTTAAAAAACAAAAAAAAATTAAGTCAACCATTAACTTTGTAAATTATTCAACATGTAAATTATTTACCGTTTCCTTATCTAACAAACTTATAGCCAGTAACTGTCGTAATAAGTATAAAGCTTGAAGCATTTGGTAGCTTGGTAAACCTTTGTAGTTCTCCCAGATTCCAGTTGTCAGCATCCATATTAAATCATTTATTAGAACTTTATCTTAATAAAAAAATATATATAAACTATAAAAACACAGAAAATATTAAGGTTTAAAAATACAAAAAAAAAGCATCTAGTATAAGATGTGTAAATTTTAAACTAGTCAACTGCTAATGCATGGTCAATTAAAAATGCATAACCCCTATCTAGCTCTTACTAATATTAGAACAAAAATTTTAAAATGAATCAGAAAATAATATTATTAAAACGATAAAAAAAAAAATTACAGTACTAGATATCAAAGTTTTTAAAAGATATTACATAAAAAAACTTTAAATGAAATTATTGCTGCAACATTTAAACTCAACCATATAGAAAAGAAAATTGAACTTCGAAATAATTTATCTATGAATATAATTTATGAAACATTTAGAACATTTTTATTCCTGGAAAATTTATTTGTACAGAATTTTCTAAAAATAGAACTTGGAAGGGATCATAAGAAAAACATAGCAGTTGAAAATAAAGTAGACATTTGAGTTTTTGTTTTTTTTACCACAAACTGAAAGAAAAAACATAAATCATTAGATATGGCATTTTATTGACATGCCATACTTGCAGTCAGTGTTCTCCTGACATACTGAGATGAAACAACATACTCTGACCTGTATGTTGCTTTACATTAACATACATACAATATATGTTGACAAAACTGTTAAGACTATTTCAGTCAATAACAACGTTGCCAGATTTTGAACGGGACAATTGCTATATAACTACAGCAATTTATCCAGATGTATCTTTGTACCAATATCTCTTCCAGTATAGTGAAGCAATCTTTCAAAAGGG
Organism: Hydra viridissima; assembly: GCF_058129835.1. Taxonomy (NCBI): domain Eukaryota; kingdom Metazoa; phylum Cnidaria; class Hydrozoa; order Anthoathecata; family Hydridae; genus Hydra; species Hydra viridissima. The sequence goes on along the minus strand of NW_028324302.1, from coordinate 15,660,699 downwards.
TGCAAACTTTAGCTAGACTTAAGTATTCAGAGAAAAAAAAAGTTCAAAAGTGGGAAAAAAATGTAATGTGTTTGCCATTATTACCTCTAGACGAAATTCTGTAATCAACAAGACTGCACATCTGTTTTTGTCAGATGAAAAATGATTGCTTTAAGATCTAAAAAAATATTTTTAGCTTATCTGGCCTAATTAAATCTCTATTGTAAAGCTATCAGTATTTAATTTTGATGAAATATCAACAAATAATGCTGCGAAGGCCCAATTCTCATAAACTTCTAAAAAAGAGTGAAAGTTTTCTATATGATTATCCTATAAGTCTATATGAATATTCTACATGAACATTCTATATAAACATACTATATGACCATTTTGACACTTATGAGATGCCAGAAACAGTTAATAACTGATTACACCACACAATCCTACTATTAAAAGTGTTAACATCCCATATAAAATGAGAAGCCTCAGAAGAAAATTGTTGCTTCTCAAAAATGACAAAAACATGCACTCCTCCACATTTCCCCCACAGTTACTGGTAACAATTTTCACTGGTAACAATTTTCACTGAGCCAGATGTGAGAAGTTAGAATAAAAGAATTAAGATGAAAGAAGTAAGAAAGAAAGGTAACTAAATAGTTGAAATTAAATATGAAAATGAACCTTTGTGTAGCATTTGTCTTGGACCTTGAAATAACATTAGTTTTCATGTGATGATGACTTTTAATATGTGATGACTGTTCTGCATTTATAGAAGCTCATTCTTCATTGTTTTAGTTGCCAATTATTTCCAAGTTCACATGTAAAACAGGTATAAAGATGTATGAACCATTTTGCAAAATATCATTTTCAACTAAATTATATTAGACTGATCTTAAAAAATTTAGTTTTACTGAACTTTTAAATTTTATAATATATTTCCAGCATTAGATTGACATCTAAAAATATTTGTTTCTGCATTATGCTGACCTTTGAAACAAACTAATTTATTGTTGGTGTTTTAATTTTGTTGTTGTTGTTGTTTTTTATTTTGGCCGAACAATTTTTTGATATTAGGCTCATCATAGTTTTTGACATTAGGGCTCCCACACAAAATGTATGAATACTGAACAACAAAAAATCTATTATTATAAAAAGTTAAAAAAAGTTATAAAAAGTGGCATCAAACTGAAAATTCACTATTTGAGATAATAGTCTCATGTAGCCAAGCACACAAATTTGTGTATATCAGCATTGAGTTTCAACAGACCCTATTCACTCAACATACACTGACACATTGCAGGGACATGCAGATTAAAGTACATGTAAGCAAGTTGTTTTTCTCTGACTAACTAAAGAAAGTGTTGTGCCTTTTTTTAAAAGAAAAGACTTTTTAATACACCCTACTGTATATAAATAATTATACAAAAAAATTTACAGTATTGTGGGTCATATACAATCTATTAAACTTTATAACTTGTATCTGAAATATTGATACTTTTTAACTAAAATAATTTAATTGATGTTGATAAATTAACATAAATACTAAAATGTAAACTGCATAATTAAAATAAAACAAAATGCATAAATTTGCAAAAAATCAGACTTTGAGTGTTGCACTGTTATGTTTAGCTAAAGTATGGTAAACTATATACTTGTACATTTTGTGCTATCAATTCTAAATCTGCAATATATAGTACATACCTGTAAAATTTATATGATTTAAATACCACGTTGCAAGTAGAATGCTTATTGATAAAAAGACTTCAGAAGAATTAACAACCATCTTCTACAAGCAAAGATCAACATAAAAATTTATTAAAGTTTAGATAAAATTTTAAAAAAAAACCATTTTCAAAAGCAAGTTTTGAATTTAAATGTCTGTAATCTTTTTATAGGATAAATTTATTTTAATATGACATTTAAAAATATATATAAAAAGAAAATTTTTTTGTAATATTTTAAATAAATGACAACATACCTTTTTTTTACAAAGAAGCATTATGTTTTTGAAAAATGGAAGATTTTCACTTGAATGTTGAAACAATGTTAGCTGAAAAATCATCTCAATTAACTCCACCCCAAATGAAGTCTCATACAAAACAAACTTGAAAAATGGCTCAATAGAGCTAACTGCTCGAAATAAGCTTAATATAAACAAAACAAAAAACAAACAAAAAAACATTCAAATTCAATAGAAAAGTAATAATAAAAATTCAACAAAATTTAGATAGAAAAATTTAATTTAAAAATAAATAGAATAAATAAATAATATAAAAATAAACTTTCAATACTTTGTGTTCGTTGGAAAATCTTGCTGAAGTGCAGGGATCAAAAATGACTGAACAGACATAAACAATTGTTTAGATAGCTCAGTGTTGTTCAGTAAAACTTGTGACAAAGGATGCATTGAGTACGTTTGTAGAGAACTTTATAAAAATATAATACTTTTAAAAACAATATAAATAAATTTAAGAAAAATAACGGTAATAAAAAATTCAAAACAATAAAAAAAAAATAATACAAGTAACAAATCAACTACTAAATAAGTTAAAATTTCAAAACAAGTTACCAATCTTCTTTAAGATAGACAATGTTCAAGATAAGCCAACATATATTTTTTATTGGACTAAAAATAAAGAAAACAAAGTTAATATTCCAAAAGTTTTCCTTCTTGTGATTTATTACTAAAATGCTTTACCTCTTAAGAGCACTTGTGGTTACACAAGATTTCAGAACCATATTATGACAAATAAGACCTTCAACCACTGCACGCAATAATTGCTCACAACATTGGCGACCAATAAACAAATTTGTATGGCCTACATTTGCCAACAAAAAACCAATAGCTGGACAATCCTTAAAAGAGCATGACACATAATGAAATACACAAGCAATTATAATATAACATTTCATTGTAACATTTTATGAAAATTCTTAAATGTAAGATTCAAAAAATCTTCAATATAAGATTAAAAAAAAACTTACAACAGAGTTAACAGAAGTAATTTTTCCATTCTTTTTTGAATAACCTACTAACTTAGTGTAGAGTTGTAATATGGCCTAAAAAGGTATAAACTTGCATCTAACTTGATTATAGAGTTATTCTTTGCAAGCAGATAAAAAAAATTACAATAATAAAACAAAAAAACTCTATATTTAATGGCAGGTAAACAACAAAATTTAATATAGACAAAATTTAATGAAACTACTACAGAATATTTATATATATATATTCTTCTATATTATGAAGAATATATATATAAATATTCTGTAGTAGTTTCATTAAATTTTGTATTGTATTTTTCAGAAGGAAGATATTGTAATATAATTAAAGACATCTAAGATATATTTTAAAAACTTTAACCTCAAAAGCTTTTTAAGCAATAAGAAAAATATTTTTACAAATAGTGCTCAAAAGCTTTGTAAGCTCCAGAATTCACAACGAGAGCACTAGAAATCTTCTAACTTTTTATCATCTGACTTAAACCAATGCAATTAACAGAACTTTAAAAAAATGATTACAAATTTACCTGTTTTTGAATGGCTTCGTGAGGGAATTTTATCTTTTGTTCAGTATCTTCAACCGACATGTTAAAATAATCTTAAAATCATAAAATATGCAATTAACTTTGAGGTTCCTGGATAACTAAACTGCTATTTGGAGCGTGTTTATCTATGCTTTTTTGTGAAATTATTAAAAAATAAAGTAGAGTCATGTTAAGCCATATGATGTATAAATCTTTGGTCCCGGGTAGAAAGGGCTTAAGTCAAAACTAGTGAAATGAAAAGGGCATAACTACAGTTATCTCGTTAAATATTCATAGTATCAAGAATTTTAATGATTATATGTATTAGGAATGTAATATATACAATATAAAAATACCTTAAATATGTAAGGATATAATGAACTTACACGTAGAGATTTTCAAACATTGATACTGCTGTCTCGAAAAGTTGGTCAAATTGACTTATGCCCTTTCTACCCGGGACCAATCAAATATATACCATCTTATGGCTTAATATAACTTTACATTTTTATTTATGAAGTCATGACGCTAATAATTTTGACGAGGAATTTTATAAGAATTTTAATTTTAGTGAGTTTTAATAGTTGTTTTGGAAATCTTTTAGGCACGTGGACAATGGAGTGCTCTAGATAGATAGAGTGCTCTCGTTTAATGCGTATTTCAAAATTGTCTATAACGTCTCTCAGCTAACATAATTCTAAGGGTCTGTAACGGAGAAAACTGTCCGCTGGAGTAAACTGTCCGATCGGACATTTTACTCCGGAGTAGAATGTCCTTGTTTGGAGTAATTTGTCCGACCTAGAGCATAGTGTAATTTTATGAATTTGCGGCTGATTTCGTACCATCATTTTGAAAGTAATTTTAAAAATGGATGAACACAATAATAATGCTGAAGAAAGAATGCTTGCTGATATTAGTAATTATCTGCGTATCATTTCATTTCCATATCGTTACCGATTATTTATTATATACATAAGGGATCGCCGGTTACAGTATACGGTATACTAACTTTACGGTATACTTTACGGTATACTAGGTATACTAAAAGTTTGTATATAGATTAGTATACCTGTTTACTTTTATTTGTGAAATATTTTTGGACTGGCTTGATAATTTAATGATTATATTTTCTTAATGAATTAAATTACTGGACCATGTCTATTATTTGACTTATCATGATTAAAGTGTTGTTTTTTTTTAATTCAATTTTTGTTATTTAGATTTACTTAATAAAAACTTTAATTTGTTAAATTGTTATATTTTTATACCAGGCTGTTCGTGCTACTCTTCACCGTTTTAAGATTTAAGTTTATTCTACAGATTTCTGTGATCTGAAATAAATTGTAATAATAGTAATCAAAAAAATCAATAAGTAAAAAGTTTAGTTTACGTTATACTTTACGGTATACTATACCCCAGCAAGCACACAACGTTGAAACAACGTTGAAACAACGTTGAAACAACGTTGTAACAACGTTAATCAACGTCGATCAACGTTATTTCAACGTTTTTTCAACGCTGTGTGCTAGCAGGGACGGTATACTGTACACTAAATTTTTAGTACACCGTACACTGGCGATTCCTAATATACAAATACCCCGATTTATCTATTTTATATATATATATATATATAAAATTAAAAAAAAGAGCGCCGGAAAGTTGCTTATTGTTGCACGTTAACGAGCCACCTAACAAAACTGTAGTTGTTCGTGAATTTTTGACAAAAAAAAAAAAAAAACAAGTCTGTGTGCTGCAACATCTAATGTATTTCCCTGATTAATCTCTGTGTGGCTATTTCCTGTTCCAGAAACTCTAACTGAAAGTCAAAGGAAAGTTTGAAAATATTACAAAAATCCACTCTGTATTATCAGAAAGTTTAAGCAAAAAGCTTAAGCTATTTTTCGTAATTAGAGTTTGGAAGTGCTTTCCATCTTCAATGAGTATACTTCTTAATTTTGTAAAGTATTTTCAGTTTTTACCCCCCCCCCCTCCCAATTCCTACCCTCTATTACAACTTCTAGTATTATAAACACCTTTAATTTATTACACCTGTTCATTTAGTATTTAATTTATTACACCTGTTCATTTAGTATTACAACCTTTTCGTGCTTTGGTTTAAATCTCTTTTTATTGAAACTTTTACCAGGTAAAAACCTTTTTGTGTTTTGATTTGAATATTTTAAATATCTATCCAGAAATATCCACAACTTAAGTTTATGTGATCAATTATAAACTTTACATTCTATAAAGTCGCAATGTTCGATAAAATCGCAGTACTTGATATAATCGAAATATTTGATGTTTCGGCACATTTTAGAAACAAAAACAAATAACAATTGCAAAAAAAAAAAAAAAAAAGAATAGAAAGGAAACTTTCAAAGTTAAACAATAAATATTTTTGATATGTCATAAAATATTATTAAAGGTATATTTATAAAACAATGACTAAATGCCAGCTTTTGTTAAGGGAATATGTATGTTTGTACGAAAGGACTATGATTGTCAGTTAAGTTACCAGTGTATATTGGGTTTTGTTTAGATAGAGTATATTTTAATTCCTCTTCAAAACTCTTAAAACTGTTATTATTCTTTCGGGCTTCATCTAAGAATCCATTGGCAATGCTCTGAGAGAACCTTACGGCTTTTGAATCGTGAGGTATATTTATCCCAGGAGCCCACTCAAACAAAACTTTCTCAGGGTGGAACTGTACTCCGTAAAACGGAAACTTACGATCTAAGAAAATAAAAATTAATAAACTAATAAATAATAGATAAACAACAATTAATTAATGAATGAAGATGCTTTAGTGATACTAAAGATATTTTATATAACACCGAATGTTGCCTTTTAAAATAAAATTACCGAAAGATAAATTTGATAACAATGACAAAAATAATTATTGCTATCATGCTCTCGTTTCGGTAATTGTACTTTAGCTCCGTACCTGCACTCAATTATAACAATCTATTTTATGTCTTAGTTCATACTTGGAAAAATACTTAACTACTTCACGGAAAATATCTATAAAAACTAATACTTGCCCTGGGTAATTGACGCAAACTCTTTCCCATTTCTATCTTTACTTGTAGCAACTATATCAATTGTTGTTGATTTACTTATTGATGGCAAAAAACTAAAATTGTGAAAGTGCGAAGTGATGTTATACTGCTCAGTATCATTCCACATCGAGTCGAGTACATTTACAAATAATGGACTTTTTTTAAGCCATTTTAAACTGGTAGTGTAATTTTGAGAATCGGTTGGTACCATTTGATTTTGAACTCCTCTTGAATGTACAACTAACGCTTGCATTCCTCGACATATTCCGAGAATAGGAAAATGAATTCCTCTCGCGTTTTCTTTTGATGCCATGCTTATAAGTTTCTTTGTTAAATGGTAATATTTAGAGTCTTTTAAGTTAACATTACCTCCAGGAAATAATAAACCGTTTAAGGATTTAAGTAAAGTTTTTAGCTCATTGTCTGTTAGGTTAGGTGTTATTGCAACAACCCTTGATCCTGCAAACTCAATGAACTTTACATAGGAAGCGGCGATATAACTTTTGCCTTGAAGTTCTGGTTTTCTTTTCATTAAGAGCTCATCAGTAATTTTCATCACAGGAATTCCGATAAAAAGTCTTTGCCCATCACTGTCGCCTTTACTAAAATTTATAAATTTGAGCAGCCAAGAAATTAAACAAAAAGATACCTTCATTGTTGACCAAAACAAACAAACATGCCCAAAATCAGTCTGGCTCACTTTGAGAAATAATCCTTTCACGCGATTGAACGATTTTGAATTACGACTGATAGTTGTACTTAGAACTTTCTCAGCATAATTTTTACTCAAAACAAAAAGAAAGAGGAAAAATATTTTAATTTGAAAAACGGAGGCCGTCCGTTGCGCCTACGTTTTTCAAATAAAAAAGTTTTGGAAAGTTAATACCTTTTACTTTTCGCTTATATTTTATAGAATACAATCAAGTAGCGTGAGATCAATATTTTGTAAAGGCCACGCTAGGCTGTGCATCCATATGCACTTTCTCTAAATATTTTCTGGGATCTCATAAATGATATAATCTATCACTAATTAAACTCTGATCAAAAGCACATAATGCACTTCTATTTTATGTGATGAATGCAGTTGCATCATATTCATAATATGATATTTATGAAATCAGAAATTATTCTAAACTATTACTGAACTTCACTGAAAAGAAAATTTTCGTTTCATTTGAGAAAAATCTTTAAAGCTCAAAAAAGAAAGCTTAAAATACAAAATTTTCCTTTTGAAGGACCCACTTGGTTATCAATAATTCGTTATTACAGAAGTGCAATTGTGAGGCGAGACTTTTTCAGGGCGATTCGTGTATTTCTGCTTACTTAGTTTTAGGGTGGTGGGATGGAGCGTTAGTGTTTCGTAGTTTATGAGAATTGGGTGTTGGGATACCTCTTGGTTCTGTGTAATGGTAGCACTTTGACTATTCGTGTTAATGCGCATACACGTATATATGCGCATTCTTTACGCGCGATATTTCTTTTTCAAATTCTAATAATAAAAATTATTTTTCCTTTAAGTATCGTTATTGTCTATGAAAATTTCTCTGCATTAAATCATATAAGAACTATTTCTTATGCTCTGTTCCCAGTGGGCATGCATCGTCCGCACGACGTTTTATAGACGTCGTTCGGGCGATGTATGCCCACTGGGAACAATTCATGTGCACAAGGACTCAAGTAATAAAATTAAAAACAATAGAAGCAAAAATAAAATTAAAAATGATACAGGCAAAGCAAGGCATTGCATTATAATAACTAGAAAAGAATTTACATTAACGGAACAAAACAGTGTTGTTGTATACTTTTATGTGCAATGTCAATGCGGGTTTTTACACAATGTAAAGCAACTCTAAGATTACTTAAGTTCAATGCTCTATGATCTGGAAGAGTAATTTACAGCAATCAAAAATCCCTTATGGTAGGACTGTGCGAAGAAACTTACTAGACGTTAGCACCTACATTCACAAAATTTCTCCGCAGATCCAGCATAAAGAACAAATCTGATAGCGGGGAAAAAAAGAGCCAGGGACCCGCCGAGCATTCAAATGACTTTTACGACTTGATATTAAAAAAAAAAAAAAGAGAAAGTGAATCAGCGAAATTTCGTAAAACGTTTGTTTAGACAGAATAAAAAAATGAAAGCCATACTTTTTACTATTTTACATTCTGTGCGTTGCTTATAATCACAACAGCTATAATCAAAAGTAAAAATTGTCTGTGTTGAAGTTTTTCCGCCAAATGAATTTTTTAGAAGAAAATTGAAGAAATACAGCTTCACACACTCTTCTTTTTCCACAACTTTTCATTCGAGAAAAATGTTACAGCAATATGATACTCTAACGCAGCCTTAGTAACTTAAACAGAAATTTTTTAAAAAAGCAAAAACTTTAAACGAGACATTAATTTTAACCATGTTTTCAAAGTACGTCGAACGTACTAATAATTCATTATATACAAAGAAATATTTAAAAAATATTTTTTAAGTCGCTTTTTACAGAGAAAATTTCTACAACAAACTTTAGACATTACGACAGCGCTGGATCATTCATTGGGTATTAATTTTTTTTTCTCCTTTTGTCAAAATGAATTTTGAATCAAACTTTTGTGGAGGAGCAAATATTTTTTCTTTATACAAACTTCATCCAAAGTTTCCTCAACCTTTTCATCAAAAGACCTTTTTCTTGCCTCGCCAATATTCGTTTTCCTATATTAAAAAAAAAAACAACAACTTTTTTTCAAAAACCAAGTTGCCACGCATTTGAACATTTTTAACAAAATCAGTAAATATTTACCTGAATAAAGTTCTTCCCACTTGGATAGAATCTGTTTTCAATTACCTAAGCGTAGAAGAATTAAATTTGAAAGACGATAAAGGGATAATAATAAATTTCTCGACAAACCCTTGTAGAATAAATAATCTAGCAGCATAAGTCTATATATGAGTAACCTATCTAATACCGTACAAATTTCCTCTCCTTACAAGTTCACAAAGCTATTTTTAGACAGTGTGCTCACATCCATAAGAGCATAAACATACCTTGTCAAAAAAAGTACTGAGAGAATTCCATTTATTGCTTGTTATAAGGAGTTGGCTTTGCTGAAGACAGTTCTAAATAAGGTTTTTATGTTGCTTTAATAACATTACTTTTTAAGGGAAAAAAAAACATAAGTGGTGATTCTTATAGCATTTTTGATTTCGATAAAAAAAAAGTAAATGCAAAAAGTTCTATGACGCAATGTTTTTTTTAGACTTTTCAAGAAATTTGAGAGATGTTATGAAACATGAAAGAAATAGGTTTCAAGAATGTTAATTAGAACTTTCATGATAACATTTTGGATGCAACATGAACATTAAAGTTCATGTTATTTAAGATGGCATAAGAATAATAAAAAAAGGTATGAAGAAAATTGAAAAAAATATCATGAAAACTTATGATGAACTTTGTAAAACTTTAAGCTTTAACTTTTTACATTTTGCAATTTTTTTTTAAACTTAGTAGTGATATCGTATTAAAAATAAGTACCATAGTAGTGATATCATATTAAAAATAAGTACCATAGTAGTGATATCATATTAAAAATAAGTACCATAGTAGTGATATCATATTAAAAATAAGTACCATAGTAGTGATATCATATTAAAAATAAGTACCATAAGTTCCTATAGAAATCAGTAAACAAAAAAAAAACAAAAAAAAAAGCAAACAAAAAAGACAAAAAAATTTTTTTGGAACTTTTTATTTAATTCTAGTTTTTTTTTTTAAACAAAAAGAAGAAAAAAAGAACTACCATATCTATAAAAGAAACTTCTGCATCATCTGTTAAGCCAATATGGTGAGCTGCTTTGTAGCTTTGATCAACTGTTTGACCCTAGAAAAAGTTATAGTTCAATTGCAACAAATGAAATTACCATTTATTTTGCTATACAAAAAATTTTATGTAAAGTTTAGAGAGTAGGATAAACACTAAACTTTATTGATGAATATTGTACAGATAAACATCAACAACAAAAAATTAGTTCCAAACCTCTTTTGTTCCAAGTACCAATATAGGAAAGCGCCCAGTATTTGTCAATGCATTTTGCTCAAAAAAACTAGATTAAATATCATTTAATGAGAAACCATGTAAAAATATTCAAAAAAAAAAAAAATAAAAATAATAAAAATTATCAAAATAAAAAAAAATTAATTTGTAGATTTTCTACTTCTAGAATTTGTTATTAAAAAAAATTACTTTCTAAAAAATAACAAATTGAATTCATTTTTTTTTTAATTCATTCAAAAGAAATTGAATCTAAAATCTATTTACTAAGATCAGAATTTCATGTCTATATTATGTGTATTATTATTATTATCATTATTATTATTACTATTATTATTATTATTATTATTATTATTATTATTATTATTATTATTATTATTATTATTATTATTATTATTATTATTACTATTATTATTATTATTATTATTATTATTATTATTATTATTATTATTATTATTATTATTATTATTATTATTATTATTATTATTATTATTATTATTATTATTATTATTATTATTATTATTATTATTATTATTATTATTATTATTATTATTATTATTATTATTATTATTATTATTATTATTATTATTATTATTATTATTATTATTATTATTATTATTATTATTATTCATGTTTCGATTTCATGTCAATAAAATCAATCTTTGGATTGCATTACTTTATTTTGAATATGATTTTATGTCTTAAAAATTTTCTTTTAAAAAATAAAAAAAATAAAATTCATCTAAGATCTTTATGTCAAAAACAGTATTTTTATTTGAATAAAATCAAAAGTGGTCTTACTTTATATTCTTTTCTTTTGTTCCACTTACACTTACACCTATGCAAAAATAGACGCTGAATAATGTGGTTAGAAATAATTATGAATTGGAAATTCCTTTCATGAAAAAAAGAGTGATTATAACTTTGATAAATGGATACAACAGATATTCAATGAAAAAATGATTTACTAACCATTTTAAAGGTAATTTATCTCATAATTATTTAATATTTAAGTTGTTTTTAAAAAGCACCAATTGCTCAGAAAAGAATTTTCAATGTATGAAATATTTTGTGCAGACTGAGGACTGTTGAAAGTAGGGTATTAGTAACACAATTGGTCATAAAATATACTTAAGTTAGAAGGGAATAAAAAAAAAATGCAACAAATGAAATTGATTAAAAATGTAAATATGTTTTCAGAAAATTCCTTTTAAACTAATAAAAACTTAAAAATGTTTAAATCTCATAATATTTTAATTGAGAAATAATTTGCTTATATGACTTTAGTTTCTTATTCAACTTTCAAAATGAAACTTTTTGAATCATGGTTTCAAATCATTTTGTGATTATGCAGGTTTATTTATTAAGCTTCTAAAATAGGTTTGTAGCCTTTTTAATACAAAATTATTTTTTTTGCATCAAATAATATTCCAAAGACTAGCATAAATCCAAACACTAAGGTGATTCATCTTTATGGATTACTTGTAATGAAGAAATCTTAGAAAGTTATGAAATATGGATTAAATACATATCAGAAAAATGAAAATAGAAGGATAAAGAAATTTCCACTATATTTATTAATTATTTATTTAAAAAGATATACCACAAATAACAATTTAAAAAAACTTTTTAACTTGACTGCCAAAAAAAATTCAACTACCTACTATTTATATTAATATGAATACCACTGGACATAATGAATAAGCAGTTGTCTTTGTATTTATAGTTTTGGATAAAAACTGTAGTTAAAATGCTGTGCAATGAAAGCTGGATTTATATTGTTTATACTGGTAATTTTATTAACATTTTCATTATACATCAATACTTACTAATAAGAAATAATCAAGCAAAAAGAATATACCAGTCAGTTCTTGCCTTCCTGCATTAACAACTTCTCTTAACCAAAATTGAAGGTTTGAAAATGATTTACGGTTTGAAAGATCATGTACAAGAATCAAACCTAAAAAATCAAACCTCTTATCAAACCTCTTAGCATTTTGAAAAAAACTTATACAAAAAAAAATTACCAATGTTTTACTAGTTTAGATATATTTTTTAAAAGACATAATGGTTTTGTATTAAATATTCAGCTTTTATCTAATATAGTTGCTATCCAAAACACTCCAGGAAAAGCTTTTATTAAGTCTTGAAAATTCAAAAAGGTTTTTTCATCTTTTTTATTTGTTTTTTTGCCATAACAATTGATTTATAATTTATACCGTTGATGTTCACATAGAATATTCCACGGCTGTGTTTATTCCCAGATGAACCACCAATATCCCAAAACTCTAGAAAAACATCACGAGGATGTCCTTGTTGTCCAGAATATGTGTATGGCTAAAATAATATTATCAAAGGTATAGCTTTTTAATTTCAAATATTATCAATTCACAAAATAATCATGATTTGAAAAAATTTGATAAGTAAAATTAATATTTTATTAATTAGTAAAATAATCTCTTTTCAGCTTACCATACCACAAAAAAAATTTTATAATTGAAAATCTCAAATATTTTTTTTTTCACAAATTTATACATCTTCATAGAGTCAAGTTTCATAAAGTTTGGGGAATTTAACATACTAACTTAAATATTTTCATATAGTCTTGATATCTACATATTGAACTATGTTTTTAAAATAATTGAAATTGTTTTAATGTTAAAAAAAGAATATATATTAAGATACTGAAAAAACAGATTCTTACTAATACTTCAACATTTGCACCAATTGTTGAGGAGCAATTATAACATGGAGTTTGTGTAACCAAGCTACTAACAAATGTGGACTTGCCTACACCTGGACAAACAAAATGGTTTTAATCATATTCTTTTTCATTCTAAAAAGTTACATTAACGTATTATAGCCAAATAACAAAGTTTTGCAGATGCAGGAGAAACTGTTGTTAACAATAACTCAATTTTATCCTATCATAATTAACTAAATGTTTTGTAAAATAAATTTAAAAAACCTTACCAGAATCTCCTAAAACCAGCAATTTAATGCGATCCATATGAGCTGCCATATTCGATGTTTACAAACGTTGTTTAGAATAATAGAAATTTACGTTCTCCTTTTGGTCCGGTTTTAACCTCTAAGTTAAAACCGGACCAAAAGGAGAAAAAGAATATTTTGGGGTCTTCCATAAATTACGTCACGTGCTGAGGGAAGAGTTCGTGCTTTTGTGATAATTTGTTACGGGTTGGAAGGAAGCGGGATCAAATTTTGTGATGAAACAATTTTTAAATAAAACTTAAACTATTTATAAATATTATTTTATAAATAATTTGAGCTTTTATACTAATGGTTGTTTCATCTCTGATTTTACTTTTAAAAACAATTGAATTAGCAATTTATCTGACTAAATCAAAATCACCAACTTTAAATCTTGAAAGGTCAAAGTTTTTTTTTTGTGCTCTTGATAATGATTTTTATCGTTCAAGACAAAGTTTACAATAGAAACCTTGCTTTAACTGTAAAATTCTATGAAAAAAAAAAACAAAAACAAAAAACGAACGAGTAACAGCTTTTATGCTATTTCGAAAAATTGAAGCCTGTAAGAAAAATTAAAAAAAAAAATTTTAAAAAAGAACTAAGCAAATATGTCAACCAGAGATGAATTCTATCTTGTTTCTTTTTTTTCGGTCTGCTCACGTTTTTGTTCTTCTAATAACAGCATCTCTTCTTTTTTCAAGAGTTTTTGAAGCTGAATGTCAGTAGTGAAGTAAACTCTTTCCGTTTCCGAAAATCAGCGACAGCAACTGTTATGCACATCATGTGCAAACAAGTTAGTATTGTCTTTAAATCTTAAAAGAACTCTTCTGTCCATCTGTATAATCTCTTTAGTGTCGTCTTGTGCTTTAAATCCATCGCAGCGCTCGATAAGGTAAAGGCACATCGTTATTTTAAGTTTCAATGGCAATTACATGGTCTGAATTTATGGCAATCAGTTTAATTCAAGAAAATTGGGGGCAAATTGGAATAAGAAAGATGAACAAGATTTGTCAAGCATTCAATTCATTCGTAACAAAACTTAGAGACGACCTTCCTGTGCCAAATAATACACCGGATGAACAGTTATGCACTTCTTGAAGGGATTCCAAGTAATAGAAAAAAGCTAAACATTGTCAATATTTAACGCAGAACTGTACTTTATGTTTTTATATAACAAAACGCAACTTGAGTGAAATTAATACATTAAATATATGTTTTAAAGGAGTTTCTTATGTTTGAAATGATTTTAAAATTTGTGACGTATTTTGGGAGAGAGGAGTTGGTAAAAACGTTACAATTTATTACAAGGGAATGGGAAAAGTCAAGGATTGCGTGACATAATATACAGACAACCTGTTCTTTGTGTATGTTTTTTCTTCTATAATGATTATAAAGCTGGGGATTGATGATGGTAAAGGCTTTTTAAAGGTTTGTCTTGGCGTTGATGAGAAGTCATTATTCGAAGATCAGGCTTTTGATACAGAAAATTGCCAAAGATACAATTGTTAAATGCCAACTGATAATTGCTATTTCTGAAGATCTTCTTAAGGCGTATGCCAATGTCAAATAGATTTAGCCATTTATTGATGCTGATGCTGTAAAGTTTTATGTTTCCTATGACCTGAAAATCTCTGTGCTCATCCTTGCTGTTGATGGGACATCAAATCCAAAAACCCGGAAAACTTAGGAAACTTTAGTATATTAGGCTCTCATAAGGCAAGTCTACAATCCTTTAGGAATTCTGAATGCACAACACCGTTTACATCATTCCTCCCTCTGAACTGCAACATCTGCTGGGTGTTGTCAACTACTTTTTTAAAACACTCCAGAAAAACGTCATGAACAACCAGGACTTGACCACGTCTGGAGTGTTTTAAACAAATCTAAACATCATACAGACTCCATACCACGGAGGTCATTTCAACGGAAATGAATGTCGGAAACTACTCAAAAATGTTAATCGTCTTCAACAACTAGGAGAATCCAGATCAGTTTTTCAAGTTCTTAGAACCCATTGATGCTCTGTAAAAATTTGATTTGGTTCTGAAAACCTGTTTTAGTTCAGCGCTGGAAGCAGATTATTATGAAAAAAGTTACCAGTTCAAAGTATCCTACCTTCCAAATGCCACTATCACTCCCAAGATCTATAAGATATGATCATATTACAGACTTTATTGACCGTCATATGCCACCAAAATAAAGAAGCAAAAAAGGGAAAATCTCAGTAATAATTTAGTTTTGTAAAAAATGCTTTTTTTCTGTTTTTTTTTTTTTGCTTTCAGTCATTTCTCTGCTTGAAATTAACTTACTGGTACAACTTGGACAACTTTTTAACATAAACTTACCCAATTTATTTAAGAGTGCGTTACCCCCTGTTTTGAACATGTTTAGTGGTTTTAAATGGTTTTCTCATAATAGATTTGTGTAAATCATGTAATTAAGAAATAAAATTAATAAAAGCTTTTGTCCAGTACCTATAGAGCTTACTATTAATATTGGCTGGTTAAGAAACTCTTTTCTTGTCACAGAAAATGATTTGAAGCAAAAGTGTCTTGACCTTTTTGAACTCTTAAAACTCAGCGACCGTTTAAAAAGCTAATTATTTTAGCAACTTTATAGCAATTTTTCTCTTTTACACAAAAAGGTCTTAAAACTGTGAGCCAAAAATTCAAAGTCTATTCATTTCCGTGGACATGATAGATAGATTTAAAAATTGCCACTATAGGATGTGGGAGCCTGTCTACTATCACCATATATATAGGCTACTTGGGCACTATCCCCCCCCCCCCCTCAAAAAAACAAACAAACAAAAAAAAACAGTGCAATATATAGTAAAACAGGGTAGAATGAAATAGTTATGACTATGCTTATTCTTTTGTTCTTAATTAATTATTGAATAAACTTTTTGCAAATATTTTTTGATCATGTTGTAGAGGATTTTTTTCTGAATAAGATGATATCAAATTTTAATTTAAAAAAAAAAGTTTTTTTTGATAATTTGTTAAGTTTTCGAATGCATGATGATACTTTTTTTCTTTTTTTGAAAAATGGACATAAAACTCTTGGAAATTAAATTTGATATTAATGAACTTAATAAGTATACTGGTAGAACTTTTTACGCTGGTCAAGAATCTTTTTTCAAAATTGAATTTGCTATTCAGGGAAAAAAGTTATGACATAAAAACGAAAACGGAGACATGTCGGGTTGAATGAAATATGCTAATTGCTCACTTGTTAAATGCGGCTTTTATTAATTAAATCTCAAGTGACCAATAAATCTCTGTAAACTTTGTGGATAAATTTTAAATCGATTATCATTAAATCTATTCTAATATAAAATAGCCCTCGAAACAACTTGCTCTTAAAGAAAAAAGAAAAACAATACACCGAAGAGCAAGTTGCGCTTGCAGTGGCCAAAGTACAAAGCGGTGAATTTTCACTTAACAAAACTGCTCAATCATTCAGAAAACCAGTAGCAACTCTTCACAGGCGTATCCACGGCATAGGTGAAACAATTGGGAGTGGTTCAAACACGAGATTGTCGCAACAACTTGAATCAACTTTAGTAGATATCCTAATCAAATTATCCGATTGGGGCTTTGGTAGAACTTACAATGACGTTATCACACTAGTTACCGACTATTTGCAACACTAAGGTCAATCTCGTTTGTTTTCTAATGGTACACCAGGGAGAGATTGGTATAAGCTTTTTATAAACCGGTGGAGTCATAAGTTAAGCATCAGAGCCATTGGCAATATTTCATCACTCAGAGCCGCTTCTTGCACACAAGAAATAGTTGCAAAGTATTTCAACACACTGCAAAAAGAATTCAACGAAGCAGGAATCAATGAAAGTACTTCATGCCATTTGTGGAATTTTGATGAAATTGGATTTTCTGGTGATCAAGGCAAGCAACATATAGTTTGCCGGCGTGGTGCAAAACGACCATTGAAATTGATTGGCAACAATGAAAAAATTATTATACAGTTGGAAATTGCATCAATGCTGCTGGTAATCGTCTTGCTCCATATATTATTTTTAGATAAAAAAAAAAACGCCTATACAGAAATTGGTGCTTAAGTGGTCCAGACGATGCCGTTTACGCCATATCTCCATCCGGATGGAACTACACCATCTCAGCCACTGCTATCTGAATCTATATCAACAACATCTAGCATTAGCATGTGTTGCATAGCATCAGCTTCAAAGTCACCTCCAAAGCCAACTCGCCTGCAAACAATCTTCAATAGTCTAGTAACTACGGCTATTCAAAAGGAAATTCAAAAAGAGGTTGAAAAACAATTGCAATAGGTCCAATCACTTGCAGCAGCTTTGCAACAAATGTTTCGCATCCAACACGTTGACGCAAAAAAACGAAAAAATGTAGATGTACCAAGGTTCGATGGGGAGTGTCTCAGTAAACCTTAAATACTCGAAAGATTGAAAGATGCTGAGTGCAAAAAAGTAGCAAAGCAAGCTAAAAAACAACGTAAGCTAAGCTTTAATGATGAGCAGCAAATAAATCAAGCAACAACAGCAACTCCAACAGCAATAACAGCTGTAAACCAAGTCAAGTGTAAAAAGTGCCGTAAAGTTTTAGGCGAAGCTTCAACAAGTCAATACATGGAATGGTATCAGTGTGAAAATTCGAAATGCAAGGCTTGGCTTTGTCAAACATGCATACCAAAGCGATATGTAAAAGGCGCTGAGTTTTATTGCACCAAAAAGTGCCGTTAGGGCCGCACAAGTGACAATTCAGCTCAACCTCTAGTACCTCTCTACGACTCAACATGATCAAAAAAATAAAGTTTTTTTTATTTGGTTGTTTTTAATTGTTATTATTGGTTGTTTTTTAAATTGTTATTATTGGTTGCTTTTTTTTTTTTTTTAGTTAAGTGTTGTTTTAATTACACATAGATTTGCATATTTCATTCTCCCCGAATGTGAGGGTAGAATGAAATAGCTTTTTTTTTCAATTAAATAAAGTTTCGTAAAAAACATAAAACTTTTTTTACTTGATTTGTATATATTTAAATACAGCTCAAATTTCTCTACAACTTTAAAAAAAAAAAAAAATTAAAAATCTTTTTCCCTTAAAAAAAAATTACATTTTTTAACTATTTCATTTGACCCCATTTTACTCTATAATGAATATAAAATTAATCGTTTATTTACGTAAAGAGAAATAAAATCTTTTTAAAATTGTTTTAGTTAATGTTAATTAAACAAAAAGGATATATATGATTGAGTTTGTAAATTTTTTTTAAAGTCGCGAGGAATTTGAAAATTCATTTCTTGTTCCCACAAAAGTTGCCACTCGGATAGTTCGCCATTAAATTTCAGGCAATCATAGGGCATCAGCAATTCTCGATTTTCAGCAAATGAAAATGTTTGTTTTTTATCCTTAACATGTTCAAAAATATCTACTAGCTGTCTAACAAGCAAAATAGTTGCATGATAGTTTTCCACGGTATCAGAAATTAGGTTCAACAGAAAATCATATTCTTCATCTTTCGGAAGACTTTGTTCTGATGTTTTCAAAAGCTGTATTTCAGCTACTAACTCTTGATTATAGATATAAAAGTTGTTAAGTGATTGAATTAATGATTCTTTGCACCTCGTTTCCCAAGGAATCGGCTGAGTTGCAAAACTATCATCTTTTTGAGCTGATTTAAACCAACTTGTTAATATCTGAGCAAATTCTTTAATAGAGTTGTGCATTTGAAATCCTTTGGAATAATTATTTACAAATCGAAACATTTCATACTCTTGAGATAAGTGATTATTTATCCACTTAGTTGGTTCCATTCCATGTCCACCAAAATCAGGCTCTATAACAATTAGTTCCACCAAACAACGCGAACGAGCTAGGTTCCTTATTGTAGCTGTAACAAACTGATCAAGAACTGTGATGACAACTGGCCATTCATGAGAAAAAGTTTTTAACGCTGTGTCAATAGTATAATTGCTCGGTATTAAATAGCGATTAGCGCAAGTGGTACCTTGGACTTCTTCTGTTTCCAAAGAACAGGCTTTCGCTTCTTGATTGTTATATTCAGTTAATTTAGGTAATGAAAACGTCATTAATTTGTTGGCATTGCCATATAATTCTAAATGATTTGTCTCTATAAGAATTGCAATATCTTCGCTTTTCCAACCAACATTTCGTAAAGTAACTATTGTATCTTTAATCATGTTATAAATATTATTAAAAGTGTATTCACTTAATGGAATGAATTTATGCGTAATACCGTCGCCAAGAACATTGTGTCCAGAAAAAAGACATATGCTGTTTGAATATTCTCGCCATTGTTCAAAAATTCTAACAGTCGATCGAAGCGAAGATGTTAGAAAGTTAAAGGTACTTAGAGCGCTAAACGTGTCGCATAATTCATTTTTATAGTGACTTCAAAATTATCCCTAGTATTTAAGTTTTGTGAATAGTCTTCAGTTTTCCAAAAAAAGTATTTGTCATCATTGTACTCTAAGGCATCAATCAGTAAATGTAAAACTCGTACTAGTTCCTCTGGTGGGCAATTTGCAAGTTCCAAAGCATTACGTAATTCATCAAGAAATATGTGATGACCACGAAAGGTTTTTAATTGCATTTTGATTAATTCTGAAAAATCTATAACAAGCAATCTGTTTTTTTTATAAGATTATCAAAATCCTCTAAATTACTTTCGAAGAATTTGTTGTACATTGATATCAATGTTTTGGGTAAAAGAACAATTGCTTTATCTTCATTCTTCGCGCTATTAAAGAATATTTCCACAACTTTGTTTTGCACTAACACTGTTGTTCCTGTACCAGCATACCCAAAAATTGTCTGGCTTCGACACACATCTTCCATACATATTAACTGCTCGGGTGTGAGAAACATTAGAAGATTTAAAAGACCCTCTTCGACATCTCTAATCTCACCTCTCTTTTAGATCTTGTTTCTTTTTTGTTGTTTTACTTCTTCACGAAATTCGAATGTCGCTGGAGCATTATTCCTTTCGTTTGAATTCATTTTTGAACTTCCATCTAAAGAGGGTTTCGGTTGTTTTTTCTTTTTCTCTTTTTCTTGTTTGGCGAACTCGCCTTCTTGCATATCGTATGCACCTTCTAAAAAACTTTGAGTTGTGATAGTGTTTAAGGTTTTTTTTTATGAACGAATGCGAGAGAGTTGCTGCTCAGCCACATGAAGCGAAGATACAGTTGCTTTTACTATTACTTTTGATAAAAGTAACACTTTGCATATTGAATGATAATTTTCATCTGTAAGATATGGCGTTTCACTTTCGTTTTCAAACTTGTCTAAAAAATTTGACTTTGAAATAATATCGTCCTTAAGCAAATAATGAAATTCAACATTTTCATGGTTTGAAGATGCGGAGATTTGAAATATACTTTTTGACATGTTTGGTAACGCGCAAATTTTTATAATTGGGCAGTTGAGTTTAAGCCCTTCGTCACAAAGCTGTTTAACCCATTGCTCTGCTTCTCTAAGCTGTTTTATTGCGTCTTTAACCTGACTTGATCGTCCATTTTTATCACTTTTTTCTGCTGCTTTAATTTCAAATAGTAAAATGCCAAATTTAGGTGACACGCATAACACGTCCGTGAACTCCATCGGCTGTTTTTGTGCTTTTAGACAACCAGTTTTTAGATCTAGTATCTGATTAATAACTTTAACGCTAAGCTCAGTTATTGTAAAAGAATTAAGTATGATGGCAGGACAGTTCTTTTTACTTAGTGAAAAGTGTATGTAGTTAATAATATCAGATTCAGCACGGCTGCCTCTTGCTAAACCAGTTTTCATGTTTTCCTGCGAAAGTGCTTTTTCAGCAGATGAGAAGCAGGATAAAGTTGAAGGTGCACCAGACGCCTCTCCTGTAGGGGATTCCCACTGACTTATCAAAGTTACCGGCAATCGTATTATTCCTTTGTGCTTCCAATCGGGATAATATTTGTCTAAATATTCACCAGCCGCCTTACTCAAATCTGTTGTTTCTCCCGAACTATTAGGCAAGCGTACTGAGTAAACCATTTCTATATACCTATAAGCAAATTTCATAAAACTTTGTTAGCACTTTTTTATACCAATTTCTTTATTTATGCATTAATTGTCGGTATATATTAGTTATAACTTCTAAAAATTAATTCTAAAGTTGATTGTTGCTATGAGTAACAACAAAACAGAAAGCGAAACAAATCACCTGAGAGTTTTTATAATAAAATTAAAACAAAAATTTCAATAACAATAATAAAATAAGTATGAGTCTAGAAAAAACTTATGCATATATGGTTGCCGTTTTTAGATTAGAAAGCTGATTAAAATCTGAAAAAGCTATATAGCTGTTTAATTAAATTTACATCTTTTGAAATCTATGTAATTTTTAAAACCTTTGTTTTCTTGAAAAAAAATAAACATTTAGCATATTTAGTTTATATAAACGATACTTTAAAAAAACTTGTACTTTATAAGTTTATTGTACATTTTGGTGAAATGTTAATTAGCAAAACCAATTTTAAAATGAAACGTGCTCCCACCCAACATAAGACAACTTTAAGACGTGTGTAACTTGTCTTTAAATCGTCTAGACGTCTACAACTAGTTAAAGACGTGTTTAAGACGACTTTTCAACACCTCATTAAGACATCTTCCAACAACCAGTTTAAGATGTCCTTAAGACATCTTAACAAGACGTCTTTCAGAATAACCAGTTTAAGACATCCGTTAGACATCTTGACAAGACGTCTGTCGGAACAACAAGTTTAAGACGTTCGCAAGCCTTCTTAACATGACGTCTGTCGGAACAACCAGTTTAAGATGTCCTTAAGACATCTTAATAAGACGTCTTTTGGAGTAAGCAGCTTAAGATGTCTTCAATCGTGGAAGTATTAGAGATGGACGTGCAACATTTTTGTTTTTTTGCAAACCATGCTAGTTGTGCATTCTTAAAAATCTATTGTTTTAAACAATAGAAATTAAATTCTCTTAAAGTCTGTCGGATTCGTCGAAAATTTGTGGGCTCGCCCAACCAGTCATATCAACTTGCTTTTACTTATTAAAAATAACAGCAATAGAACCAAGTTTTAAGCTTAACTTTATATAGCAAGGCATTCTTAATATTTTAAGAAATAACGCGGATGATGAAAAGAAATTGAGATCATTTACTTGAATACTTTAGTACATGCAGTGGCGACGTTAGGGTAGGGCCTGGTTGGGCGATGGTCCAGGACGCCAAATATAAAGGGGCGAAATTTAGCCTTTTTTTGTATGGGGTTCAATTGAGCTAGGGGCGCCGTAGAAATCTCGCCCAGGGCGCTGGTAGTGCTAAAACCGGCACTGAGTACATGTATAACTTGAGAGGTAATAAATAATACGAAATATCAAGAAGTTTTGTAGCTACCTAGAGCACAATGGTTCCATGTTTAGTGAACTACTCCATTCAAAATTTTAAAAATTTAAACAGCAGTGAAAACCAGGTTTAATTTCTAAATAATTTTCATTTTCTAAATACGTCATCCAGTTGAAAAAATAGCGAATATTAACGTTTGCGTATTTTAATTTTTTCAGATCTAGTTTAGAGTACATTGAGTTGGTCTAAAAGTATTGTTTACTATACATTTTCTAACTTTTAGATGATGATCTTTTATAACATGCAATAAAAATAGGAGGTGTGAAAGGAAAATAGCGCTATATATATATATATATATATATATATATATATATATATATTTGGTTAAATCAGAAATATATACAGTTAAGGAATACAGAAATATATACAGTTAATATATATAATATATATATTTGGTTAAATCAGAAATATATACAGTTAAGGATAAATAACTTATACATAAAATGATTATAAATACAATTAAGAAAAAATAATTTGTCACAGTTTTAAAGAATTTAGCAAAGCCAATTTATGGCATACCGCAAGAATTACTTAGTATTTAATATTTACATAACACATAACATCCCAGTGGGCATCGACGTTATTCTCACGTCGGTTCGATGTTAGTTTTAGGTTAGCGACGTCGCCAACGTAAAGTCAACATCGCACCAACGTGAGAATGACGTCGAAAATTAACATCGAGTTGCGATGTTAAATCAACGTTAAAACGACGTAAAACATCGAGATTACATCACGATTACATCGCGATGATATCGCGATAACATCGCGATAACATCGCATATTAACGTCGATCCAACTTTCCATTTCCAACGTTAATGCGATGTCGCACTCGACGTCGCCTAAACGTTAAACCAACATCGCCGTGCCCACTGGGATGATTTACCAGCTATATATAAGCTAAATTTTATTTGAAAAAAACTAATGGGTTATTATGTGCTTTTTATGATAAATGAAATAATATATGAAATATGATAAACGAAAACATGAAATATCTGGCCGCATTTTGCAAGGTAATTATAAATTTAAGTAACTTTTTAAAAGGTTTTGCATTAGCAAATAAGTTTAAAAAAAGCCAGTTAGAAAATCCACCTACTTACTACTGTGATCAAAAAGTAAGGTGAATTTTTTTATAAAATGAAAAATCTTTATTTATTCTTCCAAATCTGTACCGTCCCCCTCAAAATAATCCCCCCCGGCCCCAATGCACTTTTGCCAACGTTTTTTCCAGTCTTCGAAGCATGCCGAAAAGTCCTCGGTAGGGATAGCCTTCAATGCGCGTGCCGATTCACGTTGGATCTCTTCAATGGACTCAAAACGATTTCCCCGGAGTGGTCTCTTGAGCTTTGGGAACAGCCAGAAGTCACACGGTGCTAAGTCGGGCGAATACGGTGGTTGTGGAGCAACATGGGTAGAGTTTATGGCGAAAAACTCACGAAGAACCAGTGCTGTGTGCGAAGGCGCATTATCGTGGTGCAAAATCCAAGAGTTATTGGCCCATAATTCCGGTCTCTTTTTGCGAATAGCTTCACGCAAACGTCGCATAACGCTTAAATAATATTCTTTGTTGACAGTTTGGCCAGTTGGAAGGAATTCGTAATGCACGACACCACAATAATCAAAGAAAACAGTCAACATGACCTTGATTTTTGAGCGACTTTGACGTGGTTGCTTCGGTCTAGGCTCGCCTTTTTCACGGTATTCACTCGATTGGTCGGTTGTTTCAGGGTCGTATGGGTAGACCCAAGTCTCATCGCCAGTAATAATTTGTTTGTAGACGTCTTGATAGTCAGAAAGCATTGCTTCACACGTTTTAACGCGACGCTCTTTTTCAAAGAAATTGAGAAATTTCGGCACCAAACGTGATTTGAGTCTTCTGAGGCCCAAATGATCCTTCAAAATCGCTTGCACCGACCCAAATGATATTCCAACCATGTCAACAAGGTCTCGAATGGTTAACCGACGATTTGCAAGCACCAATTCTTTGATTTTGTTGATGTGGCGATCATCAATCGAAGTCGATGGTTGTCCGGAGCGTTCCAAGTCATCAACACGTTCTCGGCCTTCTTTGAAGTCTTTGTACCACTTGTAAACATTTTTTTGAGACATAGTCTCTTCACCGAAGGCCTTTTGCAACATTCGATACGTTTCAGCAGCAGAAATATCATTCCGCAAACAAAATTTAATAGCACTTCTTTGCTCAACAAAATTAGACATCGTGAAAATCGCCGAATGCACTTTTGGTACTTCAGAAACAAGCGTAAACAAAAAAAAATAATTATGAGTTTGACATGTAATTTGGCGAAAATGTTAATGACATTCCTACCAACTTAAAAATAAAAAAGATTGGACGATTCGAATAAGGCGGGAAGTTTAAATTAAAAATTCACCTTACTTTTTGATCACAGTAGTATAACAATTCACAATGGAATATATATTGTGGAGCTTATAGTGTTGTCGACGCAAAAAATATGGGAATATGGGAAAAAATACTAAAAAAATACATAAATTTAAGGCTGGTGAATGAAGGACCAAGGAATTGAATGAAAACAGATCTTGACAAAAAATTATATATCGCTATACTTTTTTTTAGTCATTTTAAAATTGTTCTCACAGGTCTATTTTATCATAGACAGACTTGTTTAGATGAAAAAATGTTCCCAAATTTACAATTGTTCATCTTGAAAAATGATAAAATCTGTTCGTGCCGACAACTAATTTCCTTTACCTTGGTGTAATTTGTTTAGTAATTTGTCAACACGTTAAGTAATTATTTTATCCTGAACAGTCTTATTAAACAAATTCTATAAAAGTTTAAACTAATACTAAAGTTTTAAACAACGATAATAAATTTCACGTCCATCTCTTATAACATCCATGCTTTAATTCCTTCCTTAATTGAGTCTCTAATGACGTCTTTAATTCCAATTGCGGAAGATGATTACTTACCATTTTCTTTGCTTTTCAGAAATTTTTATTTTTTAATAAAGTTATAATTTTCTTTAAAAAGTAGTGGGTAAAAATATGTCTGCATCAAGAAAAGATTATTTAAGGATTTGGAGAAAATTAAATAAATCAGTTTTAGAAGAAGCTCGAGATGAAAGTGCAGATGAACATCAACAAAACTGTGCACAACAACAAGAAGAAGCAGTTAGAGATTCTTTTTATAGCAGTCAGAGTTGTAGTTATTTACCTGTGGAAGAAAATATGGAAGTAGAGTCGAACAATTCCGCTGAGTATTGGTCCGACAGTTCTAGTGACAATGAATCTTTTAATCCATCCACCAGTAAAGAAAACCTCTCAGGAGAGCTGGCATCCTGGTGTCTAAAGTTTAACTGTTCCCAAGCAGCCATGAATAGTTTAATCGATATACTTCGAAGACATGGTAATAAGCTGCCCAAAGATGCAAAAACACTTTTAAAAGTACCTCAAGCCCAGTGTATTCGAAAATGTGGTGGTACATACTACTATTTTGGATTAGAATTGGGCATTAAGAAAAATTTTACAGGGTCTGAAAGAGAAATATCACTTAATTTCAGTATTGATGGGTTACCCTTATTTAAATCATCCAATACTCAAATGTGGCCAATTCTTTGTGAAATTAGTGGCGGAAAGATTTTTATTGTGGCATTATACACAGGGGAAAGTAAACCATCAAGTTTGGATGTGTTTTTAAACGATTTTTTACTAGAATTGTATGGTTTAAAGTTATCCGGTCTGACAATAAAATCAGTTGTACACACTATTAAAGTTAGAGCTTTTCTTTGTGATGCCCCAGCAAGATCATTTTTAAAAGGGACTGTTGGTCATACTGGATATTATTCTTGTGAAAGGTGCATTATCAAAGGTTTTTGGGAAGGAAGGGTAGTGTTTAATGAAGGACAAGAATTTTGCAAGCAGACAGATTACGATTTTAGCTGCCAGTCGTATAAGCAACATCAAATATCTAAGTCTCATCTTATTGCTGCTGGTATTAAATGTGTTTCCGGATTCTGCCTTGACTATATGCATTTGATATGTCTTGGGGTTGTTAAAAGAATCTTGAATTATTTCCGTAAAGGTCCTATGGCTAGGTTATCACAATCACATATTTTACAGATTTCTGAGAAACTAATCAATTTTAGAAATTACATTCCCAGTGATTTTGCTAGAAGGCCGCGATCATTGCTCGAAGTTGATAGGTGGAAAGCAACTGAATTCAGACAATTTCTTTTATACACTGGACCAGTTTCTTTGAAAGGAATTGTTTCTGAATCTATCTATGAACACTTTCTTTCACTGTAAAAGCCTTTTACCTTACTGTAAGGAATTGCTAAAGTATTTTGTGAACAATTGTAAAGACATTTTTGGTAAAACATTTACTGTGTATAACATTCATAATTTATTGCATATATGTGATGACGTAGAAAATTTCAATTGCTCCTTGAACGAAATATCTTGCTTCCCATTTGAAAATTATTTGCACAAGCTAAAAAAGGTTGTAAAGAATGCCAACAATCCAAGTGCACAAATAGTAAAGCGAGTCATCAGTGAAGAAATTAATTATGAGAGCAATATAAAAACCAATACAGAGAAAGTTACTTTAAGCAGCAGAGATAATTGCTTTTTTAATAAAGATGGGAAAATTGTTTTTATTAGATTTTTAAATTATAATAATAACACTTACGATTGTGATGTTTATAAAAAGAGCTGCTTAAAGTCATTTTTTGATCGTCCAATTGACTCTAAATTGTTAGGAATTTACTTCCTAGAAAAAAATCAAGATTTTTCTAAACTCACTTTTCATAAAAATGAACTACGAAAATGTGTTTGTTTACCGTTCAGGAGTGGCTTTGTAATATATCCTGTTATTCATCTAGTTTAAATTAAATAAATACATGTAAATTTGTAAATTGGTGCTTTTTCAAATAAATTTACGCTTTTTTTAAATATTTTTTCTTCTGGTCACACTGCTATAAGTTCTATTTTCCATGTGTATCCAGCTGGTTTTTGTTGTGTCAGTATCATCTAACATTTGATGTTTTTGAAATGTTTCCTATAGTGTATTTGTAGATGCATTTCTTACGTGTCACTAATTCTATATGGTTCCAGCTACATTTTTAAAGTTCGGTATCAACATTTATTTTATCGTAAAATTTTTTTTTTAGAGTATAAAATGAATGAAGATCTTAGTTATACTCGAGCTATTTGGAAACGACAAAATGGGGATGGGGTATTAATAGAAGAAGAAGGCGTGGTTCCACTTTGTTGGCTTGAGGGTAAAGATATTGTCAGGTATCCACCAAAGGCGAAAAAAGAGCCTGCTTTAAGAAAGAAGCAGATTCCTCAGCAAGATTGGATGTATGGGAAACTTGTACACAGGAAGGTCACAGGTACATTGATTTATATTTCTTCTAACACCATGAAGTATGTTTTATGTTTAGCCGGGATTATTATATAGAATCACAGAAGGTTATTCAGACTTTGCTGCAAAATGAAATATTCAAATCATTTTTGTTAGAATTGCTTTTAGGTAGTTTAGAAACTTGTGAAAATTGGGCATACTCAACATGTGCTGCTAGTTCAGATTCTGATGAAAATCTGGTAGAAGAGGGTAAGTTTTTTGGTAGATTAAAAATGATATTGATCTGTAAATACTTGTTACTTTGTTGTCATTTTTATCAATTTTAAAGATAATTATTCTATATATTTTTTTAATCTTATAATGGATGATAATGAGATTGTGCCAATTACAAAAACAGGAAGGGACAAAGTTGGTAAGAGACAATTATTATTTATGGAAAAAACGAAGTTAAACTAAAACGTTAACAAACTTGTTAAATTCATTTATGCGGAGTGAGTATTTTAAATCCTTTTCTTTACATAATAAAAGTAGAATTATGTTTTCCCAACGGAGAGAAAGTGTTTTACATAAAGGACACCCAGACTTGTTTTTGATTTAGCTTGTCAGTCTGTAAAAAAAATTCTTATCTTTTCTATCTTTTATTCCTATACCTCATATTATGGAAGAAATGTAAATAGAGGAAAAAAGAAACAGTTTCCCTCCATAGGGAACAACAAACCTTATTTTTGAATTATCCTGATCTGCAAAACAGGTTAATTTCAGGAAGGGCATCTGCTCGTAACTATTCTTTCATAATATCATATTTAAATAAGTTACTTGGTTCTATTACATGGGGCTATTTCTAATGTTACTAGTTTTTATACAATAGAATACCTAGAAATGCAAAGTATTGCAGCATCTCCTCCACCTAAAAAACGTAAGTTAAATTATTGTCTTTTATGATATTCATTTTCTGTTTATCATTATCTGTTACTCATAAAAAAGCCGTATTTTGTCAGTTTGGATAATGATGGACTCTTTTGCAATAAGCATTGCATAATCTTCTGCAAGAGGGCTTAATCCTCAGTCTATGTGGTCTCATTGAAAATGAAATGGTCAAATTGAATCTTGTAAATCCTTCTGCGACTGCTATAACGGTGTCTACTTTTTTAAGGTGTTAGGTATATATAAATTGTCACATTTTTTTGTTTGCTTTATAGGTGTGTTGTGTGCCACTCAACAATTGAAGCAAGCCGCAACATTTGAAAACATCAATGATTCATTCCCTGGAGGTATATGATATATATAATTTACCATGCTTTTTGTTTCTAGCACTATATAGAAAGTCAAATAACAATTAAATATTTTAAAAGAAAATTCATTTGGGAAAAAATTATTTGAATTTACAAAAGTCAGAAAGTCTTGCAAAAGTGAATGAGCAAGAAAAAACAATGCCATTTAGTCATGTTTTTTTTATTTAGCACCTCAGTTTCCATGCATGTCTGAGAATTCTCTTCAACAGAATACAGGTATTCACTTCAATCAATTTATCCTAATACTTCGTCACAGCATTTTCTTGTATTAGATTGTTTTGCAAAAGATAATTATATATTCTAGTAAAAATAAAAATATATGATAAATTATATTTGATATATATTAAGATATATACTGTTTCTTATACTGTCAGCCTATGTATTGATGGATGATTTTTTTTATCTTTTGGCTACTCTATCATAGTTCCCGCTTAATGAAAACCAGTATAGATCTTTATATGTGAAAATAATAATATTATCTGCACACTGTCTGACTTTGTTTTAACATTAACAAGTATTATTTAAATACTGAAGTCTTATATAAAAAGTTAACACAACTTATTTTAGACATTCCATATTCGGCTTGCTTGAATGGAACACCCGCTGCAAGTACTACCACTGCTCCTCAGAGGAATGTTGTTTTTCCGATAGATCAAGAAAGTAAGTATTTTTGCTTCATTTAATCACTTCAATAAAGAATATGATAAAAAATATCCATGAAGTTCTTTGTAAAGATGATCAATTTATCTCTTCTTTAGTGCTGTCTATAATAAAGAGACTGAATTTTAGTGAATAGGTTGCAAATATAAATATAGTACGCCCAGGTGTTTAATACAAGGTGGGGGATGTTTATTAATTCTTGGAAGATTTTCCCTCCCACCCCATCCCCGTTTATCAATTTTTACTGGTTATCTACGAAGAAAGTTTATCTTAAAACTGTAAAAAAAAACTTTCAATGTAAACCAGCCTTTTAAAATTGTCAAACTTTAAAAAAAACTCGATTTTTAACCAAATGCATAATATTCCTCACCATAGTATAAATCTCATATTAACATGTTAAATCCTATTGAAATTATTATAAAAGTGGCATTGCTCATATAAGTATATGCATAAAGTTAATGAAACCTGTTGTGAACAAGTTTGTTCATTTTCTTTGGGATATCAGAGAAATTCATCCCCCCCCCCTGCTTATTTCATCTGGATTCAAATTCCCACCCAACATTTACAAAGCCTCGAGGCCTTATAAAATGGGGAAAGGGGATCCCCCTTCCCCATCTATAAGATTTAAGAAATGATTCCCACTCTACCTTACATTAAGCACCTGAGATATACTAATTGACTTGTAATTTATACTTTAGAGTTCCAAAGGAAAGTGTTATTCAAACTCGAGCAGCTATCAGAAGCAGTTAAGTCTTTAAACGACCGTCTTGACACCAGACTTGATAGAGTAATTGATGCAGACGTGTTTTTGTTAAAAGAAAACATTAATAACATGGACGATTTTAATTAAAATGAAAATCAGTTGGCTGAGGAGCCTATGAATAGGAAATTGGTAAAATATCTGGTATTAAACAAAAGCACTTCTAATTAAGATCCAAAGATAAAACTAAACTAAAAAGTTCATTTACAGACTGTTTCATAAATCATTTACATTACTGCTACGTAACGGTTTTACTTTTCGTCAAAACTAAAACATATACATTGTTGAATTAAAATTAGTGTAACCAAATAAATTGTAATCAACTTTGTTTTTAGATTGAAAGACTGAGTAAAATTGGAGGCACTAATATTGGTGACTGTACACGTAGATTATGCGGCGGTAAGAAAGATTTTTTCATTGATTTTCCTTTACTTTTTTTAAATAAAAAATAAAAAATCAGAGCAGCATTATCTAAAAAAGCAAAAAAAAAAAAAAAAAGCTTTTTAAGTATGGAAATTTGCTCTTGCGGCCTTATTTTTCGAGGTATTGCTAATTATATCCGATCGGAAAACCCAATCTATATAAGAGAGCAAGGGTTTAGTAAGTCAGCTTTAAAATATTTTTTTATACTTTTATAGATAAATAGATTTTTGCTCATCACAATTCATATGGGACTTGAAGTTAAGGGCTATATAATGCTGATAAGAAAACAAGTTCTCCTTAGTAACTTTAGTAATGATCAGTTTTCTGAATTATGTATGTACCTCCTGATTTTTCAGTATGTTGGATTGTTCACTAATGATAAATTTCAACATGGATGGACAGAGGGGCGGAAAGAGAAGTTTTAAAGAAACTCACCTTTATAAGTGTGTAATTGGTAAGTTGGTCTTCTAACGCTGCTTTCCAAAAAAACAATGATTTTCTTGACCTATTATTGTTTTATTAGTTTTCTCTTTTTAGCGGCTGTCCGAGAGACATATCCAAAAGAATCGGAGAAGACAGTCCATAAATTTATTCAGGGTGTATTAAAAAATGCACCAGCATCACGAAAATCTTAACAAAATTTTATAATCATGCACTCTTTTTTGTTGATGCTGTGAAGTATATTTCTATAGTAAATCATGTCTCTTTTTTTCAGTTATTGCATTTGGATAGTTCATATTTTCACACCTTTCTATTTTCTGTCACCACCTTCCAGTCTCCTTCTAATCTAATATAAATATATTTATGTTCTATTGGCAGGAGACTGAAAGTTTATATATATATATATATATATATATATATATATATATATATATATATATATATATATATATATATATATATATATATATATATATATATATATATATATATACATATACATATATATATATACACACGTCTTTTTAAGCCGTCATTAATACGTGTTAAATAAGGCAACTTTAAGACGTCTTAGATAAGACGACTTACTGTGTTTCATTTGAGACCAGTTTAAGACAACTTTAAGATGTCTTAAATAAGGCAACTTTAAGACGTCTTAGATAAGACGACTTAGTGTGTTTCATTTGAGACCAGTTTAAGACAACTTTAAGATGTCTTAAATAAGGCAACTTTAAGACGTCTTAGATAAGACGACTTACTGTGTTTCATTTGAGACCAGCTTAAGACATCTTTAAGACCATTTTCAAGACGTCTTCAATTTGTCTTTAAGACGACTTGTTGTTGGGTGGGCTTGAACTTAAAAGTTTTAGACTGAATTTTTCTCATCAATCCTAGCATAACAGTAAAGTGTGGGTAATTCATTTTCAATTTCTTGAGTAACAATTAAAAAGTTGTCATATTGGTGAGTTGTCATATTTTCTTTTATATATGTTCTTATTAAATCTCTACCTGGTTCTTCGGGAGGTTCACATCTCACATCGATCCCTAGTCTCTTATTTGACAATCAAAATACAAATAAGCAAATCGCGGTTGTAATTCTTCTTTTTGTGATGCACAGTAATATCGCCAAAAATATAGCAGAATTTAATTGCTTTATTTATGCAGATCCGACCATAACTATCTATACTGGTATAAAAAGTCTATCTTGCTAAGTAGCAAGTACTTTCACTTTTACACAATGTGATGATGCAATATTAGCTAGCATCTTGGTTGTGCGTAGTGGTTTTCTATTGGTCACCAATACTGCTTATCTAATCATTTGCGTAAGTTATATTTGATTGAACATTTTATTAAAATCCTTACTATTAGAGGTGACTGTTTATATTATCGAAACTAGAGCCAATATACATTTTTTTTTTTTTTGTAAATTTCTTTTTCAGCATCCCATCACTATTTGAAACTTTTGCATCCCAAAATGGTTTACATAGTTAAAAGTATTTACCCGTTGAATTGTGTTGTTATTAAAATTATTTAACTTAACATTCTTGTCCTTATTGTTCTTGTACCATGTTCGTGTTCGTGTTCGTGTTCGTGTTCGTGTTCGTGTTCGTGTTCGTGTTCGTGTTCGTGTACACTGAAAGTGGTCGAACCAAATAAAAAGATTCTCAAAAGCACAGCATGTTACATTAATTGTATCTTCAGTCATAAACCGTGAAATTGGATATTTGCCTTGCTATCTACTTCACCCAAAATATTAATAAGTTGCCGAAAATATTTAGTTGATGCTTAGATTTACTGAACCAGTAGTCAGTCGAACCAAATTTGATAGTTTAGCGATATTCAGACAGAATTCTCAGCAAAGCTTTTATTCGGTCCTTACTCTTATTGCAACGAAAGTAATAAATACTTACTTTATGAAATAACAAATTTTAGATGTTGATAACTGCAATTCAATAGTTATTTAATCAGCGATACTGTTCAAATATTTACTTACGCTAATTCTATATTTACGCCTAAAGAACAAAGATGTTTTCGTATCCTAATTTCACAGATTGTGCATAAGTTTGCAAATACGAACTTATTGATTTCTAAATATGCCTCGATGAAAGCGCCCGAACAACATACAAAATAATTTTCAGAACTAACTTTAA
Organism: Hydra viridissima; assembly: GCF_058129835.1. NCBI lineage: Eukaryota > Metazoa > Cnidaria > Hydrozoa > Anthoathecata > Hydridae > Hydra > Hydra viridissima. The sequence goes on along the minus strand of NW_028324302.1, from coordinate 15,626,623 downwards.
AATATTAATTTCTTTTAATTGTTAAATTTCTTTTTTACTAGAGACCGCCGATCCGTTACTGTTTATCGGATTGTCGGATTGTGTTCCAAACTATCTTTGCAGATATCAAATCATTTACGGATCAAATTATTTACGGATTGATTTGACCCGAAAATAATGTATACATAAGGAAAATAATATATACATAAGGAAAATAATGTATACATAAGGAAAATAATATATACATAAGGAAAATAATGTATACATAAGGAAAATAATGTATACATAAGGAAAATAATGTATACATAAGGAAAATAATGTATACATAAGGAAAATAATGTATACATAAGGAAAATAATGTATACATAAGGAAAATAGGAAAATAACTTGTTAAAACTTTTTTGGATAATAATTTAGTCCAAATTCATTTCCTAACCACACAATATCTTGAATTTTGCTTAGTTATTTAGTATTTTCTTTCATTTGTAACAGGTTGGTTCTTCTGAAATTGTATATGTTTCCCGCTGTTAAGAAAACTCTTTCAGATGTTGGTGATGCAGCAGATTTACAGAGGTTTTTTTTGGTTAGCCTTGATATTATTGGGTAAATATAATGGTTTTGTTTCCAGAATTCCATTACATTTGTATTTCCAAATCTGGTTTTGCATTCAAATACCCCCTCAATTTCAGGTGAAATGGCTTTCTCGGTGCTTGTTTTACATCCAGGATAAATGCAAACTGCACCAAACATTTTCTTCTTCAGCCGTTCAGTGAAATCAAAGTTGTCATCATCCTCATTATCCAATATCGAAGGGAAAGGAGTGCTTTGGCTATCTAAAATTTCTTTTTCCGTTTCTTTCTTTACTACAGTTTTGACTACTTCAAATTTTTCCACCTCATCCACAAACTACATGCCCTTGCTGTTAGGGTCTAAAAAATGACCAATAGAGAATTCAATATTCATCAGTTCCCCTTGAATCTTTTGTCTAAATCATCATTGAAGTAGTGAGCAAGCTCTGATGACACCTCAATTTTTAGCTTGATGATCTCCTTTGCCAATCTTCCACTAATGTTGTATAGACAATTAATAACAGAATAGATGCTAATATTCTTTTCGCTTCTGCATTTTTCATAGAATTCTGAGAAGCCTTTCAGAGGCCGGATGACAGATTGAATAGATTCTACTTCATCTTCTGTTGGTAAAAAATCTGTCAATTTACAATCTCCAGAAACAGTGAGGTTCGGATTCTTTAAAGAATGCATCGCCGGAAAAAGATCCACCACAGGCTCCATTTGATAGATCACAGATCGAATTACATTTTCGGTTTTATGGACTTTTTTATTGAAATAAGTCCCTCGATTTTACCTTAATATTTGCCTTAATAAAAAATGATATTTTTGAGGCATGCATAAAGTTTTCAATAAAAGAACTAATTATTTAAGGTTGTTTGCCTTAAATGTTGAAATGAAAACAAACAACTTTTCAAACTAGTTTTTATTTCTGTTTGTAATCATATTTAAATAGAAGAAGTAAAAATATTATAAACTTTGTCGGACCAATCCGCTAATTATAGCAATCCGCTAATTGCAGCAATCCGCTATGCTAATTAATTCTCAAAGGAATTCGATTCGCAAAAATTCAGTTCGAAAAACTCAACTTTTAAATCAAACTAAAATAATGGCTCACCGTAATTGTTGTAAGTGACTTGTTGATTTGTTGAACGAAATTGTTGTAGGCTAAGATTTCCAAATAGAACTGATTGATAATAATAATAAAAAAAAAACACTATCTCTATGACCCCCACTTAATTAAAATGTAATTTTTCGGACCGAACCATTAAATTAACGGACCGCGATTGATATAATTCTCAGAATTATATATTTCGAAACTATTTCTCGGATTAATAATCCGAACAGCAAAGAGAATCCACAAAATAAAAGTTCCCTTGTAGTTTTTAAATTAATTTTCAGACTATGGTATTGAAAATATTAAACGATTATGATATGTAAAAAATTTAACTGTTATAATCAGAAAAATAAGTCGGATTGACTTTGTAGCGTAATTTACGAACCAAATCGTCAGTGCCTAGTTTTTACAAATTAAGAAGTAGTTTTTCAATATTGTATAAAAAATGTGTAAAGCAAACCGAGGGTCTAGGTAACTTTGCGCAACATTAAAAAAGCTAGAATAGCTTTATGATAGGTATGGGATTGGTGCAAAGTGATCTCTTTTTTCTTACTTTTTGAAAGACTAATAATTCTAAGGCCAGTTTAATTAAAAACAAAAGATTAATTTTAGTACTATTTTGCTTAACAAAGAATATAACACGTCATGATAAAAGAATACTGAACACAACCTCATTAAAAACACAAAACACACAAAAAAATTTCCTCCGTATGTGGGTAAACTTGAGCAAAAGGAATTAAAGGCTTTCTTTGTTTAAATAAAAAATCAATACTCAAAAACCCGAGTAAAAGTCTAATTCGGGCACTATTTCATTTTTTTCATAGCTTTCAATAACGTTTGGAGAGATGTGAGAGAATAAGTTATCGAGTAACAGAAATTTAAGTCCAAACTTCTTTTTTAAAGGAGGTAAAACTAAACAAAAAAAACTACTTTTCAAAAGCTACTCTATCAAATTAAATAGGTATCTGGCTCCTTTAGGACCTCCTTCACATCAAGTTCACCACAGATTAGTACCCTTGCAAAGAACAAAAGTGGTAAAAAATCACATTGCTGAATTACTTGATATCATTATCAAAATACTTGTCCTGTCTTACTTCTTTTATTTGTAAGGGTATTTACTGCTTCATTTTACCAAGCATTTTTTGGTACATGGTCAAGTAATCAGTTAGATTTGTCTCATCAAAGTTGTATATGTAACTTGGTGGAACTTTTTGCATGGTTTTGGTAAGATGTTGAATATGTTCTTTTAAAAATTCTTTATTAAAATTTGTTCGTGATTTTTTTATGTGTGGCACAAATTTATTTGTTAGCTCTTGGTTTCTTTGTAAAAATGACCTGATTAAATCAAGCCCAAGAAAGTCTTTACAATCTTTTACTTTTCTACCAGAATTATGGAGATAATTGTCCATCATATGACGTAAATCTTTTTTACCGATAGGAAATCCAAAATGGTTTAACTGAATGGTACAATTGAAAGAGCCAGCCTCCTCTAATTTGGAAAAATAATACAGTTTACCGAGTTTTAAATCATGTTTTCCATTAAATTTGTAACAAATTGTTAATAACTTTTTAGATTTTACATCTTTACATTTGGATAGGTTGTCCTCTGTATAACCTTTGTATTTTCTGGTCTTAACCTGCTTTTTGTAATGAGTTTAGATCTGAAAAAAAAACATTAATATTTAATTTGACCCTGAATACCCAAGAAATTAATTAAAGCTATAAAAATGTATGAAAAAACTCTGCTAACATAAAATATTAACATGAAGTTTTAGAAAGAATCGCTTTTGGATGACTGACGACATTTGTGGTAACTTTATACATTGTGCAAATACACCCTGATTTCTACCAATAAAGTGCTTTATTAACATGATAGTTAAACTTTAATTTTTTTTTTACAGACAATGAGTTTAACACTTAGCATACTTCAAACCAATGCCATAATAAACACTTTAAGCAGTTTATTCACTTTTGAGTTCTGATCTGCTGCACAGATAAAAGTTGCAAGAAACAATTATTGTTTTCTATTTCTATGTTTAGAAAAAATGACTCGTGTTGCCAATAATAGCGTTAATAAAACTATTTTACATAAGTTTCGTATTGACACTAGAAAAAACCGTCGGATTCTAAAGTGATTTGCATTTGTAGTTCAAATTTTTGTTTGCTAGAGAGTAAAACATCTTTGACATATTGTTGTGCCAGCGGTCGTGCAAAGTTAGGCACTTTTACGATACATTTAAAGAAAAAAACGTTTTATAAAAGTCACCGTTATGTGCATTTTTCATCAGTTCTATTTGAAATCAGGTGTACTGAATTCGAAATCCGTTTCTGTGTACTTTCAATATTTCGCATACAATTGTAAGAAAAGTACATTATAAACTATTCACTCGCTAAATAGCATGTTGCCATTAATTATCTAAATAATGAAGGGTTGAGCGTAACTTTCTCTTATGCTGACTTGAGTAAAAACAAACCAAACCTCAAACGTAATCACCCATCATAGCTTCATCCTATCGCTTTTGGTAACGCTTCTCCATGATCTGAATATTTATGTGAAGCCTTTCACCATCCTTTTCAATTTTTGCTCCGAAATTTTGTCTGGTGAAATCCAAATAGGAGTGCAGAAGGTGTAGCTTGATTGACATTCAACATCCAAGACCATGTTACTGTATTATCAAATTTTCCACAAGTTCTTTGTTGTCTTCAATTCTGTTATTTTCAAAAAATCCATTCACACATGTTTAAATCCATGCCATGCATCTTCTTCTAAACTAGATATTATCGTTTCGAAGTCCTCAGACTCCAACAGACAACTTACCTGCGGTCCAGTGAAAATGGAGCATATGCACTGGAAAGCTAGTGGCTGCGAATCCAGTGCTTTAAGAAGTTGCTTGGCTATTCCAAGTTTGATATGCAAGGGTAGTAGCAGAGCTCTTTCTGCCAAAATCAAGCTATCAAAAATTATATGGTGTTTACAAGCTGTTAGTTCCGTGCATATGGGGCAGTCTCAGGTAACTTGTTTTTGATTCGACGCTCTGCTATCCCAAAAGCATAGGAAGGATGAATATTTGGTGAACCCACTTTGTAAGCCAAGAAGAAAACCATTCACTTTCAAGTCCCCAGATCCTAGGATTTCGGAAACGGAAGTATGGAACCGGAAAAAACCGGGCAAAACCAGGAAATTCATAATAAAATCCCGTCCCGCTTTTGGTTTTTTTTATTGGAAGAAAAAACGGGAAATTTATCCAAAAAAATGTCACCTTATAAGCAAAGATGGTTTTCTTAAATCTTGGTAATCGACCATACAGAAGTTTGTAATGTCGTTCGTTAGTTTTCTCTAAACGCAAGGAATAGAAAATGGGATGCTTTTCCAATCTTCCAGTAGCCCGCCCTCCAAATCTGATCCGCAAGTACCACGTATCATACATTTTAGTAAAACATTTTTATGAAAAAATGATTTCATCAAAAATTAAAATAGAACAAAAACGCATATTAAAAATGAGAAATAGAAAAAAGGAGAATAACTAATAATATTACTATTTGTGACAATTCTGTTTTTTCACCTGTTGTTTAAACTCTGGTAGCATGAATCTTCCTTGCACCTACTTTTTGCGCCATTTTTTTTGCTAAATTTACCACATTTAAATTTTTATTCAACAGTATTTGGTGTTCATAGAGTATTTTTTAAATTAAATCAAAAACAAATTTTGATGGAAAATTATAAAAATATAAATGTATTAAAAAATATAAAAATATAAAAATATAAATGTATTACAAAATATAAAAATATAAATGTATTAAAAAATGTAAAAATATAAAAATATAAATGTATTACAAAATATAAAAATATAAAAATATAAATGTATTAAAAAATATAAAAATACAAATGTATTAAAAAATATAAAAATATAAAAATATAAATGTATTAAAAAATATAAAAATATAAATGTATTAAAAAATATAAAAATATAAATGTATTAAAAAATATAAAAATATAAATGTATTAAAAAATATAAAAATATAAATGTATTAAAAAATATAAAAATATAAATGTATTAAAAAATATAAAAATATAAAAATATAAATGTATTAAAAAATATAAAAATATAAATGTATTAAAAAATATAAAAATATAAATGTATTAAAAATATAAAAATATAAATGTATTAAAAAATATAAAAATATAAATGTATTAAAAAATATAAAAATATAAATGTATTAAAAAATATAAAAATATAAATGTATTAAAAAATATAAAAATATAAATGTATTAAAAAATATAAAAATATAAATGTATTAAAAAATATAAAAATATAAAAATATAAATGTATTAAAAAATATAAAAATATAAATGTATTAAAAAATATAAAAATATAAAAATATAAATGTATTAAAAAATATAAAAATATAAATGTATTAAAAAATATAAAAATATAAAAATATAAATGTATTAAAAAATATAAAAATATAAATGTATTAAAAAATATAAAAATATAAAAATATAAATGTATTAAAAAATATAAAAATATAAATGTATTAAAAAATATAAAAATATAAAAATATAAATGTATTAAAAAATATAAAAATATAAATGTATTAAAAAATATAAAAATATAAAAATATAAATGTATTAAAAAATATAAAAATATAAAAATATAAATGTATTAAAAAATGTAAAAATATAAAAATATAAATGTATTAAAAAATATAAAAATATAAAAATATAAATGTATTAAAAAATGTAAAAATATAAAAATATAAATGTATTAAAAAATATAAAAATATAAAAATATAAATGTATTAAAAAATATAAAAATATAAATGTATTAAAAAATGTAAAAATATAAAAATATAAATGTATTACAAAATATAAAAATATAAATGTATTAAAAAATATAAAAATATAAATGTATTAAAAAATATAAAAATATAAATGTATTAAAAAATATAAAAATATAAAAATATAAATGTATTAAAAAATATAAAAATATAAATGTATTAAAAAATATAAAAATATAAAAATATAAATGTATTAAAAAATATAAAAATATAAATGTATTAAAAAATATAAAAATATAAAAATATAAATGTATTAAAAAATATAAAAATATAAAAATATAAATGTATTAAAAAATATAAAAATATAAATGTATTAAAAAATATAAAAATATAAATGTATTAAAAAGAGTTCTTAAACATCCAATAGGGAAAAAAAGTTGTTGCTCCGCATGTAAGTTTGTTTTTAAAGCAAAATTAAAAGAATTAAAATAAAAAGTTTAACGAGTTTTAATAACCATTAATAAAATTCAATGACATCCAACAAAAATTAAGAAAGGCTTTCGGCTGCCCACAAAAGAACATCCAACGAAAATTAAGAAAGGCCAGGGGCGGGTTTAGGGTTAGCCTTGTTAGGCGCGTCGACTAACATCTTTTTTGCTAAACACTTTTTAATTAAAAAGCTTTCTAGTTTTAAAAAAAATACATTCTTCTAATTTTGCTATCGGTAGCATAATTTCGGACCATATTAGGCGCGCCTAACCTGGCCCGTTTATTTGGCTGACGAGATTTCGAAATCGTAGAAATTCTTATTAAATTGTTTCCTTTTTATCGTCCGGTAACGTAACTTCAGGTTAAGTTAGGCAAAACATTTTTGCGCCTAACTTAGCCCGTTTATTCGGCAAACGAGAGTCCAAAAAATTATTAAGTTCATTTAACTAAAGGTTTTTTTCATCGTTCGGTAGCGTAACTTTAGGCCAAGTTAGCCTCCCTCCCCCGCCCCTCAATATACCTAGAAGCGTTAACATTTCTTGACTAACTTCTTTAAAAAGCTAAACCCGCGCCTGAAGGCTTTCGGCTGTCCAAAAAATAACATCGAACGAAAATTAAGAAAGGCTTTCGGCTGTCCAAAAAATGACATCCAACAAAAATTAAGAAAGGCTTTCGGTTCTCCAAAAAAATTCATAATATGCACCATCCAATGGATCCATTCGGAACTCCGTCTCGTCGGATTTTTCTCGGTTTTTCGGAGTTTCGGAGTTCGAGAGAAATCGAGAAACCTCGACGGAACTTCGACGAGGTTTTTAGAAAATATCATTTTTACTCGTAAAATAACTTAATTCTTATTTTATTTCTACGCTGCTTTTACAATAGTTCATGTTGTTTTCAAAATATAAGTGTTCTCTTTGTTCAATATCAACACAAATTTACATCGCAAAGCAATTAGTAATGCACAGTGGGACAGGTGGTGGTGGTGGAAAAAACCTCAAAAAAAAATCTTATTCTATTCCAAACCATATAATAGAACATACTCGTACTTTTCCATTTCAAAAACTCTTTTGATTATAATAGTATCTTTTTAATAATAGAAGTTTTTAAATCCAAAAAATCAGTTGCGGTATAATAAAATGTAATGCATAATAAAATATCTTTTTTTGTCAAAAAGTAAGAATTTTTTAGTTTTTAAGCAAAGATATTGTAAACAGTAACTTTTAAAATATGATGAGTGTGTGATATTAGTTAATGTATTTTAACTATTTAGTAGTTTACCTTTACAAAAAAAAGTCAAAATCTTCACCGATCAGTTAAAAGAATACGAAGTAATTGGTGTGAAATCAGAAGCAGTTTTGAAATTTGAACTAGCCATCCACAGAATTCAAGCAACTTCCTCGGAAGCAGAAAGAGTTTTCTCCTCGTCTTCCAGATTTGTCACAAAGTTTCGTAGTTCACTTTCTGATGAAATGATAAATGTTTTCATCTTTTTAAAATATTATTTTAAAAGATCTCTCAGAATAAATACTTTTTTAATATTCTTTTTTTAGTTTTTACTATAGGTACCCCAAGAAGTCTTTATTACAGAGCACCGCGGAAGGGCATTTAACTGAAAGTTCACGCCTTCTTCCTAACCGATGCTGGTTAGAAAGCCATTCATTAGATAAAACTTGTTCGTTTAAAGATTGCGATAAGAAAAATATTTAAGTACTAAGGAATATAAAAATATAATTTTTTTAAAAATTTATTATAAATTATAAATCGAAATATATAAAAATAAAAAAATTAAATATAAGAACAATGTTTAATTATCAACTAGTTTATTTTTTTAATTTATAACAAAGTTTTATCGAAGCTCCGATTTTTTCTCGACTCCGACGGAGTTTTTTCTCGATTTTTCTCGACTCCGGTTTTTCTCGATTTTGGATCCTCTGGCACCATCTACTGTCACAATGACATTATGTTGCCTACTGCTATAGGAGCACTCATAAATGGCGAAACCATCTTATTATTATAGATAAATATAATTTTATTACTTGTTGTATTTATGTAGGGTCCTTACGGGCATTTGCTGATTTAAAATGGATTTAGATCGCGTTTAAATGACATTTAAATCAATCTGAACGTTTAGGAATCAATTCTAAACGGATTCGGAATATTTAGAAAGCGTTCAAGCGTTTGATCAAGACCTCATATGAGGTCTTGATTAATCATGATGGATCGGGCATTATGATTAATCAAGCAATACGATGAAAAAAATTGATGATGTTTTTATGAGAAACCAAGATGAGGCAGTAAAATTTAGACCTCAGCTCCAAATCCTTGGTGGTAGTAATGGCAATAACAAAAAATAACTATAATAATACTGTATATTTATATATTTTTAAGTAAAACAATTATTTATAATAGTTTTTCATATCTAATGTAGTTGCAATTTATTTAAAATATAGTAAAACTGTCTGGATTTCCACCTCCACCTGCAAAATGGAACAAAACATTGCAACCAAGCAATTTATTGTACAGAAAAAGCGTTAATGTGGTACCAAAAGATTCTGAAGTTGATCAGTTGTGTCAGTCTTTATATCTTTGAATACTGTTAATATTGATACTTAAAAATAATAATGCAAGTGCTGATGGAAACCAGGTCTGTTTATTGCAATGATATATTATATATACAAGATGTTTAACTTCGATCCAAAAAGTGAAGCCGTGGAAGCCATTTTTAATTCGGGCAAAAAAATGCATTTTTAACTTTTATTTCGCACGTCGGATATAGCTTTTGCCCTTATTACAAATGGCGGATTTAATTTCTAAACAAAAAAGCGGCTTCACTTTTCGTCTAATAAAATCCCGCAAGTTACACATCTAGTATATATAATATATCATTGGTTTATTGCGCATTGTAACGGTAATTAATTTTCGTTAAAAATGAAAGCGTTTTGAAAAAAATGGCGAATATTAGGGTTTTTAGTGGGATTTTTTACAACTTTGACTTCGAATTAGAGCACTTTCCGTTGATTTTCAGGTCCATGTTTTTATATTTTTCTGAATCAGCATAAAATTCTCTATCATAATCAATCATAAAAAAAAAAAAAAAGGGGGGGGGGGGGGGAGAAACTGCAGTAGCGCCCATATAACATATAAAATTTTTCGCAGATGCAGCTTGGTTTCTTCAAAGGTTTTGTAAAATATTTCATTTTTAACTAAATAATGTAACTGACTAAAAGACAAAATTAAACATGCAAAATATTTTTTATAAAAACGAACTCTAACTTGGTCTATAATAGCCATTCCAGACGATTTTTTTATAATTCAAATAAACATATATAATTTATATCATTGTATAGAGCATGACTTGACTTAAAAAATGAGGGGTCATTCGGCCTTTGAAGTTAAGCGGATCTAAAGTTATTGAATTTTTTGTAGTGCAAAAATTGATGATTTTTCGACGAAAAGTATAGGGCTTAAGTATGGAAAATTTGCAATGTTATGGGACCGAAAAAGAGAGTATTTTTGGATCATATTGACTTTTGAATAACTTTTAAACCGTTATTACATTTGACTTGATATTTTCCATATTCATTCAACAACTATAAAACAACAAAATACCAACAAAAATAATTTTTAATTCTGTTGGGATTGCCCAGAATCGTCTATTTTACAGAATGAGGGTTTTTAATTATTTACTTAGTTTTGGTGTCATATTGACTCTTGAATAACTCTTGAACCGTTATTACATTTGACTTGAAATTTTCCATATTGATTTACCAACTATAAAAAAAAAAATTGCCAAAATATTTTTATTTAATTCTGTCGGGATTGCCCAGAATCGTCTATTTTAAAGACTGTGGGTTTTAACTTATTTACTTAGTTTTGGTGTCATATTAGGCCGGGTGAATAAAAATGAGCAATTGCTTTTACTCAGTAATTGGTCAGCTTTACGTGAATAGAAACTTCAACAACTTTTCTTAAGTTTTTATTCACGTAAAATTGAGCAATTACTGAGTAAATTGCTTACCTTTACGTGAATAAAAATATGAGGAAAACTGCTGAAGTTTTAATTCACGTAAAGCTGACCAATTACTGAGTAAAAGCAATTGCTCGTTTTTATTCACCCGGCCTATTGACTCTTGAATAACTTTTGAACCATAATTACATTTGACTTTAAATTTTTTATAGTGACCCAACAACTATAAGCAAATAAAATACCACAATTTTTATTTTAATTTGTGCGGACTGCCCAAGTTAATCTATTTTAAGCAAAACGCGAGGTAAGAATTATTTTCTTCTTTCTCCCATTTTAAAAGTTGGGAGAAAATGAGTTATTAATTTTAGTTAGTAATAATAACTTTAAAAATACGCATTATTTTATAGATTTTTTTCAAATAATTTGCTTAAACATAAATTATTTAAAGCAAAAGTTATTATTTCTTTAAAAATTAAAGCTAAAACTTTAAACAATTTTTACTTTTAGAAAAAATCAAAAACTTTCTCCCAACGTTAAAACTTGGAGATATAACAAAATGATTCTTACGTCGCGAAAATCAAAACAAAAAACGTCATAAAATATGCGAAGGAAAATAGATATATATATACATAATTTCTATTTACAAATCCTTTTGAATCTATTCTTCAAGAAAACATAAATAAATACTTGTTATAAAAAGAGGAAAGACTAAACTTGCAATTTCCACCTAGACACTTTTAAAAAAAACTTTTTTTTAAAAAAAATTAACCTTGAAGTTTTAAAACGCTAAGAACTAAAAATTTATGTATAAAAGTTAAAAAGTGTCCATATTTTATTAGATTCCTCATCCCTTTTTTAATATATACGGAAAGTTTTATAAAAATTGGATGTGTTTTGGTACTAAGGAATCCTAACCTCCAAAAGCTTCGTTTTAAAAAAACGTTCCCGCTTCAAGCTTTTTTCTTAAAAGTGGTCTTAAGATATGGATAAAATTTAAATGAAGCTATATAACCCATAGTACTTTCTATATTTGGCTGGAAAGAGGTTGACTAACACTAATTGATTAAAAAAACCTCAAGGCGTTTGCTTAAGCATACAAAAAGATATAAGAGAGTAAAGTTCATGAAAATTTCGTGTTTTTTGTCAAACGTCAAATGTTTTTCGTTGAGCCGTGGAATCGCTACCTATAAGAAGAGCATACTAATGAAAACAAGACATTACGACCGTCACAAAAAAAAAGTCGAAAAATTTTTTCTATGCTTCGCATCAAACTTTTTAAAACTACAACCATGGTAAAAGTAAAGATACTCATACATATTTTATCATAGTTTCAAAAAAAAACATTAAAGTGCTTTAGATCACCATTTCAACATGTTACTAAGTACATTACGACCATCGCGATAGTTTGTTTTCCCTTCACGGGTTCTTGACTTAAAAAAAAAAAGTTTAAGCGCGAACGATTTAATTCATTTCAAACGATTTACATCATTTAAGGCGGATTTCCACGGAGCGAATTATTTCGCGCAAAGCGATTTTTTTCGCCACGAATGTTTCTGAGCATGCATACAAGTATATTTTTTATCGCCGGGCGATTTTTTTCGTTTCGCAAAAAACTTGGATAGATTTTAACTTAATTTGTGGCGAATTTATTCACTTAAATAAGGAACCAATCAGATCCTTTAAAATATGCAAACTCAGCAATCGTGTTGAAAAACAAACACATCGAAATAGTTGAAAATAAAAAAAATTTTTAAATGGCCGACAACAACCCTTTAATGATGTGGTTGAGAGACAGAGATGTCTCTCAGACGGGCTATGATAAAGATAAAAACACTTCTTTTCAATATGAAATACGGTGAACAAGAAGAAATTTAGGTTAATAAATTCATATGTATATATATGAATATATGTTAAAACTTTTAGGTTTATATGCTGCATGAAATACTTCTTTAGATGAACTGATCTTTTTAGATTGACATGAAAATTATTATTTTTAAATTCAAAATTTAAAGCTACTGTTGAAGTGTGATACAGTAGTTTATATATGATTAAAAGCATAAGTGCCAACTATTAAAAGTTAACCTTGCAAATGAATTCCACCATTTCAATTGTTACTTATCAATCAACTGTATAATATTCGTCTTTAAATAATATTAGCTTTAAAAGTGTCATAATATTTTGCTTTAAAGTTGTTAGACATTACCCTGAAACTATATGGTTTATTTTTATGTTTTTTTTTGTCACCTTTAATTATAAGTTTTTAAGTTTATTTACATAAATTTATGATGATGCTTTTTATCTCATGACTTCTTCTTTATTTTCTCATGCTTTATTTTTATGTGTAAAGTTATGCAAATATAAATGCATTACACAAATAAACATTTGAATCACAATGTAAACGACCTTTGTTTTTTACTAAGAGTAACAATATTTTTACTTTAGAAACTTTAAAGAAGTAATAATTTACAGCTTTTGCTCACTTTTTAATTGAGAAAGGAACTGATTGGTTGACATTTTCTTAAATTTATGAGTTTCTATTTACTAAGTCTAATTGCCATCCCAGTTCTCCTTCTGGTGTATTAAAGTATTATTTAAAGTCGTTCTAACCTGTTTTGCATCTTTTGAGTAGTTGTTAGAACCTGATTGTGTCAGTGGTTGAAATGCAGCGGAACATAAATTACCTTTCCTCTAATCACCTGGTCTAATCCCAGCAGGACCGTCAATATCAGTGGAACAGTAGTGATAACTATTTGCTGATCTTTTTTTCATAAGAAAGTTATGCAAAGCTACAATCGCTTGTGTAATTAAAACAACTTTATCGAGATAAGCAATAATTGGCCTGCGAAATATACAAAAGCGTGTTGTTGCAATACCAAATCGTCAGGTTAGAATTTTTTGTTCTATCTCCTATTTTAAACGTTGAAAGAAAGTTTTTGAATTTTTCTATAAGTAAAAATTACTTAAAATTTTACTATTACTTTTTTAAGAAATAATAACTTATTCTTCAAATAATTTATATCTAAAGAAACTATTTAGAAAAAAAAATTTAAAAATAAAATGTATTTTAAAAGTAATCATTTCTTAGTAAAATCAACAATTCATTTTCTCCCAATCTTTAAAATCGGAGATAGAACAAAATAATTCTAACCTGACGAAATGTATTTTCTATAACCCTTCCCAGCAAACATTTACTCTAAAAAAGACGTCTTAAATGTGTCTTTTAGACGTATTAGACGTTTTTTATACATCTAAAAGACGTCTTTTTTAGACTCGATGTTTGCTGGGTTCTGGCTCTTGAAAGTCTGTAATTAAATGTTCTTTTATCTAAAGGAATATTTTTATTACGATAATGTTTCATCATGTGTTTTTTTTAAACCAAAAGCATCATCAGCAACTAAAACACAGTGTAGTATTTTTTCAGAATTACCAATATTTTTGGGATCAGGAAAATTTGATTTATTATTTTCAATTGCATAACCAAGACTGCAGTTAAAAACAATATCATCGCTCTGTCTTTCCGAGTCACCAATGTCCACCATAGCGAATTCGTATTTAGCATTACAAACTGCTAGAAGGACAATGCTATGCGTTTTTTTAAAGTTAAAATATTTTGACCCTCCATTATGGGGAGCTTGCATAATAATGTACTTGCCATCTATTGCACCTATAGCATGGGAAAAATCCCAAATATTTTCAAACTCTTTTGCAATTGACTTCCGTTCATGTTTTTCTGATTGGACGTGTAGAAAATTTCTCTCTTTCAATGAATTCCAAATGGCTGCACACGTTTCACTAATAATTTTACTGATAGTGGAAGCACTGGTTCTGTAACTTGCAGCAATAGTACACTGAGCATCTCCTGTTACAAGGAATCTAAGTGTTACGGCCAACCTCTCACTTGGATCGACAGGATCTCTCATTATAGTTCTTTGTTTCACTGATAGGCGCTACAAACGCAAGCAACTCTTCGAAAGTTGTTGGGGACATACGAAAATACTTAATAAAGTATTCCTGGTCGTGCAAACGTAAATCTTGTACTAACAAATGAAACTCTCCTTTCTGTAGGCGTTCGGCATAAATTTTCCTTACCCAAAATCGTTTCTTTAATTTTTCTCGTTTCATTTACAGTATATTTAAAATAATTATCTTTCTACTAATCAATAACAACCTTTTTCTTATTAATGACATGTTTTCTAGCAAAATAAAGCGTGCCAACTTGATGGTGGAAATAAAAGTTCTGACTCGGCGAAAAACGAGCCGTGAAAAAATTCGCCTTGCACGAAATAATTCGCTCCGTGGAAATCCCCCTTTAAACCAAGTTATAATATAAATCAGTTTTGTCTATTGTTTAATTTGAAGTTTGTTTATTCATCTTATTACTAAACTTGTTAAAGTTTTTTTTGAAACTTTGAGTAACTAATGAAACTATGATAGTAAACTATTGAAAGTTTCTTTGCCCGAAAACGGAGACATGAATACCTTAATCACCCATAGTTGATGGATTAAAGAAGATCATCGCTGTGTACTCAGTAAACATAAAAAAAAACATAAAAGGTATTTTTAAACATCTCCGCGACAATTTACTAGAGTTTACTGAGCATCATCTTACTAAGAAGCAGCAGTCTTAGCAATATTGCAGTCAAAAAGAAAATCTCGAACCAGACCAAATTTTGATACACTTTGATTGTTCAAAAAACTATACATGTGGTTATCAGGATGCGGTTCAAGCTGCTTATTAGTCGCAGCCAACTATTACCTGGTTTACAGTTGTAATCCAGGGTTGCCAGGTTTTTTTTCGGCAATAAGCCAAAAATGAATAAAAAATAAACCAGAAATAAACCAGAACAAAAAAAAAAAAAAAGAAGTAAAGTAGAACTATTTTATTCAAAAATTTATTTGGTTAAGTATTAATCTCTAAAACATTTAATAAAGTTCCGTCAGTACTTGGAGGTCGTCTTCATTTTCGCATGCATCTGTTGCGTAAATTTCATTTCCGACCATTGAAATCATTTGATTCGGGAATGTTAAAGTCTTTACAACAAATCTTTCGGCTTATTAAATAAGATTTTATGCGAATAACTGCATCCAAGCCCTCTGAAGAAAATCATGACAGTGAATTTTTACATTTTTGACTGATTCTTCGGCATTCAGTTTTGCATTTGGAGGTTGCCCTTGAATATAAATTTCGCACTCTGAGGAAAATTTGGCTCCAAAATCAACACACTGAAGAGGAAGTACAAAGCCCTTAGTATCAAAAACACGCTGCTTTAAGCTTTTGAAGTGCATATTTAGCTCATTCATTAGATTTTCTGGATCAACATTTTACCCTAGAAAGAGAGAATTTAGACGCTCAAACTCTTGAATGACTGGAGTGAGAAAAACAACATAGAGGTAAAGGGTGTTGTCTTGGAACATTTTGCTTATTGAAGAGATTTTGTAACAAACCTCAGAGTTTGCATTTATTTCAGCACAAATAAAGAATGCTTTTAGTTCTTGCCAATTCACGAGCAAGTTATAAAAACACTTCTGAAAAGGGGACGGGGTTCCCACGCGGTCATTGTTTCGATTCATGAGTTCAAATAGCTTTTCATACTCGTTTCGACGAAGAATGCTCTTGTTAAAAAACCGGGGAACCTCGCTCAGAAGAAAGCCGACTGGAGATGGAATTGCATTAAAAGCATTTTGCGCCACAAGATTTAGAGAGTGACAAATGCACCTCATCATAATACAGTTAGGCGATTTAGTTAGTACACGAGACCAGACTGAGTTATGTATGCCAATAACATTTGAAGCACCATCTGAACTGTATCCGATGCAGTTTTCAAGATTTAATCCAATAGAGTGGAGTTTGTAATTCAAAACATTAAAGAGATTTTCGCCAGTTGTTGAGATCACTTGAATGAGGCCAAGAAAGTCCTCATCAATCTGTTTCTCTTTTTCTGAAAAATATCTCACGCATATTGCAAGGTGCTTGATTGAACTCACATCCGTTGATTCATCAATGAGGATGGAAAACGGCTTTGATTTGATTTCTTTAGAAATTTCTTCTTCTAGAGTTGATGAGATAACATTCTAAATTACTTTAGTGCACTTAGTGCGGTGGAGTTTTAGATGTTCCAGGGGACTGCCTACACCAAACTTAGAAATAATTTCACAAAAGTTGTCAGCAGTTGAAATTGCTGAGTGACAGCATATACA
Source organism: Hydra viridissima (assembly GCF_058129835.1). Lineage (NCBI taxonomy): Eukaryota > Metazoa > Cnidaria > Hydrozoa > Anthoathecata > Hydridae > Hydra > Hydra viridissima. The sequence goes on along the minus strand of NW_028324302.1, from coordinate 15,609,525 downwards.
CATAGTAAGCTGAATGTCTGCTTTTTTGTTTACATCTGAAATTTTTACTTGACCTGGAAAATTAATCTTCTTTTGAAACGGATTCAAGGTTTTTTCTCTTTTAATGTGTGAAGCTGCTTTTTGATGTTGCTCTAAGCTACCTTTGTGTGGACGTAGATTAGTGCGGCAGAGGCGACAAAAAGCTTGTTCAGATGCATCAGAGCTTTTTTTTACCCAGGTAAATTCTTTTTCCCATTCACTTCGATAACTACGGGAGTTTTCATATGATTTTTTGTTTGGCATTGTCTATTTAAAGATGTTAATCTAAAACAAAAAATCAAGCTACAGATTATTAAACTTAATAATCAATAGGTATGATCAATTTTTAAATTAGATATTTTAAGAAGAAAGCAAAGATTAATTAGTTGTTATTTAAATAGTAACAGTTTCTAAATTTCAATATCCGAAGAAACATTCGTTTTACCTTTTTTATGTAAAGTATTTCACTTTAAATTGTCTTTTTAAATGCCAGAATTTTTTAATATTTTCCGCAAATGCAATAATTTATTGAAAAAAACTTTTTAAAGAAAAAAACCGAATTTTAAATGAATGGGCAGAATCCAAATAAATTGTTTGAACTTATTGAAACTGATGACTGAGAGTTAATTCATTCTTTGAATTTCTTTGAATTTCTTTAATAAGCCGTAATAAACAAATAAAAAAATTTTTTTACTCATTTTCGTTCTTTTTTTCTTTTCGTTTTTTCGTATTTTCATTCATTTTCGATTATTTCGCTCTATTTCACTTTCGTATGAAACAAAAAAGCTTGATTAAATTGGTTTAACAAAAAAAAACAACCAGAATTAAACCAGATTTAATAAAATAATCCAAAAAGAAAAAAAAAACCAAACGCTTTTAAATAAAACCAGATTTAAACCAGATTTTCTAAAAGAAACCAGAAAAAAATTTCAAGCAAAACCTAAAAAAAACAAACCAAATTTGAGAAATCTGGCTTGAAAAAAAACCAGATGGCAACCCTGTTGTAATCTATCGTTACCAATTAGAGCCAAAATCAGTTGTGATAATATCCGACGATAATGATAAAACAAAACGCGCCACTACTACATGTTTAAGTAAAATATTTGACCTCTATTGCATTGATTATATAAAAAAAGTTATATTATGGAGTGATAGTCCATGCACTCAATTCAAAAATAGATACATGGCATATATAGTCAAAAGGCGGTTCCAGGACATCGACCCCTTCCCATACTTAAGGATGCATAAAAAATGGTGAACACTTCATATCATGACAAAACCAATACTTAAGAGTCGTCTTTAAAAATCAAAAAGAAGTATAAAAATAATCATGTTATTTCTATACCAGTTCTTCAAGATGCCTGTTCTTCTTTATTGCCTTGTTTTGTAATGTCCGATAGCCAAGGTGTGAATTCCGTCTTCTAAGATGAATCTTTTGTCGTCGTTAGCGCTGAGTGCGACTTTGTTGATTTCTTCGGTGTAGACATCGTGATGACGTGATCGGAAGACGTTCATGGTGGTGAGTTTTTCTTGTTTAGTCATTAAGCAGTCGTAGTAGTCTTGATGAGTGATGTGATTTTTAACAATGCACTTCTTAACACCTTTGCATTTTTTATGTTCTTGATCATCTATTTCTTCAGGGATGTAGTAAGAGTAGAGTTTGGGTCGAAGACCAACAAACTGCGTGATTTGCTTTCCACCGGTTTCATCTTTGAACTTGCCAATGATCTTTTTATTTTCGCCTACTTTGAATCCAGCGTTTTGAATGGCGGGATGATCTTTAGGAAAGTCGCTCGTGTCAAATTTTTCAAGTACATCGCCAGCAATGTCTTCGTAAAAATCATCTGTTTTGATTTCGTAAATGAGCGAGTCAGTGTCGGTCATGAGTAGTTTTGCGCGATCGTCATATTTAGGTTTGATGTAGTCATAGTGGTGTTCAAACATGAGAGTTTTGCTGATGTCTAGGATGCTCATTCCCAAGTAAACGGGTTTGTCGTAAGTGACTTGTGTTTTCTTCATATGAATTGCGATGAGTTTTTCATCAAAAATGGTGTACCGATTATATCGAGGTTTTTTGGATAATTTTAAGGCTTCTTTTCTTGTGGTGACCAGTTTAATATCGACATGCTTTAGAATATTCTCCATTGTTTTTCCAAAGACAGAGTTGTTCATGAGTTTAAAGAATTCTTTTTCAAAGTCGTTTTTAGCGACTTTTCTTTTATTGGTGTTGAGGTCAATATACTTTTTCATGAAGGGTTCTTCTTCAAAGGTGATACCACGATGAATTTTGGTAATAACTAAACCCAATCGTTCATAGAGTTTTAGGTTTTCGTGATGAACGACGTATTTTTCTTTGTTGTTTAAATTGGGAACGAGCTTATTCACTTTTCCAATGGTTAGTCTTTCAGGAGCCAAAGGATAGTCGTTGTGTAAATCGTGAAGCTCTTCAGGATAATCTAAATCAACTTCAAGGATGCACGGCATGCTACGCCAATTTTCAACATCAGTCATCCATCTAAATCCTCTAACGGGAAGAGGTTTGCTCATGGCCCACCCATAAAGATTATTGGCGTCTAAGTACTGAATGAATTTCGATGGTTGTGAAGGATCATAGTTTTTCATGTATTTGTTATTAGCAGTTCCATATCTATTGGAGATCATGCATATTCAGCCGCGTATTCCTTTTTGGATCATGTTGAGCATATCAATATCGGTTATTAAGTCCAATTTAATTTTAGTTTCCTTTAACATGGCGTCCCAAGCCAAACCAGGAGAGGTGTAATACCAAAGAGGGTCTAGACCGTAATTTTCTATGCAAGTGTCTCTGAAATTTTCAAAGACATCAGCTAAAATGAGCACGTCTGAGATGTTGTACAGCTCGTGATAATCTTTAAACGTTTCACATCCAAATACCTTCCAAACGTTTTGAGCATGTGCATAGTCTTCATCGCTGATGTGTTTATCGTCTAGTTTAGAGTAAAAGGCTTCTTTGGGTGGCAATTGTGTTTCAGAGAATTTTTTAATGGAGTCCACCCATTCGTAAGGGTAAACACCTTTTCTTAATAGCAAATCTCGTTTTGCTCCGCTGTGGAATGAATTTAAGTTTTTGCACATGATGTCTCCTTTTTTAGATCTTCTATGAGCGCAATCTTCACAATTGTCTTTACATTTGCATTTTTTACCTTTCTTAACCATACAGTCCTTTTTGCATGTTTTTGGATCTAATTTTGAGCACTCCTCACACAAATCTTTAACAAGGTTGTCAGTTAAATCTTTTAAAGGGCTTGACATGAACCTGTAGCTGTCAACGAACCGTAAATCTCTATACACTATTTTTGGTTTACCTTTCTTATCAATAGAATCTCTCACTTTGATGCTTTTTGTGAAGCTGATATATTTTTCTTCATTGTTGAGTATACAAGTGATCTTTCCTTTTTTTCCACCTAATCTCTTGATGAACAAATGGCTGTCATAGCTAGACAAGTTATGAAAGACAACGGGAATAAATTTTTAGTTTATAATCCAAGTTGCATTTCTTATGAGCAGCACCACGGTACTTTCCAGTCAAATGGCAGTGATCCCATACTTTGTCACCGTTAAGATCTTTTTTGCAAATATGGCATTTGGTAGCAGCCTCAAAATTCTTTTTATCCTCATTAGTCTCTATTCTCTTATTTTTCCATTGTTCTTGCCGTGAATAACTATCGTCACAAATCTTTATAAAGTTAGCTTCAAGCATGGTAACAAATTTTTGAGCCACGTTGTCATCATCACTTTCTGCTGTATACGTTTCAAGCTTTCCCTTGTAAATGGTTTCGTCGTAGCATTTGATATAATAGACGATGGAGCTTGGAACATGCTTTTGACATTTTTTGGTATATGACTCTTTATTATTATACTCAGCGTTGTCATCGATAGGCTTGACGAAACTTTCAAAGTCGGCATAGACGCAGTACGGAACTCTCATACTATTGTTGTAGTTTTTAAACTCAAGGGTCGACCCTTCTTTTGGAAGATCGATTCTCATAGGCGCGTTATCATAGCAGTATTTTCGATGAATTTGAAGCTTTTCTTCTTGGTCATAGCCGTGCATGCACCTTCTGCAAAAATATCTTTTATGTTGATGTTTTGATGCTGAAGAACGAGCAAACCGACTGAAATTTTTAATGAGGCAATAATGGCTGTTTTCTTCGTTTGAAATATACAACAAATCAACACAGTGTTTTCGATCATGAAATTTGGATATTTGCATAGGTTGAGGTTTATTCATTTCGTAGTGAAAGACGTTCACGCTGATGTCAGGATTATTTTTCTCAAACTTTTTGACTTGAGTCACCTTTAAAGGAAACTCCATTCCTTCCCAATTCAACTCTTCTGATTTTAGAATCAATTCATCATCAATTCGTTCGTTATGCGTATTTTTCATGTTAAGCGCTCTGGTGACGCACCACTTGAAACATTGATCGTCATCGTTTTTCATGTTGATGATCGCCTTTTTGTCTTTTAGCTCTTTAGACAGCTCCATGTAGGAAGAGCCCTTAAAAGGTTCATAATCGATAAATCCGATATCCATTTTTAAAATCTTAGACAAGACGCAATTGGATCCCATCTTGTTGTAATTAGCGCTTCGCTCCAAGATTTTTTCTTCCATTTGACTCACAACCGCTCTTACATCTGTACCCTCCAATATAATTTTCAAGTTGGATGAAAAGTGAGCCATCTGAGTAGTCTCTTCACCTGTTAAGATGCTTACGCGAGTCATTTCACAGATTAAAACAATTCTTACCTTTGTGTTTCTTTCTCCTTCTATGGTTTGAATGACCGACTCTCTCACCAAGTTTAAAAAAGGAACAATGTCTTGGTATTGAGAAGAAGGTGTGTAAGAAAATAGTCTAGCAGTACGCTCTGCAGAATGTTCAGTCATATTAAACTTTACTGTAAAAGGTTTTGACACTGGCTGTTTATACACTGTTCTTAATACAAGTGATTTGATAGACTTTACCTTTTCATCGATTTGTTCCATTGATTCGCTTACCTTCTTCTTGACTACTTCAGGAACGTAAGGATCTATCCATTCTTTAATATCATTAAACTTATTTGCAACATAGGACGTCACACTTTTTGCAACTGCTTTCAGACTTGAAAATAAAGGTCTTGGTGCTGGAACCGGTCTAGGTGTAATGACGTTTGTTGAATCGATAACCGGTGTGTTAAGAATAGAAGGTTCATCTCTTGTCATCCTATTTTGCAAGAGAGCAGAAGGTTCGAATGAAATCAAGTCGTTAGTCCTTAACCTTGGAGCAGGCACAGGTCTTCGAATATTAGGATTTTGCAAATGAATTGGTTTCGGAGCAATAGGAGGTTTTACCACAGGTCTTGGTGGAATGAACAATGGTTTAGGAGCAATGACAGGTTTCGGAGCGATGGGTGGTTTTATCGCTGTGGAAGGTTTGACAACAAACCTTACTTTTGTCGGCTTTATTGAAACTTTTGTCGGTTTTACAGAAACTTTTGTCGGTTTTACAGAAACTTTTACAGCTGGTCGAACAAACCTAAACACGGTAGGTCTTTCATTAACAGGCAAAGGTCTCGCCTCAGTCGTTCGTCTACGAGGAGCAGACCCATAACCAATGACAGGTCCTATAGCTTCAATGAGCTCGGCTTTTTTCATTTTATAGATACCTTTGATATCACCACGGTCTTTAGCCATCTCTCTTAATTCTTTCACAGTCATTTTATTTCGATCATTAACAGGCTCTTTGACAGCAATGACAGGTATTGTTGTTTTAATAGCCTCAACAAGCTCTTCCCTGGTCATTCTGGTATAGCCTTTTATAGCTCTTTCTTTAGCATCCCTTCTTAATGATGCCATTGATACTTTTCGATCTTTAACAGTTTTACTTTCCATTTTTATTACGGAAAGATTTTTCTTTATGTCACTTTCAATTTTTCGCTCTTTGGCGGTAGTTTTTGCTTTTTGCTTTTTAGCATCAGTTTTATCACCCATTTTATTAATGGAAAGAAAATTTTTTTCGATGCATTCAAGTTTTCGCTCTTTAGCAATTAATTTTTTTGAAGAATGGAGACTCATTTTATCTCTGCCGTGATTTTCTTTAAGTCAATTCAATTTTTTTTTAAATCTTGGCACACTTTCAGCATATTTTCTTCTTCGAAAAGTTTTTACCGTTTTTTTAATTCTCCCGTGAAAAGAATTAAAAAATTATTTGGAAAGACGTGAATACATATTTTTAATCTCTCTAATATGTTCAGTGATTTTACGACAATTATTACGTCCGCTAGCATTTAGTTTCCAATTTGTTCCTATCAGGAATTTATTACGCAGATCAATGTCTTCTTTTATATTTCTGATCACTTCTTCAAAAGGTGCTACTTCAACCATTTCTTTGAAAATGATTCGATGTTCCTTTGGAAGTTTTCTTATGTTTTTTAGAAATTTTAGCAAACTTTTTGATTTAGTCGTATCAGAAGTTGACTCAAAGCTATCATCAAGAGCATTTAAAAGATCATCCTTTTGCATGCTTTCCATCTTTTTATTTATGCCAAGAATTTTATTTAAGTCAATTTTTTAACATGTTAAAAGTTAAAAAATCAATTTTGCTGCTTTTTACGTTTTTCAAGCTTTTCAGAATTTAAAAATTCAATCTTGATTCCATCATCCACCTTTCCATCTCGACGCTCTAAATATCTCCATCCACGTCCAGTCCCTGCCATCGCTTTGTAAAGAGACTTGTATTCAGTCACCTCACCCGTTTCAATGTTGGTTATTCTCACAGTGATGGGTTTTTTCTTAACTAAACTAAGCCATTCCCATTTTGGATCAACAGGTTTTTTTTCTTTTGGAGGAGGCTTTACTTTTTTTTCTTTTGCTCTTTCTAAAATCTCATCTTTACTGATCAAATTATTTTCAACCGCAAGCATCATCAACGTTATTAAATCATCTGCTGTTTTACTAACTCCGTTTTCATTCAACAAATTTTTCAAATACGATGTTGTATATCTCATTTTATTATAACAAGATTTTTTTTAAGTCAATTCAATTTTTCCTGAAAAGACATCTTAATAAACTTAATAAACAGCAGTCATGTTGGTTCCGTCTGAAACAAATTTAAGCAGTTTGTCAGAGATCACCACTGCAAAAATAACGGTATTTGCAATAGTTGAAGTTCGAAATTTAAGGTTTACCACTAATTCAGCTGTTTCCGACGCCACTCTTTCTTTTTGCTTGCTGATATCCACAAAGAACAACGGATATAATTTTATATATTCAAGCAAGCTTAACCCAGATTGACAAACAAGTTCATTTGTGCCGTAATATTTTTCATCAAAAGAGAACGCATCTGAATAAGCCATGACCACTCTCTTTTCTCCAAAATTCAAGTCGTAATTGTAATTTGGATACTTTATTCCATTAACAGTCACGTAAAAATTGCTAACATCACAATGGTCGAATAGTGATGGATTAACTGTTTGACTGGAATTTCTGTTTGTCTGAAGTCCGAACAAGATAAATCTTGGAATGCTTTTGTCAGTAACTCTTCCAAGCGACCAGGTAAATTCTGTTTGACCGGCTGGAATAAGCTGTCTTTCACATTTGTTTGATTTATAAGCCACTTGAATGGGGATTTTTTGAGCTATTAAATTCATGAAATCAGTCTTTTTCGAAATATCCAATTCAACGCGAGGCATATAAAGTCTGAATTTTTTAAGGTTGATCATTCCTGCACTAACGCTCTCCGCTCTATAAATCGCATCATCACATTCTTTCTTTGTAAAGGTGATGGTATGCCTAAACCCATAAACAACTTTGTCATAGGTTTCGCAAAATCCAAAAATGTGTTTCAACGGAATTTTAAACGAAAAAGCTCCAACGGATGTAGTGTCTGCAAACAAGTGGTCTCGTCTAACATTGAATCCTGAATTTCCAACAAGATTTGACGTATCCATATACCACATCTGTTTTAATCCATCAGCAAACTGAAATCCATAAGGATATTTCATCAATCCAAGTATGGTGGTGGCTGGACCTGGATACATCACTCTTTCCACTTGCTCTCCCGACAAGTCATAAGTCACATCATTAAACAAATACGTCAAAGCGTTGTTCACCAGTGCAATGTTGTCTTTAGCATCATAAAAGGTTCCATCGCTCTTTTTCAACACTCCTTCAATAAGAATGTAAGCCTCTGATGGTACTGTTTGAATCGATTGACAGTCTATCTCAAAAGTAATCGTGCCTGAAGAATTTAAATCGAGATTGGTTGGAAGGTACTCAAAAAAATCAACTTTTTCAATACCAATATCATACTCTGGGTTCTCAGTAACTCTTAATCGCTCAGTACTTATCATTTTTTACATAATAAAAAAAAATTATTTAATTCATTTAAATGTCTCTCATTGTCATCTCAATTTTAAGCAAATTCACTGTTGCTTTTGATACACTTGACGCAGCTGCTCTTTTTATGAAATTTTTAATCATGTCCACAATACCACCTCCTCCAACAACGTTCTTTTTCACATATCTTCTTTTGTTCACAATGAGCATTTTTTAAATAAAAACAATTTTTTAAATAATTTTATCAATAGTCCTCATTAACGATTTATATTCCTCTTTATTAATCTCTCCTTGTCTCAACAGCTCATCGCAAATAGCAACAGCCACATTTCTTGACTCTTTATTCCCAGCATGCCATGCAGCAATACTCAATTCAAGCTTTTCCACCAACGCATTAGGATCGCTCGGAAGAATAATGACACCGCGACCTTTTTTACCTTTTTCAATACGCATCATTTTTTCCCAAATAGGAGCAATAAGTTGCTGATACTTTGGTCTTCTTGATGATTTCGGTTTATGCGGTTGCGAATCAGATCTTATAGCATCACTATCCATTAAAATTTTTTCATAATTTTGCAAATCTTCATCGGTATAGCTCTTTGGTATTGTTAATTCAGTCATCAGCTCCCAAAGACCTTGTGTCCCTTCATACCTTTCACCACCGACAATGATATCATCTCCATCTATTTCAACATCCATTTTTCCAATATACATTTTATCTCCAACTTTGTTCACTTCGAAAGGCCTTTTCTTTTTTTGATCGACTGACAGGCTCTTGATCATCTTTTCATTGCTCTCTATGATCGGCTTGAACAGCTTGCTCAAATCAGCTTGAAAATTAACATCTGAAATGTTGTCGTTGATGCTGTTCTGATAAATTCTCTTTCTTCTGTCATTAATTTGTTTCACAATTTCATCCCTTTTATTCGGATCGTGTATTTTAAAGAAAAACATCTTTTTAAAATACGTGGAAAAAAACATAAATTGGTTTTACGATTATGTTGATCCTTTTTAAAATACGTGGAAAAAAAACATAAATTGGTTTTTACGACTACGTTGATCCTTTTTTAAACAAATTGTTAAACGTTTGAATCGCGTCTTCTCGACCTTTTTGGATCAAGTTTTCTTTAGTAACTTCATCTATTCCCTTTTTGGTTTTGGTTCGTATTTCCACCGTCAAGGATTTAAATTTTTGAAGCTCCCCAAGAATCAATTGAAACTCTGAATCGCTTATTTTTCCGTCTATCAACGCTTTGGAAATGTGCTCGCTGATGGTGTTCAATTTCGACTCAGCCAACACTTTGATCTTCTCATGCTTTTCCGCTTTTAATACCATCTTTTTATTCACTTGACCTCCAACAATCGATAAAAATCCCATGCCAATAGCCACACCTTCACACGCAATCGCTACTGGACTGGCAATAATCGTAGACAAAAGCCCTATTCCAGTCGCACCCAATGCTATACATAATCCTTGCATCACATTGTCCACATTCGAAATGATCCTAAACACACGATGGTACTTTTTGCTTAGATGAACTCGCTTTGCTTTTTCACTCTCTATCTCTTTCTGAATCTCGCTTATTTTATGAAGACGGTAAACATGCCCTCCTTCTTCTATAGGAGCTGATGGAAGAACTGGATAAAGTTTTTCATTCAATATTTTCATTTTTATTAAGCGAAAAAAAATATTTTAAATCAATGTAACTAATCTTACAAAGTTTTTCTCCTTTTTTAACAATCACGTCCTGTTTGCTGTTACTATTCACGTCCATAATAACATCATCTACAGACTCTGAAATAATAACTTCGTTTTTTCTATAATTCAATTGATCAGTAATTTTATTCATTAATGTTATCACTGCAACACCTTTCTCCAAATTCAGCCCAATGGATAAAGCTATCATTGTATGTGAGAGAGCAGCAAATTTAATGTCTTTCTGGGCAAAAATCTCATATTGTTCGTTAACGTTGAAATAAGGTGGATGATCTAACGTTTTCGTAGACACAATAATGTTACTCGGTCTTCTTTCCTCCAACTCTCTAACTCTCTCTTCCAAAATTTTTAATTGCAAATCCAAACTGTGAACTTCTGCTGATACAACATTTCTAAAAAACTTGTGAGGAGCATGCATTTTACATATTAAAAATAAATTTTTAGATCATTTTTGCAAACTTAACAATTCATTATTATCTACCCATGAATTAAACGAGTCTGGATATCCCAACCATTTGACTAACGACTTGCTCTTGGTTTTGCGAATGACTTTTTCAATTCTGAATATGTCTTGATGCGTCTTTTGCATCTCCTGCTCGTAAAAGGTGCCTTGAATTTCTTCACCGTTAGCGTCAGCGATTTTATACGTGGGTGGATTCGTATGCTGAACATTTGACACTGTAAAAACCTCTTCAGTCCATCTCGGCGTATACCCTTTTTCAAAATAAGACTTCTTTTTTACGATCCTCACTTGATCACCTATGAGAAATTTTGGTTTTACTGGTAATGTTTGATCCTTTCCATACAGATTCCACCATACCCTACCTTTATTCTTTTCATCGCTAGCTTCCACTAGTGTCATTTTGATAGAAGAGTGCTTTGTGTTGTTGTAATTTTTTACCATCTCATCTAATACGTCAATATATTTATTGGTATTGTTGGCTGAAAAATATTTAAACATTCTCTCTTTCATCGTTCTGTTCCATCGCTCGACAACACAACTTTTTTCCTCGTTTTCAGTGGAGTATAATTGCACACCCAACGCTCTCACGTGCTTGTTGTAAAACTCTTTTCCTTTATCTACCCACAATTTGACGCATTTTCTTTCACCAAAAATCTTTTTCAACGATTCTGCCACTTCAAGACCCGTTTTGCTTTTTAACGGAACGATCCATCCATACTTTGAAAACACGTCGATCACCATGAGTAAATATTTTACGCCCTTGTTGAATTTTGAAAACGATTGCATGTCCACCAAATCTGCGGCCCATATTTCATCAATGTCGTTTACAATCACCCTTCTTCTTTTAAAATGATGAATCACCGGTTTATGAAGCTCCTCTGCAAGCTGATCCGTCCATTTCAAATCACTCACACCCAATCCAAATTAAGCTTTGGCTTTGATGATGGGAACGATGATTTTTCGCTCGCTTATTTCTTTTTGAGTGGGATTGGGAATCGAATCCATTTCTTCAAGCATCATTTGATCAGCCAAATTTCTGCTTTGAACGTCGTTTAAATATTTATATGCCAAATCATGGTGATACGCTGCATTGTCCACTCTGTCTACCGGTTTGCTCCAATCTTGAAACATGTCCGTGGAAGTGAGTCTTTTATCTAAATTGGTTCCAGGTCCTGCAAAGTTCATACCTGGAACGTGCATTTCTCCTGGAAACTTTGCCCATGGAAGCTTTATTTTTTTTGAAAAATTGTTGATCGATTCCACCAAGTCTCCTCCATTGACCGCATGCGAAGATGATCCTTTGGGCGTATGAGAAGAAACAAACTTGCATTTTGTTATCCCACAAGAGTTGCAAGTCCCTTTCAACATAGGTCTGTTGTTTTTTGTGATCTCGTTTTTCAAGTGAATGGTTTCAGTCTCTCTTCTACACTTAACGCAGTACATTTTAACATATATAAAAACTTTTTAAATATAAAAAATGGAAGTGATGAAATTGTCGTGTAAAATTGGGAAAACCAAAAGAAACAACAGCAAGCTTTTACCGAGAAGCATTCGAGGAATCATCGTTGGAAAGTCTGGATATGGAAAAACAACGTTGCTGCTCAATCTACTTCTCAGACCGGGATGGCTAGATTACAACCGATTGTATGTCTTTGGAAAATCCCTTTTTCAACCTGAATACAAAATACTCAAAAGATCCTTCGAAAATAAACTTCCTAAAAAGGATATTGTTGATTTGTTAACGGATGATGTACAAGACGAAATGGAAAAATTGAATTTAAACCCTGAAGATGTTATTAACAACCTTTCAAAAAAATATTCCAACAATGATGATATGGAGTGTCAATTTTTTGAAACAGCGGACGATGTGCCTGAACCTGAATCCTTAGACTCGACCAAAAACAATTTAATGATCTTTGACGATTTGCAATTAACTAATCAAAACAAGTGCGAAAAATATTACATCCGAGGAAGACACTCTAACGTCGACTGCTTTTACCTCGCTCAAAACTATTTCGAGATTCCAAGACATACCATCAGAGAAAATGCTAACTTTATTTGTCTCTTTAAACAAGACCAAAAAAGTGTTAATCACATTTATCAAGACCACGTTTCGTGCGATATGAAAATAGAAGAATTTAAAGCCTTTTGCAATCATTGCTGGAATGAACCTCACGGATTTGCCGTTATTGATCTCTCTTCTAAAAAGAACGAGGGAAAGTACCGAAGCGGGTTTGACAATTTTTTATTTTTCTAAAACAATTTAAAAAATAATTCTTATTTAAAAAAATGACAGGTATAATAATCGATGTAGATGGAAAATCAAGTGTTATCACCACTGATTTTTTGGATAAAATCGTTTTTGACGAAGGAAAAAGTTATGAAATGGCTTTTCTCGGTCTTGAGACTTACAACAGCATTCCAAATGTAAACAGTAAAAACAATTCTTTCAAATACAGCATGAACAATGGAGCTAATTGGGAGAACATTATCATTCCATCAGGAAGCTATGACATTAAAGACATCAATGAGTATTTGCAAAAGTCTATTTTAAACACAATAAAATCAGCTCAACGTGGAAGTTATATTATTGCAAATAAAATTAATTACTCTCCAAACAACCTTCAAATTGGAATCAATCTTAATACTTTAAAATCAACCATTAAACTTGGCTTGAATTATTTGATTGACTTTAATGTGGAGAATAGCATCTCTTCAGTTTTAGGATTTACTAAAAGAAAATTAAATTCCAATTCCGAATACGAGTCGGATCATATCGTTAGAATTTCAAGCATTAACACCATCAGAATCGTTAACAACGTTATCGGATCATCCTATATTAATGGAACCCAACTCAATTGCATTTACTCCTTTTATCCAAATGTTAGTCCTGGCTATAAAATCATCGAGAGACCAATGCATTTGATTTATCTTCCTGTTAAACTGTTTGAAATTTCAACAATGGTTACTCGCATCATTGATCAGAATGGAGATTTGGTTGATTTTCGTGGAGAGGATATTACAATACGATATCATATTCGAGAAGTGAAATAAATAATTTTTAATACATAAAAAAATGAGCAATTATCAAAATATCAAAATTAATATCTCGCAGAGCCAATCTGATAAAATTAAAAAAGCCATTCAAGACAAAACCGATACTAGCATTAAGCTTTCTCATCAAGACTTGAACGGTAAACATGTTCTCGCTATCACTAATACGCAATTGAACAAAATTAGAAAAGCGTATGAAGCTGGAAAAGGGATCACTCTTAAATTGAGCAGAAAACAATTATCATACAACTCGAAAATAGAAGGAGGTTTCATCGGAGCTCTTTTACCGTTATTAGGTATGTTAGGCAGCACTCTTGCAACAAGAGTAGTTCCTGCTCTAGCCACAGGATTGTTAGCAGGTGTAGGATCTTCTGCTGGTTCTGCTATGGTTGATAAAACTGCTGGGCGAGGTCTTTTTTACATGAGCAAAAATGGAAAAGGAATGAAGATAAAAACTTTAGGTGGAGAAGGATTGTTTATTACCCCATGGACTAAAAATGTTCACCACCATGAACGTCTTCCGATCTCTTCATCACGATGTCTACACCGAAGAAATCAACAAAGTAGCACTCAGCGCTAACGACGACAAAAGACACATCTTGGAAGACGGCATTCACACACTTGCCATCGGACATTACAAAACAAGGCAATAAAGAAGAACAGGCATCTTGAAGAACTGGTATAGAAATAACATGATTATTTTTATACTTCTTCTTGATTTTTAAAGACGACTCTTAAGTATTGGTTTTGTCATGATATGAAGTGTTCACCATTTTTTATGCATCCTTAAGTATGGGAAGGGGTCGATGTCCTGGAACCGCCTTTTGACTATATATCATGGCCAAATTCATACAATATTGCTCTGTGAAACATTATTTTCAAAGTATAGAATAGAACTTTTTTGCTACCTCTCACGGTAAAGAAGCAGTTGATGGAGTAGGAGGGTCATTAAAGGAATTTGTTTGGAACAGCGTAAAATCTCATGAAGTGGTCGTCTTAAACGCTAAAGACTTTCTTTAAGCATCAAATGGGTGCAAAACTTATGTTAGACTTATCAACACAGATGATATTAATCTAAGGTGGGCCTTAACAGCTGATAAAATAGAAGAAACGAAAGCCGTTAAAAATATTACCAAAATGCATTTCTGGCAAGTAAAAAATGGAAAACTTTTTGGTTTCAAAATTCTCTAATATTTTATAATGGGTTAACGGAACAATTTTAAAATTTATATTTTAGTAAAAAAAATTTACTATTCTAAGATATTTTTTTCCTATATTGGATTTCCGGCTCTTCAAAACATTTGCGAGGCATATGAAAGTACATACTCCTAGATGTTGAGTTGTATTAAATAGAGTTAATAAAACAAAAAAAAACAGGGAGCATAAATAGCATGAAGCGTTTGTTGCCTACTCCAAATAAAACGATCCCAGTATTGAAGAAACAACATGGATAACCTTGATAATGTTATAAAATTCATATTTTTTAACATAATTTAATTGGTTTGTTGTTTTTCATTTTTGGCTTTTTCGTTACGACCGTCACGACATAAAACTTAATAAAATTCTCGGAAAACCTCAAGCAAAAGCTATGAAACTCACCATATAGTAAGTTCAATGTGTAGTTAAAGAACGCAGCAAAGGATTTTTTTTTTCACTGTGTAGATGGGTGCATAAAGATTGACAAAGTTTATTTGTTTAGATTTGTCAAAAAGTAAGCGTCACGATCGTCACGCTACGTTAAGTTGATTTTTCAAAAAAGTTGAACACTTGAATGATTTAACTTTTGCATTCTAAATTATATAATAGTATTTAACATTTCTGGAAATTTTCATGTAAATACCATTCTTGGTTAATTTTTAATGGCTAAAAAAGCATCAATGTTACGACCGTCACTTGCGTGGAATTGCCCATATATATATATATATATATATATATATATATATATATATATATATATATATATATATATATAAAATGTTTTATATATATATATATATATATATATATATATATAAAACATTTTAGCGAGTGTTGAAAATTAGATTTAAACTCCAAAACGTCTGTTTTATCCATGATGTATATGTTGTCTCTAATAGCAATTTGCAAGTAGTCGTGGGAAAGGCTTCGTAAGTCAATCTCTTAATTGGAATTGATGGCTTGCGGTATTTCTTTCAAGCATGGTACGCAAATTTTTTTCACTGGGTACTACAGATGGCTTCTTAGACACTTGTGAAGAAAAAGTCAAAAAAAAAAGTCATGATTACGTTCTTCTAATAATGGTTATGTATAATGAAGACATCTCGTAAACATCACTTTATTTTAAAAGGTTTGGTGACTACTTAAAGTCTATATATATAGGTTGCGCAGCTTTAAAATTCCACCAGACAATGTATGTAAATATGAGATTTTTTGTTTTATAATTTTAGTTTAATAGTTAACACGGTTTGCCATAAATCTTTGAGTGAGAAACGGCTGTTAGTATCTGAGTAATAGTTTTTCTTTATTATTCAAAAAAATTGCAACACACAAGTCAATATATTTTTAAACAGTTTCTACAAAATATAATACTAAAAATCTGATAAAAAAAAATGCATAGTAAATTGCATAAAAATTAAGTGTTTTTACTTAGAGTGTTTTTTTAAAAAAAATTAAACGTCTATTTTCTATTCACCCTTGATGTGGGGTGAATAAAATTATCTATTTCCGTGAAATTTGCTATCTTACCCGCTCAAGAATATCTTGTAACACTTGATGCTCCGATAGGTTCTTATTCTCAATTGGTGTCTATGGCATTTTAGAGAAAGAATAGAGAAAGTCAGTGCTAAAGTTAAGAATCTTTCAGTATTGATTTACCTTCGCTGTTAAGTCAATTTTTTAGAATCTTTCTTACATCAAATTTGTCAAATGGGTAGTCACAATCGGAACGGATTTTTAATTTTTGAACTAAAGTATCTTCCACTTCTTTGGTTAAAGCTGTTTGAGCGTAGCCCTATGAATTACCAAGAATATTGCTGCATGCTGGTAGTCAGTACAAAACATTGTTTGGGTTACTATTTCGGTGGTTGTTCTCGAAAGCTATTGTAACTAGGAAAATAAAAAAGTGATTTTTCAATTTTATCCGATAACCAATAAATTTAGAAATGATATTAAAAACTGTCAAATATACATCAAATACTCTGTGAGTCTCATTTTCTTAGATTTTCATATATCACTGTGTCGCTTTTTTGGGTAACTTAAAATCTTTCCTACAGAAAAATTACACCCTTCTGACCTTCTGAGAATATTTATTTTTCAATCAGATTTTTGCTCTTGAGTAAATTGAATATGTTTCTCCTTTACTTTGTCACTAGTCAATTTACAAGATCTGATTTTATCTTCGTTATTTGGCACACTATAACCAATAATCTTTGGTATTCTTCATCTGTTTTCTTCAACACTAACCATTTGGCCAGAAGAGTTGTACTAATGGTCATGTTCATGAGGCCAGCTTTCCTCCACACTTCAAATGTGATATATTTGTATTCATCACCATATCACAAACTAGTTTGTTTTTTGCTAAAGGGGAAGATGCTATATCCTCAAGTGGTTAATTTCCATATTGAGTGAGGAAACTGATTGGTTTTTTCTGTTCCTTTTTCTCACGATTTGAATAAACTCTTTTTTTAGTATAATTTTGTGTTTTCTGGACTTTTTCAAAATGCCAGCGTGAAACTGAAACACAAACGTCGACAATTTATTACAACGGTAATTCATTTCCTAAATAACATTTTATGAGTAAATAAGTATCCTTATCCATGATTATGTTACTTATAATATAAATTATGTATATAGTTAAGTATATAGTTAAGTATCCAATTAATAAAAGTATGCCAAAATTATATATTTAAGCGTTTATTAGTTTATTCGGAAAATGGGAAAATAATATCGAACTTTGATGAAAGTTAACCTAAATATGTAAAAGGCGAATATTCTTCATTTTTACTCAAAGTCATAATTTAAAATCAAAATATAAGTTATATTTTTTATCAGAATCGTAACAAGGAACAATACTGCCATCATTTCAACAATTTTTCAGGAAACTCTTAGTGGAGAGTTCTTAAAGCAAGAAAATTGAGAAAGATTTAAAGCACTTTTTCGATGGAATATTTTGCATAGGGAAAAATGCATTTCCTTTCAATGGATTCCAGACGAATCAAATGATCGACATTAGCTGACGGCCAATTTTCCTGAAATTGACATTTCAACCATGCATTAAAATATGGTAACGAAAACACAGCCATTTAGTGTAAAAGTTAAAGTTGGCTTCCAGATAAAATTGTTGCACAAATTTTAAAGAATATTTCTTTGTTGCTAGCAATTAAAAATCCATATTGGTCAAATTTGTAGTTTAAATTTTTTTTGTTTAAGTTTCTGTTAATATTCCTTCGGGGAATTGATGGCAGCTTGTCTCATTAGAGAGAGTTAGTTTTCTTATACAAAAATTAAATCTTTTCATAACGTAAAAAACTAAAAGTTACCTTGTCAGCTTACTATAATATCTTGATAGCTAAACGTTCGACCTTTCTGCTGTAAAGTTTATTATTGTTATTAAAGATAAATATCAGTCCTAATTTTAACATAAAAATAATCTAAAAAGTCAAATGCATTTAATCTTATTAAAGATATAGTTTAAAATAGTCTGTTTTTTAAAATGGCTGATATAGGAACCTATTGAAACTTTTTATGTCCTTTTAAAAGATATTGAAAATTTTGTTTAGAGTAATATAAAAATCTAAAATCTTTTAGATGATTACCAGAATTCTTACTAGATTTGTCTTTGAAGATAGCTGCTCATTACAAGCAACATTAATCAAGAAAAACCACAGTAATATATTGAAGAAAAAGTCTAAATTCTTTAAAAAGTGAACCTCAAATAAATAAATTTCTGCTGATATCGTTTTAGCATTTATTATAAAAGCGCATAATTTTGCCATCATTTATTGAAAGCTATATTGGAAGAATTAATGTAAGAATTAAGTAACAAAGTACGCAAATGTTTAGACTGACGGAGATAATTGCGGGAGACTTCCACATATTTATAATTAGAAAATAAATCCTGTTCGTAAAACTTTCTCATTAAAATTAATACTTAAGTAGACAAAAGTGCGTGCAAATATTTCCTGAGGGATTTTTTTTTTTTTGCATGAAAAAAAAGTCCAATTAGTTTGGAATTCAATAATATAAAAAGTTCCTATTTTTTCTGTAGTTGCATTAAATTTGCAAGGCGGGGATTACCTTTTTTTTCGAAAACAAATCACTCCCAAATATATGAACTGAGTGAAAGACAGAGAGTATAATAAATGTTCCTCAAACGGTTTTTTTTTTTTTTGAAGCTGGCACAATTAAACTAGTTTATCTTCGTGTACCTGAATAGTTTTGATGTTTTTTTAATTAAATTTTTCAAATTAAAACAAGAGTCAAATGATGGCAATTTAAATATATAGCAAACAATATCAGAAGGTATAGCAATTTATAAACTTAAAAACCGAAAGTTACGATGGGTAAAGGATACTCAGAATGATAGGTCTGTTTCGAAAGTTGTTTTCACAGCAAAAACAATCTATTTAAATGTTTTTTGAAACCTAATTCTTTCATTACCTACTCATGCCGTTATTGTAAAGTAGTAGTATTACATCTCTTTCAAACAAATTATTTTCAAAATGATTTATTATAGCTAACCAAGTCAATTTACATAAATGAACAATTGCAAACCAAACTTACTTCAACAGTCTGCGGTATTCTTACAATAGTGACGGTTTTTCCGTTTAACGGAAATTAAAAATTTTTCAGCATTTCCGAAACACAACATTTTTATACCAAAGAATCAGCAAAGAATTTTTAAACATATCAGAGCATTGTTTAAAACGTTAAAAGGTTTCTTCCGTTACGCCGTTAATTCTAAGCAAAATAGTGCTATTAAAATTTGCGTACGAATTAAATTCATCTTTAAAAAAGCTTCCGGTGTATTGGCAATATCCTTAACATTTATAACTCTCATCTATGTAAGGAAATCCATATCTTACTTGGTTCTCTTGCAGAGAGCGACACAAACTTAGGCACTCTAAAAAATAAGACATGTGTAACTACTGCGTATATATGGTAAGAAGAAAAAAAATTGAGGCAATTTGTATTTTTAGTTTTTCTTATTTACTTTATATTTAAAACTGTACACAAAACACATTTTTTTCCGCTTGCCTTAATACAATCTTTGTGACTTCCAAAATTGTTTTAAACACTCTCAAGGTTTTGATCTATTTCGTATCGAGCGAATCAAAGTCATCTAAAAAGCCGATCCCAACAGTTGAAGAGGTCAAAAGTGCTATATTTAAAGAGTGGATATCTGCGCAGACTTCCAGCTTAAACCAGCGTAAACTTATTAAACCGATATTAAAGAACAAGGATTTCGCATATCCAACAAAGTATTGGACCAACTGTCGGTATATTTATGCGCGTCGTAGAAATGGCATGAATCTTGGTGTTTTTAATGGAAAAGTTGTTGGATTAAAAAAAGAAAATGATGTAAACGGTAAATGTTACACATATTTTTTTTTAGTTTAAAAATTCTTTGAGAAGACTACTTCTTGCCAATTAGGCATTCACCATCTAGGCATTTGCACTGTTTTCATAAGATCTTTTTATTTCTAGTATTAAGCATATGAGAATGCTTATTTATTTATTTAGTTATTTTTATTTAAGGTCTGTTTGAGATTCAATCTTACGCTACAAGTATCATAATGTTGAGGCATTCTGCTACAGAAAACTATATAGCCATGAATGAAAAAGGAGAAATAATAGTAACAGTAAGCGATTTAACATGTGCTTTATAAATGCTTTTATAAGAATATTGTTATCAGCTTTCAATTAAATTAATTAAATTAAGATAATTATCAGCCATTGGATACCATTTACTATGTTTTTATCTTGTGCTGTTTTTTTAGCCTATAAAAACAGACGAGTGCTTATTTTATCATTACCTTGAAGAAAATGGATACGTTACGTTTGCTTCAGTAAAATATTATGTCAATGAATATTACGATTTATTTCTAAATCTAAGAGCAAATGGGAAAGTTCGTAAAGCAAGACGCACGGCAGCCGGTCAAACATCTTCACAGTTTGTTTTAATACCATCTGATACAAACAGAAGTTGCGTTCGAAGTAAATAATAAAAAAAAATTATGCAAGTCTAAATCTTCTTTGCATTTTTGTATTCATTATTAGCAATATATTGTTATAATTTTAATATTTTAACCAAAAAGGATATATACTGTAAATGTTTATTTATTATATACGTATTAAATGCTTGTAAATATATTTATTTCACAAATAGAAAAAGAAAAAAATTTTCAATGATAGTTCGTCCCTTTTATTTATTTTTTATTTATTTATTTATTTTTTATTATTTTTTTTTTTCGTCTAAAATTGTGTAAAATTAAAGATCGAATTAAACTGTGTTTTTGAGATTCCTTTAAAGCTAAAAAAAAATTTAAAAAAAAAAAGAAAGTTAAAATATTATGATGGAGATTTAGATATTGTTTTATAAAATTTATAATCATCATGACGGACATCCTTTTACAGAGACTACGGGTTTCTATTATGTTTTTTTGTCTCCGGACAAAATAAAAGTTTATTTAAAATCTTTTTTTTTTTTAGTAACGTTTATTGAGTTATTATTTGTTTTGTTTCATTGTTTTGCTTTAAAAAGTTTAAATTACGCTTAATTAAAAGTTCGATTTTAACTTTAAAGTTTAAATTACGCTTAATTAAAAGTTCGATTTTTAGTTAACATAACAATTTCTTTTTTTTTTATTATTATCATTTTTTAAATTAGTTTAAAAAGAAGACAATTTACAAAAGTTGGTCTGAAAAGAACAAATTAGACCAAAAAGTTAAATTCCAGTAATATTTGTTAGTTTCATGGTTCATCAAGAGTTCAAAGAGACTTTATGAAAAGCAGGTTGTATAGATAATCAAATCGATACCAGCTTGCTTTAAAACACTATTGAAATCATCAAATTTCTCTAAAAAAAGGGTTCATTTCAAACAAACGAAAATTAGCTGTTCCAGCACACTGATGTTGCACCCAAAAACAATTGGAAATCTATTGTATAGCATCATTTTCCTCATAAGAATAGGAGACACAAATGTTTGCTGAATTTTTTTCTTTGTGCATCATATAATTAACCACTACATGCATGAATTATACTTAACCACTAAATGCATTACGTATGCTATGTAAGAATTGATTTACAGGCTTATACAACCAGGCTTTTAAAAAATCAAATCCAAAATACCTGTTAAATCAGAAAATCCAGCATTCTTTTAAAAGCAAAAACAAATTTGTGAAACCCTACAATAACTTATTTAATTATCTATAAAGTAATTTTGAAATAGATTGTGCGGTATATGATGTTTTGAACTTCATACGGTTCCGATACGCGATTAAATTCCAAACATAAACTTTAATAAGAACTCAGAAGTCACCGTTAAATACCTTCAACTCGTGAATTATTTTACTTAAAGGAGAAAATAAAAGTAAGAAACACGATAGAAGGTTTAATTTTTGTTCATAAAGCTTCTTTTATATTTTTGATGGTTTTTTTTTTACCAAGAAAAGTTTTAATAAACTAAAATTACAGATAATTTTCCTCGTTGCTTCCGAAAAAAAAAAGCTTGAGTATTTTGCCATGCCTCCAACTGTGGTTATCGAGATCTTTCGATTGTTTAAAAGCAAATATTTTTAATCGGAATTGCGATTGCATTAAAAATATTTTGTAAAATAGGGAACCGTAAGGAAATATGGATTACTTGATGTAAAACGAGCCGTGAATGGATCTTTTAATGATTTAATAATATCATCGATCTCTTTGACGGAGTCATGAATTAATTAGGCAAGTCCAAGTCTGGCTTTGGTACTTATTAAGAATTTCTTTAAGTATTAATAAATGAGATTATAGTCTTTAAATTTGACAGATTTTTTCCTTAAAAATACCTTTTTTAATTTTATATTAAGTTGGCAGCAGATTTAAAGATACGTTAAAATAGTTTAAAATGGACGTTTTAAATAATTTTATTTTTTTATTTATTATTATTATTTTTTAATTTTTTTTTTCGTTCTGGAAGTCATTATTAAAAGTTACATGTAAAATCTGCCGGGTGAGAAATCTGTACTCAAAAACATTTTTTTCTCAAGTATAATAACAAAGATAATAAGTGTTTTTAATCATTGGTTATTTATCAAATTTACTAAATCAACTCAATTTACTCATTTATCATTTGTTGAGCAAATTCTCACAGGAAGGAAGTAAGAATCCGTTAATAATTTAAGACTGGTGATTTTTATTATTTAATACATCTTTTATTATACATAACAAAATTTACTGTGCAAATAGTTTATTATAAAAAGTCACAACTTGTCTCAGACGTACGAACTGTTTTTATTTTGAAAAACAAGTCTTGCTGTGCTGCTACAGTTGACCATTTGTCACAATAATCGACGAAATATCCTTTGAAATTAGTTATATATTGTTGATATTCGACGGTTTAAAAAAATTCAATAAAAAATAACTGATAATTTTGATATTTCAAGATGAGTAATTCATTTCTTTTGTGTGTTGTAATAATTTATGGTATCAATATATATCAAATTCGTTTGAATCTGAATTTTTGAAAAAACCTCCGAGAGAATTACTGGAGGAAATGTTGTATCAAAAAGTTGAATGAAAAAAAAGTTGAATGAAAAAAAAAATTTAAAAAACAAATCTTGAGAAATTTTGAAAAATTTTGAAGAAGACTTTTTTTACTTTTGCATTTTTTTGCTTAATTTTTGGTGTTGCGAAGTTTGAAATTTCAAAAATTAAATCCCGGTGTTTGGTTTTTCGGTTTTTAACGAACAATGACGAATTCTAACCAAATTCTTAATCAGTCCCCTTTACGATATATCGAATTTTCAGAATTTTCTTAAAATAGAACTCTTTATGCGTTTTAAATGCAAAGTTTTGGTGTGATACATTTTGGTTCATAGTTAAGTTTTTTATTTAGACGTTGAACTTATTTTAAAACTTGTTATAAAAATAAGTTAAACGGTTTTAATCGAATAGCAATTCTGCGCAATGTTTTTGAAGGATTGAAACTATGTAACATAAGAAATACGAGGTATCGCAACTTTTTTCTGGAGTCTTGTACCTTAGTAGGTCTCTAACTTATAAATTATTTGGCGCTATTTAACTATTGCATCCCTCCCCCAATTTTTATTACAGATCATGAAAGATCGTCGTTTAAAAATAAAAAAACGTATACGAAAAAATTCTTTTAAATCAACTTAATGTACTCTAAACTCAATCTGAAAAATTTAAAACATTAGTTCTAGAGCTGGTTTTTGTTTCTTGGTTGTTCTATCATAATTTCCCATATGATTCGCACTCGAATGAAAGGTTCGTAATTTAAAAGTTTAAACAGTAGTGAAAACCATGTTTAATTTCTATATAATTATTTTCACTTTTTAAATTCGTCATCCCGTTATAAAAAACTGCGAATATTGGCGTTTTCGTATGAGTTTTTAATTTTTTCAGATTGAGTTTAGATTATATTAAGTTGGTCCAAAAGTATTGTTTCCTATACGTTTTCTTTTTTTTGGACGACAATCTTTTACAATCTAAAAAAAGGGGGTGCGGTGCGAAAGTGAATTAGCGCCAATTATTTTAAATAATTTATACATTCGATTTATTTGTTTGATTTATTATTTGTTAAAAATCGAAAAACCCAATGCCGATGTTTACTAAAAACCACTTGCTGACATTTAATTTCGAAATTAAAAGTTGAGACGTGAATAATTTGCACCTGATTACCTTTTAAAAAATGCCAAGAACTAAGATTTGGGATATCTTCAGCGAAGCGATAGACATCGATTGGTGGGAAAAATAGAGATGTATGTTAAGTGCAACTTTTGCCAACATATCAATTTGTGAAACAAGCCAATGGTGGAAATAGATTAGTAATGCATAGGTCTTATACTAAGCCATGTCTAGATCTTTTTTGATCTTGAAAAGAGGATTGCTGACAATAAAATAAGGACTAACAAAAACCTTTACACAACGTAAGATGATGATCTCCGCAATCACAATCAGCCATGATTATGATTGCCAACCAAATTTAAATGAAAAGTAAGCCACATAAGTTGGCTATTTCACTTCCTTAACCGTTCTCAAAACTCATCAAGTTAAAAACTTCAGATCATCGATATCCACGTTTTGGCTTTTAGGCTTTGGGTTTAATAGCAAGAGGTATATCATAAACTACATAAAAAATTTCGAGTGACACTGCTGATTTTATTACAAATAACCTTTAAGTTTAGTTAATTTTAAATATACTTTAAAAGGTTGAGAAAGTAGACATCACTACGGACCAAACTCCAGATATATATCGTAGTTTATCCTATCTTCTTTGGTACCACTTCTAAATTACCTGGATATCCTGGCAAAACCTTTCTCAATTCTCCTCATAAACAGCACCAAGATTTAGGCAGAATTTAAGATGAGGATCTAAATATTGCAGTTTAGTTAACATTTTACAATAGGATGAAGTAAAAAAGAAAGCATAAAAAATATAGAAAAGTATACGAAGTTGGCTACTTCTAAAAATTAACGCGCCTGGACCGTCATCTTCATCTACTATAAAGAGCCTAAAGATTATTTAAAAGCCTTAGACTCCTGATGATATAATAGAGCGTTCTTATATGCATACTAATCATTATTCTTTACTTAAATTATGATTTATTTTTGTTATTATGATTTATTTTTGTTAATCAATTTAAAGTTATGAATAAAGAGGATAATAAAGCATTGAAATTAGTTTAAGATTGTTTCAGCACTAGATTTATTTAAAAAAATTGTTATTTAAAATAAAATTCATTTTTACTATCCATGAAAAATTTCATGCTTGTTTTGACATTCTTCTGTTTCAAATAAAGTCATCCTTTTGCTCTTCTCCACATACTGCAATCAATGCTTCTGAAATAGTTTTGTTGCACCCTTTAACAACTTGAGTATGAAAAGGAAAATCTTACACAATTTATGATTAAGAATAAGATTTCTGTTTTTTTGAAAGATCGTAAACTTGATCAAATGAAATTTTGTAACATTGGTGGATCATATCTATTGATGTCTTACCATGGTTGATAAAGGTATCAGCCTCAAAACTTTACATCAGTATTCAAAATTCTCTCTTTTTTTAACTATTATTTTTAATCCTTTCTACTATAATTCTACAATAATCCTATTCACATATTAATTTATCATCTTTTGAGATTACAAGAAGTAAATTTTCCAAATGATATAATTATCTACTTCTTTGAACTACTGGATCAATTATTGTTTTTAATTCAGGTATCAAAAATATTAAAAGTTTAGTAATCTTCAAAAAATGCTTTGCATCTTTCTACAGGATGATTAAACATTAATATTAAATAGGTGTATAAACTTTCATTACATATATTACAAAATTCTCACTTGGATTGTGTATGGTAACATATACTATCAGAGTTCTACTAGTACCTCAACTATCTTGAACGAGCAAAAGGACCTGGTTTTAAGATTATTAGAACATTCTCCTTTACAACTTATATCAAACAGATAGTTTTGATCACTGCAAAGATCAATCCCATTTAAATTTGGGAGACTGGATCGATTTTATAATCTTATTGAGCTGAATTTTATAACTGGAAGCTTTTTGCAATTTATTTGCATGTAGAAGACAAACTGGCTATTACAACGGTCTACTTAGATTTAACTTCATCAAATGAATAATACCTCCAGAAAACTATAACTATAAAATACTTGTGTAAAAGTTTGTTGCATCACAACCAACCGAGAATTCTTATTTCATCAGTTTTCATACTTTTATAATTAACAAATTTAACTAGACCCAATTCAATATCAAACTATAAACCTGAAACTGATTTAGGGATTAGATTTTAAAACTTTCTAAATTATTTTATGTTCTCAAAGAATTTACTCCTTTCAGTGACAAAAAAAAACTGTTCCCTTTATGTATTTATCTTACATCTTGAAATACAGCACTAACCACTGAGGTAGTAACACAATCTGATATTCCAAAACTTTTGTCAATTTCAATCTCATCTGAGAGCTGATAGATCCTTTGCTTTGCTTGTGATTGACATATCAATATCTGGAATAAGTACAATCTGAATTTAAATATTTGTCTACTTTAGTCACTAGGCAGGAATCTTCTTTTTGGCATGCTACTCCTCACTTTACAATTTTAAATCATTTATTTATTTCTCTTTGACTTAATTGTTTTGTTAAAACCTTTCTACTAACTTTTTCAATAACAGGAACTCATTTCTTTCTCACAAAATCATATACCCTTAAAACATTTTTTTTCAGATTGGTCAAATAACAATTAACGTGCTTTATTTGCAAACGATTTGTAAATGAATATAAAGTTTCAAAAGATTTCAACATCTCTTATGGTATAATCGTATTTTCTATCACATTTTTTATGGTTAAAAATTGGTATTGAGGACATATTCCATAAATTTTCACATCCCTTGGCACTTGACATTTCCAACACATTCTTTTCATTTGCTTTTAATTTGTAACACACTAAGGAACAAACTTACATCACATGTTATATGTTGGCAAAACATTTAAAGGCAATTCAGAAAGGCTAATAATCGAAGATTGGTTTATTTCTTGTTTTTGATTTAACAAATCTTTTCTCATGCATTTTGTAACAGTTTGTTTATATTCAACACGCATAGTTAACACATTTGCGCGGCTTCTTTTTAAAACAGAAATAAGGTTCATTCCGTGCCAATGCTATATAATCATGGCGATACTTATTACAGGCCTTCCCGTCGCGAATCCGTATTTTTAACTGGGGGCGGACAATGTTACGGAAAATATAAAAAAATGGCTGAAAAAATAAGCGAGCTACATTATTTTCAGTTAATTTATTAAATTTAAAAGGAACTGTTCCAATGCACAAAATGTCTAATGCAGTGTTTATTAAATATCATAAAATTTTAATAAATAAAAAAAAAATAATGAAAAACAATATTTTTCAGAATCATGAATGAATTTTATTTAAAAACGAAATCACAAAAGAAAAATAAACAACCTTTTAAATAATGCGAAAAAAAAGCCATTAAAATAATCATCAAATATTAGAAATTGTTATAAAAAATGTACATAAGAATATTTTTTAATGCTTTACAGATAATTTTAAAACCTTTAATGCAGGTTCCTTAGAGGACTTAGGTGAAATAAACAAATAATAATTTTTAAGAAATATGTTTGACAATATAACACCATGTTTCTTTAGCATTTTCAAGTTATAAATATCTGATATCATCATAAATATATTGCACAACGACTTTCTGCATGTCTTTTTTTTCTCAACTTCAAAAATAATGTAACAAAAAAAAACCCACTGAACATAGCAATCCAGAGGTACCCTCAATCCACCTCTGTCCATGGTTTTTGTGTAGTCTCCATACAACTGAAAATAAAATGCAGTGTCAGTCAACAATTCATTTTCACTGACATCATCTTTTCTTGTAACATAGCCTGCAATATAAAACAGAGCCATTTTTGTACTCAGTGGCAAAAATGCTTCTAGTTCAGGTAATTGATTAATTATATCATAAGATTCTTCACTTCTAAAATAGCCACATTTTTGACAAATGCTCAATATCAGTAGTGTAATCTGAAACATCAACTTTTAATTCCAATAACAGTTTAGCTTTTTCAATGTTTAATTTTTCAACAACAATTTAAACAGTTATAAAATATGTTCCGTCTGAACCTTGTCTAAACTTACTGAATGCTTTTTCATTAAAATCTGTTGAGAACTCTCCTAACATAACATAAATGAAATTGTTTTTTAACAAATGTTTACACATCTCTACTAACCCATAACAAGTATGCCAAATTGAAGAACTTGTATCTCTAGTTAGGGATTTTATTCTACGCCCTTGTTTACCACTCATATCTCCAAAATCAAGTAAATATTACAAATTTATGTCTACTTCTTCCGAAATAACTCTTGAATAAGTTTTGAAAGCAGCTATAGTTTCATCACAAAACACTTTTAAACAGTGTGATACATTTTGTCTTTTAATGGGTTTTGAATGTATAGCTACAAAATTTAGTCTAGATAATTTAATTAGCTGATCTTTTTCAAAATCAAATAAACATTTAAGGTCACTCCATTTAGCAGTCATATTTTGATTTTTTTCAAAATGCAATTCCTTTTTTTTTCTGCTATCCAGTTATTTCTGATGGATTGATTTCTGAACATAGCATACTTGCTAAAACAAAAAAGCATCCAAAAAAGATCATCCACCTTTTGAACATTTAACCATGATACTCAAAACAGTATTTGCTAACAACTTAGGATTATTTTCAGCTTTTCCAAATAGAGAACCACCATGGTAGAGAAGAAGAGACTTTACATAAACCTCATCTACCAATATTATACAATTCCTCTGATTCTCTTCTATATTTGAAAATACAGTGCTGATAAAATTAATATCTGAAACATTCTTCGTCCTAGATGTAATTTTTGTCAGTGTTTTTACACTTGGAAGTTTAAAATCTTTTCTTAACTGATTGTGTAGACTTGGAGATGTTGAAAAATAAGAATACAACCTGATGATTGTTTCTATATTATAAATTTTTTTACCTACTTCTGATGCATTCATAGATGCAATATGATCTTGTAATATCAATCTTTGATGATCAACTTCAATGTTGTTCAGATAGAGAATTGTTTCTTCCACTTTTGACCAACAATTAAGAGTGGTAATATGGTCTTTAGATAATGAAGAAATAAAGCAATCAACACCAGCATGAAAACTTTCAAATTTAAAATTGCTAGAGATATGAACAGCAAACATAGGTATACAGTTAACATAAAAGGAATTTGATTGGATGTGCAAAACTTCATTTAGAACAAAGATTGTTACAGGAAAAACAAATTTATGATTTTTAATATCTTCACATAAAGAAATGAACGTAAAAAAATCACTTTTTAAATATTGTGACAACTCATCACACTTTTCATTTCTGATAGAAGACATCACTTTAGTAGTGGACCTTGGTTTTAAAGGTTGAGTTAGTATAACACTTGATGGAATAATAGGAAAAATTGAAGGAGTTTCGATTGGTCTATCTTTCCCATTGACACGAGCTTTTAAGAAAATTTTCTGGAAAATATCTTTAACAGACAACAGTATCTGGCTTATTTGGAAAATTACTTCTTGGAATTGAATTTATCCAACGATTTCGTTCTTCTTCGTTCGAGGGAAGCCTATAAACTCGTACTTTATTTTTAGTGTCATAGTTTCCTCTACATCTAGGAATACAGCACTCTTTAACCATTTTGTGACTATTAACTGCTCTCAAATCGAAATTTTAAAACTAAACTTTCCGTAACATTGTCCGCCCCCAGTCAAAAATACGGATTCGCGACGGGAAGGCCTGTAATAAGTATCGCCTTGTATATAATATATCATTGTTCCGTGCTCATATAAGTGCTGACTCAGCCTTTATATAAGCATGAAATGATATAGATAGCTATATCTTATTTTTATGTAGTAAAATGTCATTCTGAAGTCGTTCTGAGGTTAATAATAAATTTATACACTAATTCTGTTTTTTTCAACCTGGGATGGGCTTAAGGCCAGGGTAGCGTCGATTGGTTATTTTTCAGGGTAGCGTCGATTGGTTATTTTTTGGCACCGATACAATAAAAAATGGATTGTTATTTTGTGAATGCTTTATAGGCATCACAATTCATAAAGTTTTGCATAAACTTTTTATCTCTCATATTTATCTAGAAGAAAAAAAGAAATTTTTTGAATTCAATTCTGAAACTTGCAAGCTCTATAAAAAGCTGATCAAGTCAAACTTTGGAGCTCAATTAAACACATTGGATTGATAAACATACCCACATTATTGCGGTGCATTATTGAATGGGTTTTTAAAATAAATTAATGAGAATATCAAATTATCGCCATAATCTCCAACGAGCTCATCTATAAATCTGAAGCTCAGCAGACATTATGGAAAACTCATTTTTATGGACGAAGTTTGGATGAAGAAGATAATGCTCTACATAATAAATCTCTACTGCATCACTGGTCATCTAGTTCATCACTGGTAAAAAAAAATTTTATTCAAAAGATTTTTTAACATAACAACAGAAACATCAAAGTTCAGTTGTAGAAATTTGCATCAGAAGATTTGATGCTAGTGATTTGGATCATGACATTATGTTGCTAGTATAAAACCCACAGTGGTCCTCTCAAAAGTGTCAGAACCTTGTAAATATTTTATATTTTTGTTGAAATTTTAAGATTAGAAGTTTAATG
Organism: Hydra viridissima; assembly: GCF_058129835.1. Taxonomy (NCBI): domain Eukaryota; kingdom Metazoa; phylum Cnidaria; class Hydrozoa; order Anthoathecata; family Hydridae; genus Hydra; species Hydra viridissima. Next base: position 15,578,489 of record NW_028324302.1, on the reverse strand, counting down.
CTTATCTAAATGTACTAAATTCTTGTTTTATTGATAAACAAATAAGGAAATAATTTTATAAAGTTTATAAGAAACCAAACAGCAATTCGTTGTTTTATGTTATAACTAATAAAGTACTAATTATAACAGTTTTATGGTGTTTTTCTTGTAAGAGACTAAATACAAAAAATTCTCTTTCTAATTTGCGTCAAATGATTTACCAAACATATACCATTTGAATGATAGAAATTCCTGAAATAAATTAATCTTGGTATTTTGAAAACGTTGTTGGTATTTCCTGTTATTGTATCGTAATATTCTCGTTAACCACATTTTTTCTCAGTATCGAATTGAAATGATGAGATGGGACACACTTACTGTGCTTGAATTTAGTTATTGCATTGAAAAATTGAATTGTAGTGCGATTGAACATTTTGATATGTAAATTTTAAATTTTCAGATTTTACTGAAAATTTAAAATTTACATATCAAAGTTCAGCAATAAATTTCTACTGCATTATTTTTTTCCTTTTCTTTTAAGAATGTAGCAAAAGAATAAAAGAACTAATTATGAAATATGAATATATAAATAACAAATAATAAAAGTATTAAACTGTTTAAAAAGAAAACATTGAATTAAACTTCTCGCTACGGAATCCAAAACTTGTTTTGATCTGGTAAAAGTTAGAGCCAAAAAAAATTTTTTAAGAGGAGTGGGGCTTGAAAAGCTACGTCTCCTGGTGGCTTTATACAGTCTTGGGCTCCAGAGTAAATTGGCCAAGGTCTGGCTCTGCTGCCAGTGACGTTGCAAATGCAAGACAAAATAATGTCTCTTTACGCAAAAAGACGTCGTCGGTCATTCAAACAAGATTTGTTTTAAAAAGAAAATATTATTGGCTCATGAAGTAAACAAAAGATGAGGTCAGTAACTTTGAAACCGACTATTACAAAATGTTTGAAGAAATATTGGACAGACAACGATTTTGAATTATTATTTTGTTGTGTTATAAAATAAAACTTAATAAGTGAGGGTTAAAGCGCTTATAAAGATTTTAAAAGTAAAATATTTGGTGACGGAAATAATTTCGAGTTTGTATTGAGAACTAAATGCAGTTACCAAACTTTTTTGATTGGTTTCAGTAATTTTGAGTAAGCTTATTTACGTGATCAGAAGTTGTGCTGACAAAAAAAAAAGAATTGCGTTGCAGTTTAACAACCTTGTAGGTTACTTTTTTATATTCTTTAAGCTGATTTTTCGTAATTAGCAAATTGTTTAACAAAGCGAATTGTTTAACGCTTTTTTGACAAGTTTTTTTTTTTAATGTACTTACAAACAAAAAATGTAATGTGCAATAAATTTTAAATGTATTGTGTAATATTGTTTATTAATAATTTTTCGTATTTTTTAAAATTAAGTATTAAAAATGGGTTTTAACAAAAATGATTAAATATCACTGCATTTTAAACAAGACAAAATAATGCAGCGAATACCTAAAGTAAAAAAAAAAAAAAAAAAAAAAAAAAAAAAAAAAAATTTTCTCTTCTCTACAAAACTATTTCACTGCAGTTTAACTCTATCTTCGGGAAATTTTAAAAAAGTCGTCACCTTTTTTAAAATCCTTTTTCATTAGTTAATTTCGCTACGGGCAAAAACGAAATTTTTAGACTTTTTTTTTTTAAATAAACGAAATAAACTAAAAAAACGAAATTTTTAGTTTTTTTTTTAAATAAATTTGCTTATAAAGTTATTTTCAAAATGAATTATTTTAACATTTTCCAATAAAAATAATGTCAATAAAATACTCTTCATTTAAGGTATTAATGGTAGACATAATTGGTATAGCTTTACTTATTAGGGCTATATCGGGATTACTTATACTTAAATAAGTGGTATTATCATATTTATAACTAAAATTCATATCGCCAATTATTACTTTTGTATCTCTTAAAACAATGAACTATTAAAATTATTTGCAAAATTAAGCATTTCACATTCAGAGGATTTACAAACAACACAAAACTGTTTTTGGTTGATATGCGTTGGTGGAGTTTACATCATCGTGAAAAACCAACTTAGATATTTGTACTCAACTTACATGAAAATTTAAATAGGTTTAAGTTCATTCAAACATAACATGTTTGAATGAACTTAAACCTACCAACCGAAAAAAAGTGACAAACAAGAAAAGTTGGACACACACATGTGCAATCGGATTAAAAACAAATCAGTCACACCATCAAAGTTTAATACAGTTTTCACAACAGCGATCAGAAAATCAGTTGTAACTACACAGAAAAATTGTGCTCTTTTTACACTGATAAAGGGTATACATAAAAAGATCGGTTGAGAAAATCTAACAGAACTTTATGAAAAGAATTTAAGAAGAACAATTTGGGAAGATTTTTAAAGAGAATTTTATGGTAAGATTTTAGGAGAAAATCTAAAAGAGAATTTTTTTAGAGGAAGATTTTATGGAAAAGTTGGTAAGAGAATTTTGGGAGATTTTTAAAAAGAAGGTTTTGGGAAAAAGAGAAAGATAAGATTTTAACGTGAGAATAATTCTAATATAGAAAGTCACTTCGGCCACTTTGAGTCCAAAGGTAGTAAGATTTTTGTTTGACTTCAGGTTGCATACTTTTATTTGTGTTAATATATTATTATATACATCTGTAAATATTTTAAAAATATACTTGTGATAAATATTTGAGACAATTTATTAAGTGGATCCAGAAAAATCATCTGTATCATTATCATTTCATTTATATTTCGATTGAGAAATTATTTTATTGCTGTTGATTAAGATTTTGTTTTTAAGCCTTACGTAGTTAAAGTGTAAGAAGTCTTGGAGTTTATCGATACACAAACCATACACGAACCACATACTCATACCCACACAACATTAAGGGGAACCCAACACTCAAACACCTTGACTTAACCAAGCATAACCAAAAACATTCCCCTAAACTATATCTTTTCCGATCTCGTGCTTGCAATCTCCGCTTTATTCATTCGTAAAAAAAGAAATCCCCAGCCCTGACAGTACCCTTTACAAAAATTGACAATTTTAGCTATAATTCAGTGTTTTAATGTTGGTGTCACAAAAAGCTTTACCTTTATACAGTTTTATTAACTTTGATGCAATTTTATTATCGCAAGCAAATTTAAAATGTTCTAAGAATAGAAGAATCCTGAACTCAGTTCAGAAAAAACAAAAAAGCCATGTTGAATAAAAAATAGCGAACAAACATTCAATAAAGTCCAATATTCGTCAAATATGTATGATAAAACGATAGATTAAACAGAATAATGGAAATTTTTGATAAAATCTTCTAAAACTAAAGTCGCAAAATGAAACACTCAACCTTTTTCAGACTGTGTCTGTAAAAAGTGACAGCAAACGTCATGACATTTCACAGACTGACATTTCTTGTATGTTGTACAATTTGCTAATGCTTATAGCAAAGCTACTGCTTTTTTAAAAATATGCTTTAGAAGTTTTGTTTTTATATTCTTTCACATGCACCGCATTCAAAAAATTATTGATAACTATTATTTAACTAGATATTTAACTAAATTTGCTCTTCTTCAATAACCTACCGATAAAAGTGTGCAAAGTTTTACGTCACTCGTCGGAGAACTTTGCACACTTTTACAATATATTATTTAACAAAAATGTAATTAACATTTTATTCAAAGAATGATTAATTCAAAAGGTCAATTGTATTTCATCAAAAACAATATAAAAAGGAATCTTTCTCTTTGAAACCCTATTTTTAGAATGCGCATTTTTTTAACGTCATAAGTGTAGCATCTGCTTTCGTCTCGACGATAACAAATTGGTTTAATGTTGGTCACAAGTTATAAACTTATTGAACCTAAGCTGATTAAGGAATCAAACTTCTCTACCTGCTTGCTGTAGCAGACAACTTAAGCTTCCTGAGAGGCGGGCTAATTAATTATTATATAATCCATTTAAATAACAGTTTCATATTTAAAATCATCCCAAATTAATGACAATTGATAATTTTTGTATTATCTTGTAATTCGAAAGTAATTTTCTTTTCAAGAAAAAATGATAGAACTTGTTTTTTTGATTTTGTTTACTTTTCGCGATAATTTAAGCTATGAAGAAATTCCTAGAAAATGACGTAGTATAAAAATTACGTATGCATGTTTCTTGCTGAGTGATGAACAAGCTGCTTAACAACGCGGAACACAACTCTACCTAATAGACGATCTATTTTAGCTTCGATAATTTATGATTATTTTTAGTTTTTTATTGTAAATTCGTTTTGTTACAGGGAAGGAGGTGGAATGTCTTGACCTATTTGTAATATAACTGAATCAGATCCTGTTTTGAATTGTCTAGAATGTTGCTTACCGGTGATTTTAGTTTTAAAGATGAGAGTAAGTTGTTATTTAAAAAAAAAAAAAAAAAAATTATTTGACTTTTTTCGTACCAAACAAAATTTTGGTTGACAAAAAAAAGAATTTAATTGAGGAAAAGAGGCGTTAACTGCAAATTAAACAAATATTTATTGCATCTTAACTTATTTCTACAGACTTATCAATTTTTTTTTTAATTAAGCTTTTGATTATCAGAAATGTATACATAAATATGAAAAAAATATCGATTAACAGAATTTATGAACAGTGATATAAATAAGATGGCGATAAGCGTGGAAATGCTTTGATAAAATTAATTTTATGTATCATTTCTTATCCTGGAGCAATAAGCGAGCAGTTTTCACCTTTCATCATCTTCCTATCATCAGCCTATAAGAACAAATTTGTTACTTTCCACTGTTGCGCGTTCTGTATGTAATAACTTAAAAACAACCTTGTGACGTTTAAATGTCTATCGAAAATCGTGGCATGCCATTCAATCTCTTCTGTAAGGATACAAAAGTGATTTAAGTGCAAAAAAAACCTAATCTTCATTTAATTTTATACTAGACAGATTTCCTAACGTTTCCTACCACCACGGCTTTTTATTAAAAATTTTAAGGAAGAGGCATCTCTGTATGTCATGGCATCAAGTTAATAAAATGTCAAAACGTATTTTCCGTATTACCATAAACACTTAGCAATACTTCTTTCTAAAAAACTTCCGTTTATAATTAAAATTCAAGTAATAATCTGTTAAGCTTCCGGCAAAAAAAAAATCATATTTCCCACCTAGCTAGTGTTCGTTATTCTAAAAACCTGCTAGTCGGAAGATACTAGAAACTTTGCTTATTTTAAAATCGTACGAAAAATGCATGTACATATCATCAAATGCATGTATATATCAATGGTAAGAAACCCAATTTTTTTTTTCCTGCTTCAAATGGTCGTTTTTTTCTTTATAACACCTTGATTTTGAAAGAAATACTAATTTAGCGATCAAGTTTGATATTTCCGCGGTTAGATTAATATAGAAAGATTTTCTCCAATACCAGGTTTTCGTTTGTTTTGGTACTGCAGAAGCCAATCCTTTGTTTACCGTTGAACAACTTGAAGAAGCTATAAATAAAGAGTGGATCACTGCTCAAGTATCTACCTGGCAACAAAAAAAGCAGACTAAACCTATTCTTGTTAATAAACGTTTTGCATACTCACTAAATCAATGGACAAATTGTCGCGTTATCTATGCTCGTTGTAAAAATGGCTTGGATCTTGCTATTGTAAATCGTAAAGTTGTCGGAATAAATTCTGCGTACAGTGTAAATGGTAATTATTATTTTGGTAGTTAATTCTGGAGTGTGAAAACAGTGTGTAATTGCGTGTTTTCTAAGTATGTTGTTTGATCGTAATTTTGTATATAATAGTTACTTTTATTTCATAATTATTTCAAAACACCCTAGCGAATAATGGCTGCCAATAATGATTTGTTGACTCTCTTATAATGATTTTAAAAATTTTTTATTTGAAAAAGGATTATTTGAGATTCAATCTTATGGTACAAGCGTTGTTATGCTGAAGCATGCGGAGACAAACAAATACCTGGCGATGAATAAAGTAGGAGAAATCATAGTAACGGTTAAGTTAAATAGTTTAGAGTATTTTTTCTCGAAGAGATTTTTCTTTTTTTTCTATCTACATCCAAGTAACTTGAGAAATGGAAACGAAATGGTGATTTTTTGATTTTCACTCACCCTCTTTCTTTTTAAAATGGTTATTTTCATTAAGTTATTATTATTTTATTTAATAATCGTTTAATGTCTTTGATACTGTAGGCAACAAAGTCTGATGAAACGCTATTCTATCACTACCTCGAGGAAAATGGTTATATAACATTTGCTTCTGTGAAGTATTATATTAATGAGTACTTTGACTTGTTCATCAGTCTACGAAAAAACGGAAAAATTCGCAAAGCGAATCGTACGGCAGCCGGACAGACTGCTTCTCAGTTTCTACTTATACCATCTAATACTAGTAGAAGCTGCGTTCGAACATAGACATTCTTAAATTAGTTCGTTGAATGTCTTGGATATAATATATTCCATTTTATGAAAATAACTGGAAAACTTAGATATCTTTAAGTAACACTTCGAATGATGTCATTAAAATTCAAAAGCCATAAAGTGTTCAAAAGGTCAATAACATTTAGCAAATATTGCTTTCTGTAATTTTTATAAATTAATAGGATATTTAAATGTTTATTTATTATATTATATCTATGTTCGTATAAAAGAATTTAGGTTAATTTATTATTTTAAAAAAATGCTTCTAATGAAATGCAGAAAGATACTTTTACAATTTAATTATTTATTTTTCTATTTTTTCTTCGGCTTTTCAAACATTTTTTTTGGGAGGGAGGAGGGCGAGGAGGTTGACAATATATTTTGATGTTGGTGTGGAAAAACAGTAAAAGGGATGTTGCTCTATTTAGATAATTGTATTTCTATAATTTTTATGGTTACAAGTTTTACATAACTAGTTTTTTTACACAGCACTTAGTGATTGATAAACCTAAATGCACAATAATGAAAAAAGTTTATAAGTTACAATTATGTTCAACATCTGTAATACAAATAGCAATATTTCCTCTGTTTTCAGACTTACGATTCTGTTTTCTTTTTTCTATTGATTGTTTGCAAGTTATTTGATTTAGGCTCACTAGACTCACAATCAATATCAAAACTGTCATAAATATTATTTAGTTTTCATAAATTTTATATACATATATATATATATATATATATATATATATATATATATATATATATATATATATATATATATATATATGTATATACATCTTCTGGCAGAATTTTTCCCTAAAGGTTTTGAAATCTTTAATTTAAAAAAAGTCTTTTAATGGCTTATTATGAAAGTTATCTCTGTAGTTCTTCAACTTATACTTTTGTCTTAGTTTTGTGAGCGATTCCACATTCCTCTCGTTGCACAATGGAGTATTCGTATTACAAAACTGCTCAAAAATATTTTTTGGAGTTCTTTTCAATTTGTTAGTTTTAAACACAGTTTTTTTCAAAATTGTTTATTTAAAAGAAAACAATTTTTAAAATAATTTTTTATGAACAAAAAGATTTATCAATTATTCGTTAGTTATTGTCAAATTTTCATACTCTTCGTTTTCCTCTGTGATTTTTTGTTCACTATCGCTTTCAGCTAGGGATAAACTTAGACGAGTATTTGAAATCATGATATTGACAGCCTCTATCGAAAAATGTTATTTTGTGCCGTTTTGATCTTCAACTACTTATGTATGGGTCTGAACTCAATAGCAGTCTATTTAATGCGTCTGTGTTGCCGAAAGTGTTTGTTTTGAGCTTCAGCTGCCTCCTCAGATGTCCAACAAGAAGGATTGCATGAGTGATTACTTTGGCACAATGTATTAAAACTTTATACATATTTTGAGATATGGGATACCAACCATACAGATTTTTAGCATTTTTTAGCATTTTCATGTGCAAACGCGTCAAATTAAACAGCATCAATCTAATTTCCACTTGAAATGACTTCCAGAATAACGTATAAAAATTCAAGTTAAGACAAATGATGAAGAAGATTCCGAGTGTAAAAAAAATCTTCTTGACGTATTGTCATCGTTGGTATTCTCAAACCCTGCTTTACTTGTATTTACTAAAAACCCTAATTCTTCGTTAAAGAATCTTTACATTTTCTTCTTTGCTTCTTTGATAATTTTTTTTTCTTCATCAAATTGAGCTTGTCATTTTTGTAAAGGTGTTTTACAAGATAAATGAAGAAGCGATTCGAAGAAGCGGATCCTTGCATAAAGAATCGAGAGTCCAAATGAAATAGCTTCTCTATTGATTTGCTCTTTTTTAATTATTGAAATTTTTTGATTTTTGGTCACAAATATAGCACCTAATAGTTTATGTAGTATCAGTTGCAGTGTTTTACATTTTACCATCAACAATTTAAAAAGCAAGCTATGCTTTATTTTTACAATTTCATTGGGTACCTTTAATTCCCTGAGATTCGTTATTTAGTTTTTCACGTGTTCTATCTCGTCCTTTTACGTGTTCTATCTCGTCCATTCCCGTGTTCTATCTCGTCCATTGTTATGTTTTTAGACTCACTAATCAAACGTAACCATATGGGCTGCAGAACCTTGGAGAAGAGGTGATTTTAGCATATAACATTTTACTGCTCACCATCAATGCTAACAATCGTTCTTAAAGAAAATAAAGAATTTTGAAAAATACTTGCATCACTGTCGGTATTATTTTGAAATTTTTGTTTGAATTTTTCATGTTGCGAACCATCACAGTCCCATTTTTATGTAAGCGTGGTAGTAATTTCTTCAATCACATTTGCAGCATCAGTATTTCCTGAAGTGTGCTGACTCACTCTAGCTGCATACGTCAACTTATCAACAGATACCTGCTTGCGCTGATCCTCTGTTTTTTAGCGCTTACTGCAATCACTAAGCTCTATAAATGATTTAGATTGTCATTCGGGTTTCTGTCGAAGTTTAATTGACTAGTAAGATAGTTTGATGTTTGATTTGAACCATTGTTCATGAATCTTTCGTGTTTATATCTTGCAACTTTAAAATTTTTGCAATGGTACTTTTTTGATCGTCTGGATATTTCATAACTGTTACGAGTTGTTTTTCCAAAAACGAAATTTTTTCATTAATTTTTTTACCTTTATAATCTTTCATCATTTCATATAACTCTCTCAGAGGGAACAACTTGATGACTTCAGACGAATCTACAAGATAAATAATTAAAAGAAGAAATACAAAGTTGGGTAGTAACGATGTCGTAAACGATCTGCAACTAAAAAATATTTATTTGCTTAAGATTTTGTAATTTAATAGTTTTATATAATATCTATTTGAAATTAATAATATTATATCATACTATCAAATTATAAAATCAACTAATTAATTTATTAATAAATTATAAAAAATTATTAACATGTATTTAAGATTTATTTACGTAGCTTGGTTAAGTTATGCACAAAGATTTTTGAAAATCATTTTTTTAAATTTTTTAGCCATTTTAAGACTTCACGAGATTCTATATCACTACGGACGTATAAGAGATTACCACGGACGAATAAGAGATAGAATGAGATTACCACGGAGAGGAATTTTATTTAGCTAAACTTTCCTAATATTTTAAGAAATAACGCTGATGATGATATAGAAATTGAGATGATTTACTAAACTAATTTTGCACATGTATAACTAGAGATAAAATAAATGATACAAACTATCAACTAGTTTTGTAGCTACCTAGAGCACAATGGTTTCATGTCCAGGGAACTACTCTATCTACTATACTGTTGTAGACTTCCAGTTTATGAATATTATAGAATTTTATATTTTTATGTTTAACAACAGAAATATATACAGTTAAGGATAAATAACATATACGTAAAATGAATGTAAATACTATAAAGAAAAAAATAATTTGTCACAGCTTTAAAGAATTTAGAAAAACCAATTTATGGCAAACCGCAAGAATAACTAAGTATTTAATTTTAACATAACATGATTTACCAGCTATATATAAACTAATTTTTATTTGAAAAAAACAAATGGGTTATTATGTGCCTTTTATGACAAATGAAATAATGTATGAAATATGAAAAACGAAAACATGAAATACCTGGCCGCATTTTGCGAGATAATTATAATTTTGAATAACTTTTTAAAAGGTTTGGTTTTATCAAATGAATTATAAAAAAAGCCAATTAGAAAATACACCTCCAAAAAATAATGCATATTGGAATATATATTATGGAGTAGTTGAGACAAAAAATGGCGACATATCGGAAATAACACTAAAAAAATATACAAAATTAAGGCTGATGAATGAAGGACCAACATATTGAATGAAACCTGATCCTGACAAATAATTTTATTTAAGCTTTTTAATATTTCGCTATACTTTTTTTCGTCATTTTAAAATTATCCTTTAAGGTCTATTTTATCATTGACAGGCTTTGTTTACACGAAAAAAGTTTAAAAAATTTACAAATGTTCGCCTTGAAAAAATCATCAAACCTGTTCGTGCCGACGACTAATTTCCTTTACCTTGGAATAATTTGTTTAGTAATTTGTCAACGCGTGACGTAGTTACTTCATCCTGAACAGTCTTATTAAACAAATGCTATAAAAGTTTTATTGTTGACGGGTGAAGAGTTAGAGTTTGTCGGAAACTCGTATGGCTCGCTGATTTCTGCGGCCTCTTTAATGAAAAACAATCAATTGCACGTCCATCTCTTATACGTCGAAGAATTTATCAACTAATTTTCTGATGCTGTGTGTGTTGAATGTGTCTTTTATTAAACCACGTGTCTATTGACACGTCATTTAACAAAAGGAGTAACAACAGCACTACTTTCGTAGTGCTGCTGTTGAACTTTTCACTCCCACTTCCATAACTTAACATTTGATGATGAATGTCTTCTATAGAAATATAGTTCTTTCTTCCATAGAAATGTTGTTCATGACTGTTATTCTCAAAAATAACAATCTACAACATAATATTCCTTCCTTATATACGTTTTAAAAAAGAAAATTCTAGAAATATTCTAATTGACTAATTAGTAAAAGACAAATGAAAATGAATATCTTGACATAGAAACACATTAACATAAACTGTTAACAGCTAAAATTTTCAGCAAGAACAAGCATTAAATTTGTAGAATATAAAGAACGCAAGTATAGAAATATAATACCCCATTCACGCCAAAAATAAAACTTGTTTTAATCGTGGTTATTAAAACTTGTGACGCATTTTTCCGTAAGCATGGGAATTTCGGCCTTCGAAATCGACGAAATTAAACGAAATTCGTGTTTCAATTTCGGATCGAAATTGAGAACGAAATTTCGATTTTTTGGATTGTTTAATTTCGCGAAAAAATTTCGTATAATTTCGGGTCATTGAAAGTAACGAAATTGACACGAAATTAAACATAAGTTTTAATTTCGTAATTTCGAAATTCGTGAATTTGTTATGTTTAAAAATTTCGTCTTTCGAAATTCAATATAAATTTCGATACGAAATTGAAACACGAATTTCGTTTAATTTCGTCGATTTCGAAGGCCGAAATTCCCATGCTTATTTTTCCGTTCACACTGCTTTTTAAAACAACGTTTCAAATAAATGAGTTTAAAAAAACATTAGCTAAATAAAATACCGTTTTAAAAGCGAATGTCATTAAAACTCGGTTTTGTTGGTGTGAATGGGGTATAAGAAGAGAGCAGTTAATGATATTATCAAAAAGAAAATGTTTTCAAAATTCCAAAATAGCACTAGGATTTTTTAAGAGTTAAACAAAATTTGATGGTAAAGGCTTTTGGAATTAAAAGGTTTACGAATTGATGATATAAATATTTATATCATCAATTCGTAATGGATCAGTTTACATAGGAGTTTGTGCACAAGTTCAAAATTTGTTAAATTTCTGTTTGTTTTACAGGTTTTATAGGTGTTTCTCTCCTGCATCTTCTGAATAATTCTCCTGTATCTCCTGAACAATATTGTGTGACATCAAATCTAATGGGAGAGCCAGCATAGTAATCGAAGCTGAACATAGTTATTGAAATAGAATTTTGTGAACAGCTTGCGAAATTGGATACAAAGAATATAAGCTAATACATAAGTACATTTGCTTCTCAGCAAAATTTATAGAACATCGATGAATCAATGTTAAATCTACATTTTGCCAAAACATGTAGATTTAACATTGATTTAACAAATCAGAGTAAAAAATGTCAAGAAACTTTGAATAATTTGAAGAAATTTCAGTATCTTGAAAGATTCTGATCTATGCACGCGATTTGTGGTATATTTCAACTTTAGATAAGAGCACTCTCCATTGATTTTGAGACCTAAGTTTTTACACATTTACACGATCAATCATAAAAATAGGGAAGTGGGGATGGTTGGATGGGGTGGAGAAAGTCGAGTGGCGCCAAAAATACTATTGAAAGACCAACTTCTCTTAAAAAACCAATTTAACACCAATAAAGCACTAATAGAACACTAAACCCTAAAGAAACAGTAAAACTGCAATTAAGCGCCCGAAAACAATTTTGTTTTTTTGGTTTTTAAAAATACGGTAGAGAGTATAGTATAGAATAGATATTAAATTTCTATTCAAATCTTATCTTCTGTAAAATTCTTTTGGCGTCTAATAATTTTTTTTGTGGTGTCTTGATTGAATCTATAATAATAGATGTTTTCAAATTCTAAGTATTGTTAGAAACTTTGATTATATATAAACGTTCCCCCAAACTTTCAAAGTTCAAAAAAAAAAAATGAGAAAAAAAAACAAAAAACATCTCAACTGCTCTGGAGGAGGATTTGTCATATGACTTTTCTGACATGGATTAAAGTCACTGGTCTCAAAAAAATATAACTGGTAGCGTTTTCTATTGTTTTTTTTTATTTTTTACTTTTTCAAAAAAAGTTAAAGCCAAATTTGGCCTTTCAAGATGGTGGCGATCAGAGCTCTTAACTGTGTACATTTCATTTTCACAGAAATACGAAAGAAAATTATTAAAGTTATTTATGTAAGAAAAACTAAACTATGAAATATATTTTTAAAATATTGAATGAAACAGTGGCGTACCTAGGGTAAATAGCGCCTGGGGCAAAAACCGATCTCGCGCCCCTCCTCCCCCACATAAAGCGCTTAATTGCAATTTTTTAATAAATGATGACACAAACTTTTAATAAAACTTTATTATTCATTACAAATAAACAATTTGTTTATGTAACATATATTACAAACTTATTTTACTAGCTTTTATTGCTGCAAATTTCTTAATAAGATTGTCAAAATCAATTTCTTCGGTAATTTCTCGCTCTATGCTTAGTAAAGCGAGATCACAGAGACGGCTTTGGCTCATCGAAGCTCTCAAGTAAGAGTTAATCAGCTTAAGTTTATCTTTCAAAACTAGCTACAGAAACAGCTATTGTTAACAATATTTGCAATGCTATACGCATATTAGGGAAAACGTTTTCGTCTCCATATTCAACTATAATCATAACTAGTTGCTTGGGACTTGATATTTTTTCCTTACGGCTAGTAAGCAGCATTCTACAGTCCAAAATTTCTTCTTACAGTTCTCGTCCATCCACATCAGAACTGCCAAATTTTATAATTTGATCTTTTAATTGATTGATTTCCGTATTAAAGCACAACCCTTCCACATCAAGAAGAAATCCAAATTTTTCATCAATTTCCATTAACCGAACGCTTCTTGTTTTAAATTCATTGAAAAAACGGTCGACAGTCCCTTTTATTACCCTTTCCATTTCTTCTTTTTGCTGTTAACCAAACATTTATTTTATATAGTATATCATTTCTTAATTTATTTTATATAATTCTCGCTTAATGTATCGCAACCAAGCCTCTTTTGCGCCCCTTTCAGGTTGGCACCCATGGCACGTGCCCTGCCCAGGTGCGGATCCACCTGTACGCTAATGAAGCTGAAGCTTCAGGGCCCCGGCAAAAAGGGGGCCCCGAACACTTTCAATTTTATATCAAATATAATTCTAAAAAATTTTAAGAAAATTAAAGAAGTTGAAAATAAGAAGAAAAAAATGTTTTTTTATTTATTTTCTGATTGTACTACATTTTTTTTTTCCCTTCGTGCGATTTGACACGGAAATTTTTAGAGAGTTATTAAAATTATAGATTTCTATAAGCGCGAAAATATCACCAAAGAGAGATTTTGGTTGGTTTGGTTTGTTACGGAAATGGATAAAAAAAGACTTTTCTTAGATAAAGAAAGCCTTTTCATATTTAGTTACCCAAGTATTTAAATGTTTACATTTATGTTTTGAAATAATAGATTTTTTTAATAGTTAGTTAAAATATCTAAGTAAGAAAATATCCCCGAAGAGAACTTAGATTATAAAAAAATAAAAAAAAACCTTTCTTAAAAAGAAAGCCTTTTTTAATATTTAGTTACATGTTTGTAATATATATATATTTTTTTAGTTATATAATAAGATATTTTTCAGAGAGAATGTTTTTTTTTTTACTTTCTTTTTTGTAATTTTGTTGTGTTGTGCTACATTTGTTCAGTATATATAGTATATAGTATGGTATATACAGTAATACAGTAATACAGTATATAGTATATACAGTAAGTTTCACAAGCTGTCTTTATTTCCACACACTGTTTTAGAATATATTTGTATTCTGGAATATTATGCTAATTTTTTAAAATTAATTTTAATGTAATGTAAACACATTTTTAATGGCAAGGACAAGTTTCGGGTAGAGGAGCTGTACAATATCCTTTTTGATTCTTTAGCAAACGAATTATTGAAAAGAGGAAGAGTATACAAAGAAATAAATAAGAAATATAAATTAAAAATAAATATCGCACCACAATGCTGGAAGTCAGACTTAATTATCTTTCAATTTTGTCAATTGAAAATGACTTAACAAAATCAGTATCTTATGATGAAGTAATAAGAGAATTTGCAAATAAAAAATGCCGCAAACAAAAAGTTTAAGTTTTATTATGTTTATTGTTATTTCTATGAATTAAAATGAATTTATAGTTTTTCCAAAGTTTACTTGTGTTTCATTACGTTTTACTTATATTTTGGTAATAAGCTTTTTGGACCCAAAAATTCACTTAGCTTCAGGCCCCACAAATGGTTAATCCGCGTCTGCCTTACCCTAGATACGCCCTAGATACGCCCTAGATACGCCACTGGAATGAAATGAAATGATTTTTTAAAAAATTAACCAATAAAAGAAATTATTTAAGTATCAAAACATTCAATATACATTTTTAAGTGCAATTTGCGATTAAAAGTAACATTTATGTGTAATTTATGTACCTTTTAGTTCTTAGTTACCCAATGCAGTGTGCTAGAAGGTTGATAACATAACTGCATAGTAAGCGTAAACGGTGTCTACCAACAATTTTGATCAATTTTCTATTTTCTGTTTTTGTACCAAGAATCCAGATATGTACATGCTGAATGAACTATTAGCTGAGCGCTGTGAGTAAACACAGCTCAGGGGTTCCTTCTTGGATTATTTAATGCATAAATGAAATTAGTGTATATATAACTTAATAAGAATATTAAGAATATTATTGGCTTTTTTCATTTGTGTACGATCAAAAAACATAAATTTTTTTTATATTAGATTTTATTCTTTGTAATATTCTAGCTCTCAATAATTGAGTCAATTGTTTTGACTTGTTATTTAAAACGACTTTAAAAGTTATTAAGGGAAGTTTTTGATAACATACACTATGTGTGTTATCAAAAAGTGTATGATACATTTAAGTTTATATCTTTAAATGTTAATAAATATCTATTAAAGTTTAGGGATAATCACTCCTCGTTTAAGATATAAATGCACATGTAAAAACATCTTTAACAATTTTTTTTTAACAAATTTTTGAATTATAGAAATATTTAAATCATCTGCTATACTTTTTTTTACCTATGTTATTTTTTTTACCTATATATAACACTGTTATACTGTTATATATTATGGTTACAGTTATAAAGAAATTAAATAGCTTTATCACAACGCCAAGAGTTGCAAGTTGGTAAGTAATTATTATTTTAGACCTAATAGCTATGTTTGTTTGGTCTAAAATGGCAGTTACCGACTTTACGAAATCGAAACCCCAACTGCGACGAGAACGTAAAATTATGATTTTATAAGTCGTTGTCGTCGTCGTAGCCATTTTTATTAAAATATCGTTACGAAAATTACTATGAAAACGTCACGGTATAAAAACGTGTGAAAACTATGAAAAATGTTAGCGTTTTTAAAATTACTTCACGTTTTCAACACAACGCCAAAACTTTAATTTTCACGTCTGGCCTAGACGATAATTCGTATGACTCTTTTTTCCCGTGAACTTTGGGAAGTCAGACGAGAAAACTTTGGTTATTTTAAAAAAATGAATAATGGCGAAATATAATTACGTTTTGCAGGTTTAATGATGGGGGTAGTATGCCATTGCCAAGAGCTTTTAAAGCTTCTTTTTCGTAATCCTTCAAAAATTAAAAAAAAAATAAATCGCAAACTATTTTAAATGCATACTTTAAATTATCTTTTTCTTTTGTTATACTGCTTCTAAATAGCACTGATAATTTAATTAACTAAATTTTGGCGCTGATCATGGTTAACCCCCCCCCCCCCGAAACTTTATGATATTTCATTAAGATCAAAGAAAAGCCGCAGGAACATATTTGTTCTGGTAGATGAAAAATTGCATTAGCGCAAAAACCAAAGTTTTTACGCCTGACTTCCCAAAGTTCACGGAAAAAAAATCAGACGAAGTATCGTCTACGTCTGGCCTAGAACTTAAAACGCGAGTAGGGATTTACCCTGAGCACACGCATGCGCATAACCAATATTTTGTGCATAGACATTGCAGTTGCAGTTGGAGTTTTGATTTCGTAAAGTCGGTATTGCTAATCAACTTTACACCATAGTCAAGTTGGTCAGCAATTATCAACAAACACTTTTTCTACTATTAACTAC
The DNA here is from genome assembly GCF_058129835.1 of Hydra viridissima. NCBI lineage: Eukaryota > Metazoa > Cnidaria > Hydrozoa > Anthoathecata > Hydridae > Hydra > Hydra viridissima. Next base: position 15,561,538 of record NW_028324302.1, on the reverse strand, counting down.
TATTAAACGAACTAAATTTAAACAAGCTAATATTAAAATTTATACTTCGATTTACTGAGAATTGGTTTTTTTTATTTTATCATATTTATTCTAAAAAACGAAAAACAGAAAAGTTAATATACGACAAGTTATTGTAAGAATATGTTTTGTTACTGAAAAAAACATATTTGTATTTGCAACTTATGTAAATACGTAATATTCCGTTATTTTTAAGATAAAAAAATAAAATCTTTAATCAAAAGAATAGGTTTTTATTTAAAACTTATATTTATCAATACATGAACATAAGATTTAAAACTTTATTGTTATCAGTTTCCTTATTTTCTTGTAAGCGTTTTTTAATTCCGCCGCCATCTAGAGAGGCCAAAACCGGTGTTGCCTTAAAAAATCAACGTCGATCAACGTTATTTCAATGTTGTTTCAACGTTGTGTGCTTGCTAGGTTTTAACGTCTAATTTCATTCCCTAACAAACACTTTTAACCATACTGCGCATGCGAAACGCATGCGCAGAACTGTTTGTTAACTTTTTTTAATGACTAACCTCTTAACGCAACACCGGCTTCAAAAAAATTTCCGTATACTCAATCCCGTTATATTTTGAGATCAGTGATTAAAGTATACATGTAACATGTTTTACCTTTGGGGCCTCCATTAGGCTTCATCAAATAAAAAAACCTACAAGCATGTTTTTATTATTTTGCATTTTATGTTTGACTATGATTTAACCTTTAATGTAACTAACAGTATTTTTTACAAATAAAGATTCAAATGGCTTAACAAATCTGTTATTTAATTTAAGCCAAAAATAAGAATTTTTAGGTTCAAGTTAAAATAACTTTTGATTTCTATCTTAGAATGTTAGTCCCGTCAGTATCCTTTGTAACTGATGAATTAAAAGGCTATTTTCATATCCACATATCTTTTTAAAATCACATCTCAGCATGTGAACAAAAAATCATATTCATCTATACTCTTTAACTTTAGTTTATCTAAAATGAGTTTATAATATGTAGCAACAAAATAATAACGTTATCATAAAATAATAACAATTGAAAAAATTTTTTAAAAAAATACACAATTTCAAAACTAAAAACAAATCCCTAAAAGAACAACTTAGAAATTTATCAAGTTTGCTTATTATAAATATTTTAAGGTATTTTAGTCTCCACGAACGAGAGCGCAAAAAAGAGAAAAGTTGAGCGGCCAAAAAATTACTTTTGGCCGCTCAACTGAAGCTTTACCAGAAACATTAAAAAAGCAGCAGCTAAATGCGCAGAAAAAACTAATAAAACAATAAAAAATAAACTAATCAAAAAACTCATTGACCACTTGAAAGGTAAAAGAAATTTTTTCTTTTAAATTTAACTTATCAAATAAAATTCTATTAAGAAATATTTGTTAATTTAGTTTCTTGAAATAATCATATTCGGATATATATTTAAACATACTTATCCTCAAAGGAGCAAATGTCTAAGTTTATTAAACAGCTGTTAGGTTTTTGATGAAATTTCATTATACATCAAAGTGTTATTTAAATATCCATGTAGTCTTTCCTGTTCAACAAGTATCAAATGAATTCCATAATCTTTCTCTAACGTTTTAAGGATTCCATTATCAATGATATCTTTGAGTAAACAACCATCAACGTCATTTTCTTTAACAAACACTTTTAACTTTTTCAAATTGATTTTCTCCATTACAGATATGACATCTTTAACAGACCAATGATTTATCCGCGTTTCTTGCAAATTAGAAGCGCAATTCTTTGTGTTTACTCGCCAACCACGTATGTACTTGTGAAGCTTGCGAGCTTCAAAGTGCGTAAGCTTCATCTCACGAAATGCTTCTTCAGTTAAAGTGAATAAAAGTTGACCATTTATTAATTGTTTTTTAAATAAATCTTTGTATTTGCTCAGTTTAAGTGTGGTTAAAAGTTGACCTACTTGCTCAATAGAAAACATCTTAACCTCCTCAATACTATGGATTTCCTGCTTCTGAAAATCATTTGAGAATACTCGTGGTTGCTGTACATCAGAGTATATTACCCTTGTATAATATGAACTCGCAGATGATATAGGTGGATTTAAAAAAAATTCCATTTCGGATTTTTTTTTTCGTATCTTGCATATATACATCTTTTGGTATGCTAAATCCAATTCTTGAGTATTCGATCTTTCGATTTGTTTTTTTTTTTTAATACAGTTCTCATATTTTTCTTCAGAGGAATTATTATTTAAATCGAATGAACCTATATTACTAGTGTCAACGCTATAAGTACGATAAAGGGGGTTGGAGCATTGTTTACACTCACATTCAATATTTACTTCAGAATCAAGCGAGTCCACAATAGAATTAACATTAGTCCCAAAACCTGGTAGATTTTCATATATTACTTGTTTCTCCATCTTCTGGATGATTTTATCGCATGAATCTTTTTCAGTGCTACAGTCTTCTTTTGATATCATACTCGTTAGTGTTTTTTCGTCTAAACTCTTACAAAGAGTATTACATGACTCGTCTTCAATATTTACTTTAGAATTAAGCGAGTCCACAATAGAATTAACATTAGTTCCAAAACCTGGTAGATTTTGATATATTACTTGTTGCTCCATCTTCTGGATGATTTTATCGCATGAATCATTTTCAGTGCTACAGTCTTCCTTTGATATCATACTCGATAGTGTTTTTTCGTCTAAACTCTTACAAAGAGTATTACTTGACTCGTCTTCAATATTTACTTTAGAATTAAGCGAGTCCACAATAGAATTAACATTAGTTCCAAAACCTGGTAGATTTTCATATATCACTTGTTGCTCCACCTTCTGGATGATTTTATCGCATGAATCATTTTCAGTGCTACAGTCTTCCTTTGATATCATACTCGATAGTGTTTTTTCGTCTAAACTCTTACAAAGAGTATTATTTGACTTGTCTTCTATGATGCTGTCTTCTGATAGTGAATGTTTATGATTTTCGTTCATTAATGGAAAAGTAAATATATCGTCTTTGATTTGGTCTTTTTCACTTGAAGAAAAATGTTCAAATCCTTTTTTTTTTACTGCCAGACGTCTTTTTTTTTCTCCAAAACCCTTTAAGTTTGCTGACTGAGGACATTCATTTTCTTCCAATAAACTTTGGCAAGATTTCCATTTTTTCATAAGACCTGTAAGAGATTTTGGGGGCGACACCCTATCAAATGAATCTTGTCTTCTTGTATGGTCTTGTTTTAATTTTTTTTGAGAAGGTTTATCAGCTACAAGAGCTCCGTAAAATTGAGGAGAGTAAATATCAAAGTGCATAGCACTTTTTATTTCATTGATTTTATTTCGGTATCTTTTTGAATGATAATCTCCAAGAGATAATACGTATTTTGGTAAATACTCCTTTGAAATGGTTACTTCAATTCTTGAGTCAAGTTGAAACAACTCATAAGTTAACTTTCTATGGTTATGTTGGTTTTTAGTTACAGTTAAAATAGTATCGTAAACATGAACGCCTTGCAAGATCACAACTCCAGCTGGCAATTCATAGTTTGAAGTATTTAAAAAGCGTACAGTTTGTGGGAAAACATTCTTTATAAGGAAAAACATTTGTAGCGAAATCCTTTCTTTTAAATGCACAAATACAAAGTATTTTTTGTCAAGAAGCACTTCAAGTGGCACTGTTATTTTTTTATTAAGAATTGTATTAAGAGTGATGTTATTAATGTCATCAAAGTTTTCACCAGCATCGAATTTCAGTTCCTCGCCATTTTTAGCTGCTGCATAATCGCATTCATATTGAGATTTTGACAAAATATAATTGATGTCAGGTAGCAAACTTCTTAGTTCGCTTAAATCTTTAGGATAAACCGCTTCAACAATATCTATGTAAAGGTTGGCCTGTTCGTAAGTATTTATGCGAAATTCCTTTCCTAACCAATCAGTCCCGAATAAAAGTTTCACAAGCTGATGCTGGAGCAATACAAGTTTTTGTCCTTTGTAAAGTGCGCATTTTTCGTTCAACAAATATTCGTTTCGAACAGTCATTATCTTTGGCAATTTCAACGTTTCAACTACAGCGTGGAGCGAACATTCTTCGCGTTCCCCTTCGCTCATTTTTTCTGAAATTCTGCGCATAAGAAAAATATATATGTAAATAGTATTCTAATAAATAAATGAATAAGTTTTTTTATATTATATTTTTAGTATGTATTCCAATAGTTAAAATCATTCATTTTTATTTACACTTTATTATAGAGTAATAATTTACACTCATTATTTAAGTATTAGAAATTACAAACCGGTATATTTTAGTGTTACGACTTTGAAATTATTCGATTGTCGACTAAATCGATTAATGTATTTTTCAAAGTCGACGAAAATCGACTAATACATTTTTAAAATCGACTTAAACGACTAAAAGTCGATTTAGTCGAAATATTTGAATAAAAACTTTATCATAATCATATAGTTTAACCCTTTCGAGACTCGGTACATATATGCAGTACTAAATTACATAGCTGATCTAGACGTCTTTTGTGAGTAAAGTTCGCTTGAAATGCCTATATTTTTATTTGTTGATGACGCTTTAGGGACGTCCAACAAAAATAGAAAGTATTTACCTAAAATTAATAAAAAGCTGAAAAGAGGTGAATATGTGTTTCAGCGCAGTAAAGATGGACTGCTGTTTGTGAAATGGCAAGACACGAAAGAAGTCCTTATGTTAAGTAATTTTCATAAAGCTAATGTTACAGAAGTTACAAAAACTTTGAAGGACGGTTTAAAATGTAGTGTTTCTTGCCCAGAGATGATTGCGCTTCATTGCAAAACTATGGGATGGGTGGATTTAGCGAACCAAATGATAGGACTATATGAACTGGATCTTAAATCGAATAAATAGTGGAAGAAAGTGTTTAATCGCTTACTTATGATGCCCCTTGTAAATTCTTGGATAAAACATAAGGAGGCTACAAATAAAAAAATTCCCTGGAAGCAATTATTGGTTCCCCTGGCAGAGGAAATGATAAATGAGGGAAGAAAAACTGCAGCTGTACAACATTTATTGTCGAGAGGAGGACCATATGAAAAAACTTCGACTGAAAAATGTATCTCTACATCTTCCTGTGAAAGGAAAACCAAGACGTAGATGTAGATGTGCGGAAAACCAAACATAAAACGGACAAATTTGACCTCCAATTATGTTTAAAATGTTTTTCAGCCTATCATACATACAATATTTTGTAATATGTATGAATGTTCATTTTTGTTTATGTCAATTAGTAATGTTATGCTCAAAAATATGTAATATTTATTGAGAAAAATTACTCTATTATATAACAATAAAGAATTCAACTTTTTTCAAGGACAATATTTGAAGACCACACTGGAAAAACGATCAAACTACATTTTTTCATTTTTTGGGTTTTTGCACCTGTTATATTCAGCTGCAGTTTAACTATATAATAATTTACTATGTAACTAGAAAACCGATCAAATTACACAGATATTTAGCTTATCAAATGAGTGAGCTATGGTGTGAGCTATGGTGTTTTGAAGTTTAAAATCTAATTTACTCAAAACAATAAAAATGTAGCTTTATCGTTTTTCCAATGTGGTCTTCATTTGTATGGTACTAATAGTACACATATGAACCACTACAGAAGACTGCTGGTACATATTTGCACTATTGACTAACAAAGTTATAAAAACAAAAAAAATCATTTTCCTATTTTTTTTTTAAAAAAGACCGTCTCGAAAGGGTTAATGTTGTTTGACAATTCATTTTTTAGAAGGTATGAAACAAATAGAACTTTAAGAGAGTAAACAAAAATCCTTAGTGGTATGAAATACTGTTACAATAACACATGTTTTTGTTACATCAAGAGCATTTTCTTTGTTCAATTTTAATTCATCTAATCTATTAGATGAATTAAAATTGAATAAACAAACAAAATAAAACGGAAATTACAATCGCAAAGTAAAGAAAAAAAAATACAGATGGGCATTTTATATCATTTTTCACAGCAATTAAAGCAAAAATTAACAGAATTATTAGTTTTAAAAAAAAAGCGGTAGCGTAGATAGGTGGGGGCAGATGGGGCTGCTAAACTTTTTTTGGGGTAGCAGATTTATAAAACCTTTTTGGATCCTTTACTGAGTACCATAACATATTACTTAACATTATGGTTTAAATAGCATCAACTGGTTACTATAATAAGAAAAAGGAAACTCTAGTGAAGTGGTGCTACGTACAGTAAGCTAAGAATTAAGTTTATGGGATACAGCAAATTAGGTTCAATGCTCAGATATTTTGGTTGAACTAAAAAGCCGCTATGAATGAAATTCTTACGCATGGCTCAATAGTTGTAAATAGTTTATCTTTACAAGATAAAATTCTTATAAATATATCTCTTTACTAATTGTTCAGCATTGTAACAATATTAAAGATTGATAAAATTAAATTAAGTGAAAAAATTGAAATAAGGTTATTAGGACGCTTACCCAACTAAATCGATTTTTAGTCTATTAGTAGGAGATCCATAGTCGATTAAATCGACTATTCGATTTTTCAAACTCGACTTATTTCGACTTTCGACTATCGATTTAGTCAATGTCGATAACAACACTAGTATATTTATTGAATTTGTTACTTACAATTAAGAATTCTTTTCATAATTTTATTGTGGTTCTAGGAATATCCTTTAAAATAACGTTATTCAATTTTTTCTTCTTGTTGTAATCAGAAAGTTTTCATATATACTGTATGTATTTATTTATTTTTCTCATTCGATTATTTGATTTACTTAATCGTTATTTCATTTCTTCTCCTTGTTGTGATCAGCTCTTTTTGTATATGAACTGAATGGATTTAGAAATAAATTTGCGAACATTAAGCTTGAACAGGCGTTTTGTTTACTTCTCCCACAATGCATTAGGAGTTTGTTATGTAAGCCTTTAACATGTGCTTCAACATATCAAAGAATCGTTTGACCGAGATGTTTTACAAAACGCATGTAAAACATATTGCTTTTTTATAAAAAGCATTTTTAGCTCCAAAAATTTTTTATTAATAATACATATCATTGAAACAGCATTTACTTGGTACAGAAAATATTAAAAAAAGAACATTAAAATATTTGCTAAACTTACTTTATATCTTCGACACCTTTCTCTCAATAATAATTTTTTCTTTCTTATAGAGAAATGCTATTTGCGTGGTATTATCAGTTTATTGTTAGAAATTTATCGGCTCCCACTTGACAATTCAAAAGTCTTTAACAATGGATTTTCATAAAAAGTTTCATAAACTACGAAAATCTTCAATAGAATTCGTTCAGTAGAAAAGTCTTTAACATAAAAACCGAAACTGATATTTTCTAAACCAGGGTCTTGATTAGTAATGAGTTAGGGTTTAATTGTTTCTTATAGAAAGATTTAAAAACTATTTCATTTTTTATTTAATCGTTGTAATAAGATTATGCAAAAAAGTTCTAGTTAAAACAACTTTTGATTTCTATTGACAGTCTCAAAATGGTTGCTTTAAATCAGCTTATAATGAGGGAATTATAAAACTACCAAGTGACGTGTGTGTGTATATATGTATTTATATGTGTATATATGTGTGTGTGTGTGTGTGTATATATATGTATATATACATATACATATATTGAATATATATATATATATATATATATATATATATATATATATATATATATATATATATATATATATATATATATATATATATATATATGTATATACATATATTGAATATATATATATATACACATATATTGAAAGTATATATATATGCAAATTATTGAAAATATATATAAATATAAATATATTGAAATCTATTTCATTTTTCATTTAATCGATGTAATGATGCTATGCAACAAAAAGTTCAAGTTAAAACGACTTTTGATTTTTATTGGCAGTCTCAAATTGATTGCTTTAAATCAGCTTATGACATTTCGAAAGTCGCTATTATAATAGGTTTTAATAAGGACTTTCATTCAGAACGAAAATCTTTAATATAATAAATTTTTATAAGGACTTTGCATAAATGACGAAAATCTTCAATAGAATAAATTTTAAAGTTTCGATTATTGTTTTTTGTTCAGTAGAAAAGTCTTTAACATAAAAATCAAAACTGATATCTTCTTAGATTAGAGTCTTGGTTAATAATTAGTAAGGGTTTAATTGTTTCTTATTGAAAGTATTGAAAACTGTTTCGTTTTTTATTAAGTCGATGTAATGAGATTATTCAAAATGAGATTATTTGTATATATATATATATATATATATATATATATATATATATATATATATATATATATATATATATAAACATCACTTGATATAAAAGTCTCTTATATATATATATATATAAACGTCACTTGATAGCTTTAAATTTTCCGGAAAGAGTATTTCGTTCTGAATTTAATAGCATAAAATTCTGGTTTTAAATAATCGATTTTGTTTCAAGTTCCAAATCTTTAGAAATTAAGATCTGAAACTTTAAAAACAAAGATTTGAAACGACGTTATGTCAAACCATGGACGTTTAAGAAATGGACATGCAACTTATTACCAGTAACTTGCACGTCCATCTCTTACACGTCCAATTATATATCTATTAGCTGATTCAAAATTGTTGAATTCACGGCTTCGTTTCCTCTCCCATGTTTAGTATTTCTACAAACAGCTGAATTTTCACAGTCGGATCCATGCATTGATTGGCAATACGCAAAGGTTTCTTTAAACATTCCATCACTCGCTTTCCATCATGACACTCAATTTTTTCTGTCATCTTTGTTATTTACGCGTCCTGACCAAAACAAATGCGAACATACAGAGACATTGGTTAGTTAAGTAACGGTTTATTTAATTATATTTTTAAGAAAATTGTATTGTATTAAGTAATGGCTCAGCTAGCCAGCCCATAAGGTACCCAAGTGCGTCCCGGCCGGGCCGCAGGACGGGGCCCGTACGAGTAACCCAGACGGATCCCGCCGTTTTTTGTCCGTGGGATCCAGGCGGGACCCGTCCATAAGCATAACTGAATTAAACAAACAAGAGTATTTAAAATCAGATCCTGTGTGCTATTAGGCAAAATATATTTACAGGCTGGACACACCAGTATAATGTATACAGTGCTTGAAAAACAGATCACATTGTGTACTATTTTTTATAAATCATAACTTTGCCCATGGCAAACAGTTTGTAAACTCTTAACTGATGCTAGATCAAAATACATTGTTCACTGTTTAACATTTGTAACTGCATCATCAGGAACTTGTATTACATTATTGACTTCTGTTGCATTCTTCCTTTTCGGTTTTCGGCTCCCTTCCCCACGATCCCGTGAATTTCCAAACCACGTAGAAAGTTACTTCTCAAGCATCTCCTTGGTTGTGCTCTTAGTGGCAAAGTTTTGTTTAGCAGCACTTAAATACATATAAAACAATTATTTTGATGCCGCAGTATACATGTTAAATTATTATTATTTTTATCATTACACCATTTAGCAAGCATTACTTTTCTGGACTAAATGTTGTGATCTAAATAAATAACTCAAACTTAATATGTTGCTGTTAAATGTGGGCATACAAATTTGAAGTGAATACTTACTAAACAAAATCTGAAAGTGTTGCAGTGTTCAAAATTTAACTTTGCTTCGTTGGCCAATCAAGTTACACTGTCGCGCTTGCTTAGATGTTGTTAAATAGGCCATGTTTTGCTTGATAAATTGTGTCAAGCTGCCTCCACCATTACTGACAACTAGGAAAGATATTGCTACCTTCAAGTTTTACAATCGAACCAAGTATTGGTTACAGAGAAATGTTTGAGCTGTTAAATAAAGGAATACCATCAATATTTATGTGAATTTTAAGCTGTGTAATATCAGATGAAATTGAAGATTTATTTAAGAGCAAAGATAACCAGCTTTTTAATCCTGTATAAAAATATTCACCACCAGCAACAGAAGCAATAATAATGTTTCGATCAGTTCTAGCATCTTTAGGCGAACCTAAATTTGATTTTTCCAAATTCTAAAGCAAATTATTTATAACACTATGAGATATGTTAAGTGCAATCGTCCATTGCTTTTATTCATCTGATACACTTTCATTCACTTTTGTTACGCAATTGTTACCATCAATATCATCACTGTCTAAATCATCATGCAAACAAGCTTTCCATTCCATGTTATCACTAGATTCTTCAAAACTAATCATAGAGTTAGTAAAAGGTAAATTTATATTGTCATCCGACCAGCATTAATTTTCGGGAATTTTAGGAGAAGACTCGTGTAACAAAGTATTTTTGACAATTGGACATGATTTAGAAGAATTAAACACTAAAATATTATTCACCAATTCGGATTCATTGCATTATACTTCTTTCACAATTCTTGCTATTTCAGCAGCAATTTTTCTACGTTTAATTCTGTCTGAACTCATAGTAAGGTTACTTACATCTTCGTAATTTTACAAAATGTTTTTCTGTTATTTAACAAAATTAATTAATTAACAAACAATAAATAGATTATAATATAATAACAAATAATATAAAAAAATTATATGGGTAATAAAATCTTATTAGGTTATAAATATTCCCCAATTATCAAAATAGTTTTATTATAAACTAAATGAAGATAGATTTTATAAATTATATGCGGTAAAAATTATTAACAACGTATATGTTGCTTTCTCGCGGCAAAAACCAACTCAAATATGTCCATAAAAATACAGCTCAAAGTATGTTTATGGATTTTAAGGAAACTGCGCAAAGTCCACTCAGTGTAATTGTTTTCGCGCGTAGCGTAATTACAGTATGTCAGACAACTCAAAATAAGTGTTTTCAACTTAATGTTTTTTAACAGCATTGTCTATAAAGTATTGAATTTCTTGAATTGTAAAATGTTGCGTAGTAGGAGGTTCCGTAACATCTGGAGCAGTGAGGTCTATCAACTCATACCAGTGATTGGCATTAAGATTTATTACAGGAATTTTTTTCAATTCATTTTGAAAATTGCTCAAGTTCATTCTGTAAATATAAAATTGTGATCAATACTGCGTTATGATTGTGTTTAAAATTATAATAAGATAATTTTTTTTAGTTACTAAGTCAAATAAATAACTTAAAAAGATACCTTTGTCTAAGAGTCAGTATTGATTGAAAACCATCATTTCGGATCTTGTTATCATCATCTTTGATCATAGCACAGAGAATGTTTTCAGGTCTTAGGCAGAATGCGTTATTTTTAATGTTCTGCTTCACAATATATACCACATCATTAAATGTGAGAATATTTAGCCGTACGATAGCAGAAAAAAGAAGACAAAGAGAGTCCTGCAGCTTGAATGATGTCCTTATTTAAACCATGCTGGAGCATAAACTTGAACAATAAAGTAGACTAGTTTTTTTAAATACTGGCTTGGTTGGTTGTCTCTTACATATAAACAGAGAATGTGAATAGCTAGAGTTAACCACCTTGCATGGTTAAGTGAACTAATTTTATAAGCAGCACATTTATCAGCAACTTTACCAAACCCTACTCCTTTGCAATTTTCAAATAAAAGTCTTTGATCACTACTAAGGTTTTTTAGTACTTCTTTTGGAATATAACCATCAACTATAGGATTTGTGACAGGTTCAAACAAAACTTGATGTGAATCCTGAATATTTTCATCACATCTTTTGCCAAGAAGGCCACTAAAGCTTCCTGGTCCAGTTGTTACACCATCTAGTTTTTTAAAAAGAGCTCTTACAGGATGTTCGTTTTAATGTAGCGCGCACCTAATGAGGTGCAGTTTTCGTCTTAACAACTCTTCAAGTCTTACCACTAAACCACTTATTGGGCCAGTATTTGTAGCAGTATTATCAAGAAGAACTGCCTGAATACTTTTAACACTGTTAAATTCTTGTAAAACACTGAACGTCTCTTTTGCAAGTACTAAACCAGTTGCGCCAATAATAGGAATTGTTCTATGAGTTAAATAGGTTCCAGTAGATTTTCCATCGTCATTAGTAAATGTGAAGTGATGTTCAAGTTCAATAGATTTTTTGAGGAATTCCCCTTCAGGTGAGTTTATTATGCAAGAAGTTCGAGTGGTTTGATCAAGTTTGCTATCGACACCAAGACAAATTCACTGTTTGTTTTTTTTTCTAGATCTTTACCTTCACTAACTATCTTTACTTGTGCTTTAGCCCTATATAATTTGCACTTGTCAATCAAGATGTGATTGATACCAACATCTTTTCTCAAAATATGTTTAATGTCATGTAGTAAAGCATTTGCAAGAGCTGCACCTAAATTTGTCGAACACTCATTTCTGACTAATTCCGTAGCAAACCTGGTAAGTTTAAATAAGTTTTAGTCTCCAAGAAATTTCTTTATCGGTTGCCATTCAGCTTCTTCCTGAAAAATGTTGCAGCATACAAAGTTTGCGTGTGCTTAAAATATATCAATAAAGTCACAATAAAATTACCTCAGTTTCAGTTGAACAGCTAGTTTTTTCAGATGACATTGTTTGTTGTATGAGAGATTCTGCTTTATTAACTACCCTTTGAGATAGTTGTTGTCGCTCATTATCAATTCTCTTGTTTCTTTTGAAAGCTACTTTATCAACTGAACAAAGCTGATAAGCTCCTTTTGGACCAGTTTTCTGCCTCTGATCTCGAAGATAAACATTATCTTCAAGAGGCACTTTTGCGTTTTGAGGGCAAATACATATAATATGTTCTTCTGAGTTATTTGCTTTATTGCATGATACTTTTCTATCACTGCAAGGTAGCATATCCAATGAGCAAGAACAAGCAGAAATATTGAAAAAGCTTATCCAAATTTGCATCAAGATTTCGTTTGATACTCGCTCTACCATGCTTAATATTTTTTACTAGAATGAGAAGATCCTTTACCTTTCTAGCAACAGATTTGTCAGTTATTAGAGGTAGATTAGGATTTACTGCAGCCCAAATTGATTTAAATTATTTTTAATTTGCTCAGTAACTTTTATGATATCTGCAGTTGGCTTTACATGAATAAGATAGTAGAAGTATTGAATAACCTGCCTGTAGGTACTTCACTCCATTATTAATAACTCACATGGGCTACCACCATACTTCTTTCCACTTGTTTTTTGTGTTATAGGTGTAACTATAATTTTCGGTATTTTTTTATTGCTGATAATATTTGTAATTATTGTTGCAGTTTTTATTTAATATTTTACATTTATCTGTTTATTCATTTAACAGATGCGATAAATTTGATTGGCTGCTATAACTTAACAAATATTTTTATTGGTTGCATTATATACTCAAAACGAATTATTTTGAAACGAGATACTTATTTGGAATTTAAAATTTCAAAGATTGAAATTTCAAATATTTTAGAAACTTACAAATTTAGGACATAATTGAAAACTTTAAATACAAATCCGTAAGCCATTTTTAATACAGTATTCCTGAAATTCGGTGGAGTTGTTGTTATACCCTAGTTACAGTAACTGCAACATTACTGAATTTGATATTTGAAAAAAATGTTAAAATGGACCTACCCTAATATATATATATATATATATATATATATATATATATATATATATATATATATATATATATATATTAACAGCACATTGGGAAAAAAATCTTGTAACATTTCTTGCAGCAACGTTTCTTACTATAGTATTATTCAACTTATATCTCCTCCAAAAAAAGGATGGGAATTTGCAACTTTTGTAGCCCGATTCTTTTGGATTAGACTACAAAGGCCCGCAGTAAGATCTTCTCGGTTTTTTACAGCGTCTTCAATTTTCACACTTGATGTTTTGAAGAAAATGTTGACTTGAAAATACAACTTCATTATTTCTTCTAACCAAATGAAAAATGAAAAATATCTGGTGAGCGGTTTGATTTAGTAGAAAACCTTACAGGTGCTAAAAAAATATGTTATCAAAATTATTCTTTTGAAATCAGACATTTAATTGAGTATACAGTGTCTTTCAAAAGTATAAGGTCAGTTAAATTTTTTTTTACCGGCTGTTTAATTATATCTTAATCAATTTTTTAAATGATAAGTAGTTAAAAACTTTTTTAATTTCTGAGATAATTAATCAATTAGCTTCCCAATGATATAACACTTATCAGTTCTATTTATCCAGAGTAATTTAATAGAAAATTAAAGCAACCCTATTAATTACTCATTACAAATGTGTTAAAATTAGAAGTTCAATTAATTTAAATTTATTAATTCTTAAATTATTTATACGGGAATCCTGAAGTCTTTAATCGTTTAGACTAATATAAATTATAAGTAAATTCGAAAAGAAAATCAATTTCTAACCAGTATTTCAAGAAATATTTTAATTGGTAAATTCTTAGCACACGAGAAACAGAAAAATGGGCAGAAAATCAATATCAAAAGATGTCATATGGCAAATATTCACTCTATCCAAAGATTACACAAAAAGTCAACAAAAACAAATAAGATTTTATCCTGTTTCACTATGCTGAACAACGCTGAAAAATTACAAACTTTTGAACGACGTAACACATTCGCCAAGGGTTAGCCATCAAAACTTATTTCTAGGGATTAAAGCTTCTTGTATTGAAGGGAAGGAAAGATTTTAAAATTAGCTACCGAACTGTCAGCCGAGTGTGAATGAAGATAAAAAAATTAGCTTCAGGGGAATATAAGGAAATATTTTGTGAACCAAGAGTATAAGGCGGTGACGGATCGATAGGTATAAGGGGGTGAATTTATCATAAGGGAATCGGATTTCAAAATACTTTTACAGGGAGAATTAATTAGTATAATTACAAAGAGACCTTGAAAAATTTTTGGAAGGCATAAAGATTGGATTTTCCAACAGGACGAAGCAGCAGCATATCGACTCGATGAAAGAGCGGTTTAAAAGATAACATATTGCTCTTTTACCCTGGCCAGCATGATCACCAGATCTGAACCCCATCAAAAATATTTGGTCATGGATGGACAAAAAATTATCAAAAGAGAACGTAGAAAGCGCTGCAGAATTGAAACTTACACTGGAAAAATTTTGGAACGAAATTCCAAAGGAATTATGTCTGCATCTGATTTTATCTATGCCAAAACTTATTCGAGCCTGCGTAAAAGCACATGAGGGTCATGCAAAATACTTAATTAAAGCGTAACCATATCGTTTTGATACATTTTTTTATTATAGTTTTTTTGACCTAGTTTTCTTTTATCATTGATTTTGTCATTGAAATCCATGATATATACTTATTGATACGTTATGTATACCTAATTAATGAATCTTTTGATAATGAAGATTTTCTTTATCAAGGTTCGTAATCAAAAGCGAGGTCTCTATTGTAAACTTTACCATTCACTCTTACGAGCCTCAAAAAAAGGATTTTAATATTCGAAATTAGTAAATTTGGAAGATCACGATTAACCGCTCAAATTTTTTTAAGATAATGTTGTAGAGGATACAATAATTGTAATAAAACTATTTATAAATAATATAATTTTTAAAATATAATTGATAAAATATTGTGCTTTTGTCAGATATAATGTTTATTAGAGTGATGACTTTTTCCGTTTTATTATTATGTTTAAATGGCCATAAAGCATGAGGTTTTTTTTACATGCAAGAAATATTTGTACTCTGGGCCCAATTGAATTTCTCTTCAATAACATACGAGTCAACTGCTAGGAAAGTGAAAAAAATCTTGTTTCAAATTATCAGAAAGAAACATTTAAAAACCCAATACGAAAAAAAAAGAGTTGCAAAAAAAACTTAAAACAACAAATGAGAACGGAAATCGGATAAGTATTCCAGCAAGCACAAAACGTTGAAACAACATTGAAACAACGTTGAAATAACGTCGATTGACGTTGATCAACGTTATTTTAACGTTGTTTCAACGTTGTGTGCTTGCTGGGATGGAAATTCAGAAGTTTTGTAAGCTACAAATAGAAATCCATAGGTAAGTGGGTTTAATTGACAAACCAAACTAAAGAAGTTTATTCACCTAAAAAATTAGAAAAAAGACTGAAACTATTCTCGTGGAAAAATAAGGTGATGATACGAAAAACAGAAGAAATTGCAAGTACTTTGGGCTCACAAACAGATAATGATTACAGTTTCCCATTATAATTAAGAAAAAAAAGAAATAATTAACCTTTTGTTGTTGCTGTTTCAATGGTAAAAAAAAAGTGAATTAAGCACACATCAAGCTAAGAAAGTGTGTTAACAGTTATCAAAACAAGGTAGCTAAGATAACTCCAAATCAATCTGGTCTTTACAAAGTTGTTCGGAGAGAAGCAGATTTAATAAAAGAACATTTTAAAAACACTTTGAAAGAAAGGTTCTGCACCCTTCATTTTGATAGCAAAAGAGTTGATGGAAAATACAAGACGTATTTCTAAAAAACAATGAAGAAGAAATCAAATTAGGAGCTTTGTTATTGCCAAATGGTAAAGCCAGGGCTGTGGAGTCGGAGTCGGAGTCGTGGAGTCGGAGTCGGAGCTCATTTTGGCTGGAGTTGGAGTCGGAGTTGGAGCTCATTTTGGCTGGAGTTGGAGTCGGAGTCGGAAAAATTGTACCAACTCAGACTCTGGTTTAAAAAAAATCTTTCAAAGTTTCATAATTTTCATAAGGATTTTATAGATGTTACAAAACTACAAGTCCCAGGACGGTCTGAAAGCTGTAGGATATCCAGACAAAATGGGAATTGTAGTTTGCAACAACTGGAGGACAAGGAGTTTTACATGTTATTTTTAGGCCTTTAAAACAGTGATGAGAAATAGGATATTTTGCTGCTTATCACTGAGAATCATATATCACCTCCCTTGCGCTCTCCTCTACCTTCCCTTAAACTATATAACTTCATGATCCCCTAACTCCCGACTTAAATTGTCTGGCACTGTGCTACATATTCTTAGTAGAAAGCTAGGCGAGCCACCACCAAGCACCAAAGAGTTGCTCCACAAACAGAAAGACTGTAAGTATTTAATTAACTTTGTTTCTCTGGAGAGAGAGAATATTAGAAAGTTAGTGATTGAAGAAGCTGTTAAACAAAAAGAAGAACTTAATGAATGTCTCAAGGGACGCTTTGTGTTTCTTAACAGAGTGAACTATTTTGCAATCAATGTTTAATTCTTTTTTGAAAAAAATGAAGCAGTTACCAAGACATTGGCAGTAAAAGACGCCAAAACTAATCACAACAGCGAATTTCTCCAGGTCTTAGTAGAAAAGATTCTTAAATAATATGAACTTAAAGAAGAACAAGTTCTTTCATGTTTGAAATATTGTCCAACTGACAATATTTCAAACATGATTTTGACAAATTCATAATGTTATTAGCGACTGCATAAGAGTTTATTGCATAACAAGAGTTCAGAAAAGTTGTTTGTTCAGAAATTGTTTTCTTATAAATATTGTTTAAAGCACTAAGTGGTTGGATTATTTGTATCAGTGATGAAATAGCCAATGTTAACATTTTACTACAGTTATTTGTTGTTACAAACAAATAACTGTAGTGAAACAAACAACTATTTGTTGTTACAAATTGGTTACTTATGAAGGAGTCGGAGTCGGAGTCGGAGTCGGGAGTCGGAGTCGGTCCATGATAAAATCAAGGAGTCGGAGTCGGAGTCCGAACAGCAGCTTACCGACTCCACAGCCCTGGGTAAAGCCAAAATTATCTTAAATGGTATTGTTTATTTGTTTAATGACTTTGATTTTGGTTTTTTGTTTTTATTTGGCTGTCAGCAGAGTAATCATTTATGATACAACTAGAATTTTATAATATACTGGTTGTCAGCACCTTATGCTTGATCTAGTTTTGAGACATGTAATGGATTCTATTTTAGGAAGTAAACCTAAATCTCCGAGCTTTAATTGTTTCTTTATTGAAGAATAAATGATGCAAATCAGTTGGTAGATAAAAGTTAGCAACCTTTAACTGAGATTTCTATTCCACCCAAAAAAAAAAAAAAATTCGATTTTACCACGTGAATGGATAAAGAATTAAACAATTATACGGTCGAATTTTTTTATTTCTAACTTTTGTGAACGGAGAGTACTTATGCAGTTTTTAAGCATTTAACAGTTTATTGTTACAGCGCAACATACTAAATTACAAATAAGTAAAAGGTAAACCTGCAAACTGCTAAATAGCTTCTGATAATCATCTGCATTGTACTTTTTGTCAGTAAGCTAATTGTCTGAATATGAATAAGAGATGAAAAAAATTACAAATATCAAGTAGTGAGTCTCTTCTCTCTGGTAAAAGTATGAATGCCAAAAGAGCTGGCATTGCTTGAGAATTCCATCATGCATTATTTATATTTGGCATTATCTGGAATTTCATTTTGGGAAATATTCCAGATTTTTCAAAATAGCAGAAAACCCGAGTTAAATAAAATAGAAATTTCATCTCGTTACGCCATCCTGCAGCTTCAGCAATCACTTCTCTACCATTCTTGAAATTCATCATGAGCTCATTGTAAGTCTTTGTAACTGAATGACGATCCCATCCCTTCTTCTAGTGTTTAGATTTGTAGTGTCTGCAACAATTATTTTTATAGTCATCAATAAATTCTATTCATCAAGAATAGATGTTATGCCTTTGACAACAGTATCTGCTTTTACGTTTTGTAAATCTAGTGCTTGTAACTTCTCTTTATTTATTCTTCGAATCTAAATCTAGATATTCTTTGTGACAAAATTGTAGGTAGACACCGTAAACGGTGTCTACCTACAATTTTGATCAATTTTCTATTTTTGTACCAAGATTCCAGATATGTACATGCTGAATGAACTATTAGCTGAGCGCTGTGAGTAAACACAGCATAGGGGTTCCTTCTTGGATTATTTAATGCATAAATGAAATTAGTGTATATATAACTTAATAAGAATATTAAGAATATTATTGGCTTTTTTCATTTGTGTACGATCAAAAAACATAAATTTTTTTTATATTAGATTTTATTCTTTGTAATATTCTAGCTCTCAATAATTGAGTCAATTGTTTTGACTTGTTATTTAAAACGACTTTAAAAGTTATTAAGGGAAGTTTTTGATAACATACACTATGTGTGTTATCAAAAAAGTGTATGATACATTAAAGTTTATATCTTTAAATGTTAATAAATATCTATTAAAGTTTAGGGATAATCATAGTTTAAGTTATAAACGCATGTAAAAACACCTTTTTATGAAAAAAAAATTTTCATAACGTTTAGTGTAACTAATTTTTCAATATAGAAATATTTAAATCATCTGCTATACTTTCTTTTACCTATGTTATATAAAACACTGTTATACTGTTATATATTATGGTTACAGCTATAAAGAAATTAAATAGCTTTATCACAACGCCAAGAGTTGCAAGTTGGTAAGCAATTATCATTTTAGACCTAATAACTATTTCTTTGGTCTAAAATGGCAATTGCTAATCAACTTTACACCATAGTCAAGTTGGTTAGCAATTGTCAAAAAATACTTTTTCTACTATTAACCACTATTAAACGAACTAAATTTAAACAAATTAAAATTAAAATTTATACTTTGATTTACTTAGAATTGCTATTTCATTTTATCATATTTATTCAAAAAAACAAAAAAACAGAAAAGTTAATATTCGAAAAGTTATTGTAAGAATATGTTTTGTTAAAGAAAAAAACATATTTGTATTTGCAATTTATGTAAATACGTAATATTCCGTTATTTTTAAGAAAAAAAGATATCATGTTTAATCAAAAGAATAGGTTTTTGTTTAAAACTTATATATTTATCAATACACGAACATAAGATTTAAAACTTTATTGTTATCAGTTTCTTAATTTTCATATAAGCGTTTTTTAATTCCGCCGCCATCTTGAATGGCCATAACTGGCTTCAAAAAGTTTTCCATAAACGCTATCCAGTCATATTTCGAGGTCAGTGACAAAACGTATAGATATAAAATGTAGATTTATCTAAATTAACATTTTCTACAATATTTTTTGCTTGCAACATTTTAATACGAATTTAAAAGATACTCATCAAGTAGGTGGGAAATTAGGGCAGATAAGAAAAGTTTAAAAGTTAATCTCCCTGTTTGATTAAATTCCAAAGCAGAAAAATATGAATTAATGATGAGATTATTACGCAACGTTAAAAGGTTAATTCAAACGCCGCCAACCGTAATATTTTTAAGAAGCATTACACTGCGGTAAGTTTTCCATTCAAAGCATTACATTTTAGACAAATTATTGGTGTATATTGTTTATATATAGTAACAACTTAAGAACTAATTAAGTTTTACTAGACGTTGTTTGTTCTGTCTGCACGTATTACAACACATATTTATATTTTTAAAGGTGTGTCATATCAAACTATTTATCCCAAACATTTAATTCAAAGTATAACGCGAACAAAAGTAACTGATTGAAATGAAATTATAGTCTTATATCATTCAAAAATTATATTACACCGGAGTGTTTCTAAGTGTTGTTATCGGAATCGAAGTTTTTTTTCTAATGAACAGTAAAGACCTTTATTTTTTTCTTAAAATTTTATTTTTTGCTTTACAAAACTAAAATTTTAGGGGCTAAAACTTGAATTAATTAATGAAAGATACAGAAAAAAAAATGTCTTGAATAGTTTTGTTATTTATTAGTAAAAAATTAATCATTTATTAGTGCATTTTTACATAGAAAAGTAAATGTTTTTGAGATAAGACAAAGTTGCATGCCAATTTTGGTGCCCAGAACATTCTTGATCTAATATATTAAAGCTTACGTAAAACATCTGTAATTTCACTTAAAAGATGTGATAACATCTATACTTATCTGGAATATATATGTAATCAAACATAAAATGAATTTTTTTTATTACTTTGTTCTGTTTTTCACGTAACTGATGTTTATGTTTAAAAAAATCTTTATAGTTTTTGTGGAAGTTATTTGCACCGTTTAATTAATTTCAACTACACCTAAAAACGAAGCCACAAAATAGCAATAAATAGATGATTGGTTAATTACAAATGATAAAAGGAATATACTAAAAGTAAGAGAATTAAAAAGGTACACGTCACAATAACTTTGTTGAAAAGCCCTTTAAGCGTCAGAGTGACTGCTTTTGATTTGTTTACTCTATTTTTGACTCTGTTTATAAAAACTACAGTATGAACGAATTATTTTTCTTTTAGCGCCTGTAATTGCTGAAATATTAATTTTAGAGAAGCTTAACATTAAATGCATTCACAAATGAAATGACATCACCAATAAAGGACCATTCAATAGAGCCGTATTTTAGAAAACTCGTCAACAAACTAATACTTAAAGAAATTTTTGTGTCGGCGAAGAAGTGTAAACAAAAGTTACAACTCATACAACAACTAGGAGATCAATACCAACAACAACAAGAACAAGAACAAAAAAATATTTGTAATTCAAGAAATAAATTTGAAAAATTTTTTTAATATGAAAATGCAGAAAGGTAGGAAAGCAAAATAGATGAAAAAGTTGATGTAAAAGTGTTATCAAAGATTTTTTTCTTTCTCGCCAAATTTTTTTGCCATCATCAGCATAATTTTCAATTATTTCCCTTTAAAATAGTTGATTAAAAAACATGACCATATTTATTAACCATATCTAGTAAATATATATAAATATATATATAAATATATACAAAAGCTTAAAAATTTACATGCACAATGAATTTTTATTCCAAAATTGTTATTGTTCATGTAAGATACTTTTATAAAAACTCATTGCACCAAATTATAAAAATAGTTTAGACAGCTATTAAATATACAAAGGCGAGACCAAATAAAATAACAAAAACTCTACAAGAGTGAATTGTCTTTTAACCAAAGATGTAGAAAAATTTCAAGTTCCAAGTTTTAACATTTTGCTGTTATTATTTTAAAAAATGCTTCGTTGTGGCTTGAAGTTCTTGCAACAATACCAAAATATCTCAGATCTTTTAAATAATCTGAGAAAGTCGCATAACTTGATGTGACTACACACGGTTCTTTACATTTACCTCTGTTATATTAGTTCAAAAAATCTTAATGTCAAAAGCAATAACCAAAACATAAGTATAAAACCAAGTAACTGATATTTGATGGCGGTGGTGATGATTGATGATGATGATGATGATGATGATGATGATGATGATGATGATGATGATGATGATGATGATGATGATGATGATGATGATGATGATGATGATGATGATGATGATGATGATGATGATGATGATGATGATGATGATGATGATGATGATGATGATGATGATGATGATGATGATGATGATGATGATGATGATGATGATGATGATGATAAGTAATTGGTAAGTCTAACATTTTTAGCTTTAGTGGCTTGATTTTTTAATTTCGAATGCATTGCTGATCTATTCCAGCAACCTTTGGTAGTAGTTCAAACTGTGACGAAAATTGTGAAGGTATTGAATGGTAAGACTTACGAACTTTCCCGTTTTTCCTCAAACTTATATATAAATCATAATATTCATTGACGTAATATTTTGCAGATGCAAATGTTGCATAATCGTCTTTTTCCAGATGGTAATAGAATAAGCATTCTTCCGTCTTTATTGGCTAAATTATAGACATAACGGTAAAATTAAATACGTAGCAGTAAAGCAATATGGGTTTTTTAAATAAACAATTTATTGCTGATGGAAAGCGGTAAGTTAAGTAAGTTGATAAAGAAGTTTAAATTGATGAATTGCAATTAAATTTCTCATAAAGATAGTGTAAGTAATTTAAAAATTTATTTCGATATTTTTACATTGACAGTTGAAAACAAAGAGTAAAAGACACACCGACGTCCGCAATTTTCCTTTCTTATCCATTGAAATATAACTGTTTGATTTTACGTGTCTCAGCATAACGAAACCTTTTCCATACGTCTCTATTTGAAATAAACCTGGAGAAAAAAGAGGAATATTCAATTTTAGCATTTATTATTTTTTTTATCGTAATATTTATTTTAATTTAATTTTCAAAACCAGTTTTATAAAATTTATATTTAATTCAATACTTCTAAAAAAATCACATGAAGTTTTTTAAATAATTGAATACACTTTTATCATTAATACAAGAATGGTAATGAATCACATAAGTCTTCCAGTGGATATGATTAGATTGTGCATACTCTCATAGAAACGGTACTATGAATCCGCAAACTAAATTAGATTTAATTTTATTATCATAACCTCTCACAAATAAATATTTCAGAAAAAGGATTTTTCAAAGATAAAAGATTGTGACGTATTTCGAGGTTATCAGTTCTCTTTTGTCAACAACAATAAAAGAATTTGATGGAGCAATAAAAGATAAAAGTATTTTACAAAAACACGATATAAATAATTTTTCACTCGTTTTTTTGGAAATAAAGTTGTCATGCTATTTTATACAAATTATTTAATATCACAAACAAATATCAATTAAAAGGCAAAAAAGTATATATCAAATAAACGTCGAATAAAAATTGAATAAGTATCGAACAAAATTTGAATAAATTTGGAATAGATTTTAAATTATCTTTGAATCGAATATTGAATAAGTAGCATATAAATATAAAATAAATATTTCACAAATTTTGAATGATTAACGTAAAATATATCAGATAAGTCTCATATTAAGTCTGCTATTTTAATTTACCTGTATCATTTGGCATGAAATTTTTAAACACCATTCCGACTACTTCATCGTCCTTGACTTCAATGTAAAAGCCATTTCTACAATATAAAAGCGAAAGTTTGCAGTTTCCCCAGTTGCTAAAGGAGAGACTCACTTCTTTTGTAAGGATGGGTTTATTAAGTTTCTCATTGCGCTGTGGTATTTTTTTTATTGCGCTCCATTCCTTTTTTAATTCAGATTCTTTCGACTCTTCTTTCTTCAAAGTGCTTTCTGATGGTCTGGATGCAATATTCGTTATGCAAATTAAGACCTAAATCATGGAAGTTCTTTTTTAGTAATTTTTAAATTTTCTTTCTAAAATTATTTTAAATATTCTTGAGTGAAAAATTTTTCTTAATTCCATCATGGATTATAAATGGTTTTTGTTTTTTTATTCTTTGATTCCTTATCTCTTATCATTTATTTCAAAACTGTTTAATGACGAAATAGTTAATGTGCAAAGGGAAAACAGTGCAATTTATTTATAGGATATTTCAGGAAAAAAATTAATGTCAAGTGTCATAAAATCCCAATATGATAAATGATGAGCTGTTGTCTTGATGATCTGAAAAAATATTGCTTACCATCAAAATGCTGTAAAACTTCATATTTGTAGCCACTAAAAGTTTTTGCATTTTTCCATGAAAGAGCAGCAAACTTTGCAAGTACTTTGTTTAAGCATTTCTATCAGCGTTATACAGCAGTGCTAATATCGAGAAATCGGCGTTGTTTGTTATATTTTTTTATTCTGTTAATCCTTAAGATGTTGAGTATTCTTCATTTGTATAAAAAGGTTATAAATTCCTGCAATAATGCACATTCACACAACGGATTTTTCTATATTACTTGATTTCCGATCATAGTAAATAGAATATCAGGGATCACAACTATGTCATTGAATAGTGGTATTTTGTTGCATGCTTTTTTATGGAGTAATGTAAGTGGCGTGATATCTCAGCAAGAGATCTTATATTGTTGCTTCTTAATGATAAATCATCTTTAAACAAATTGCTTTTATTACTAATTGACTCTTGTAATCAGATATGCAGCTGTTTATCTGCGCAATGCTGTAAGATGCATCAAGGCGTAAATCTTAAGGATTCAGTTTGAAAATTTCTTTGAAAATAGTTTTAAAAGAAAAACTGTTTAAAAAATGAAAGATTTAAATACTAAAACAAGCCACTCGCATCAATAACTCTCTTTTTCCACCATTTCCTAAAACTTATTTATAGATATAAAAACTCCTTATCTAAATGAGAGATAATTCTTTCAAGGAAAAAGCGACTATAAAACTAGAAATCTGTTGGGCAATAACGATTGACATTTATATTACGTTTGTTAACAAAATGGTTTAAGATATTTAACAACGCGAATTTGTAAACTTAGCTATACGTAGCTGCTACTTCTTGTTACGTGTCAGGCAAGTAGTTTTATGTTGTAATCGCAAGCAAAAAATTTATAATTGTTAATAAAAAATTTTACTTATCAAAAATTTTTTAATAATAATTATCCCACCAGCAATTATAACTTATTATCTATATTTAATAGTTAAATACTTTAAAGCATCAATATGTCTTGCCCTCCCTCTTTCTGAAAAGCTGTGAAATTGCAAATTAACATTAATTGAACTTACTTAACTACGAGAGTAAACAAAACGTTGGTAAGAAGAGAACAGTTTTTGATGTTTTCGAGCAAATTTTGATTTAGAACACAATTTGATGCTTAAGAAAAACTTCTTTTAAATTTTTAACTTATATTTACATAATGTAATTACAGTTTATATCTATCACAATTTGAAAATAATAACTGAATAATTCATTTAATATCGCATAAATAATTATGATTAGAAAATATGGAAAATTGAAATTTTTGATTTGATTGAAAGATGTAGAATGATTATATTTATAGCAGTATATACTTAAAGTATATTTAAAGTGTAAGAAAATTTGAAGATACATAATTACTTAAAATTTTAAGCGAATAGAAAATAGAAGTAAAAATATAATTTTTCTTTACTAATTAACGTTTATTCAGTCGTAAATTAAAAAAATCTTAACGTTGTTATAATGCAAATATCAGGAAAAGATGTCAGGAGACAACATCATTAAGGGAAAAATGTTTGATCAAGGTACAGCTTCTCAATTCCTGGCTAGAGTTTACTGTGTGACCCAATCCATTTATGGGTTCGTTTGCAAAATTCGAACCCAAAAATCGAATTTAAAAAACATCAGTTTTAAAACCGGAGTCCGAAACAAATTCTGTAGTGGTTCATAAAAATTTTACGGGAAGGGAAACTTTTTTTGGATGAAAGCAAAAATACATTTTTCTTTAAATTGGTCTTGAATTTTTTTACCTAATGCGAAATCAAACGCGCATTTGAAAAACTATTCACAAAACCAAATCGAAAATCAAAAAAAAAAAAAAAAAACAGGCTTTTAAATTTTACTCTAGGTGTACAAAGACGAACTTTTTCGAGTCAACGACTTTTAGTTTTTCGCGAAAATTTTTGCTTTCGCGAAAGAGTTCAAAATTCGCGAAAGTTTTTCATCACGGATGTACAGCTAAAGTATTTTTTTCTATAATTGATGACAGAATTAAAGGTATGTAGTTGAACTTAAATTGTTGAGTAATTTTGAAAAAAATTTATGAGCTTTTAAACGACTATGAATTCAAAAAAGATAAAATCAGTGGAATTTCATTATTTTATTAAAACCAATTCGAGTTGAGATAATTAAAAAGTAAATAGCGGTGATTAAAAACTAAGTGAGAAATAAAAATGTAAATATTGCCCTGTAGTAATTTTGTATATAAAAAAGGATGAAGAAAGCTTTTAGAGATTAGAAGCCGGCCAAAATTAGGAAACATTGAGAAGGACAATTCTAAAAGCGGAACAAAATATAATCCAAGAAGTCTTCAAAAAAATTTGTAATAAAATTATCGCAAAAGGAGTTTATAGATGCTTATGTAGATAGTGTCTATAAATCTACGACCATTCGCATGTCTAGAAGATTCTGAGTTTTAACAAAGTAAAGAATCTTTTCAAAAATTTTAACAAAGTAAAGAAAATTGGAGAGAAATTCGGAAAGCTATTAATTCTCCGTAATATGAAACACGAAACAAGAGAGAAGACTGGAAAGAGTATTTTTGGTGTTAAAGTTACAGCAGTGATCCAATTGAGGCGGGACCGGTTGAGATACAAACTCAACACCTTTTTAAAAAATGTAAACCATCTCATTTATTTTTATCAGAATAGTTAAAATATAAAAAAAGTAAATCATGTTAAAGAGCGCTATTTATGTAGCCTTAGAAAAAAATTAAAATCGTATAATAGTTCCGCTGTTGCCATTGTTATTCGTCAAAGGGTGCTGATAATGAATTAGTTACCATTTACTGGTAACTAATTATTATAGAACTGATTCCAAAGTTCTTAAAGTTACGTTTTTTCCTATTCATCATAGAATAGACATTTCTCTAATTCGATTGCGCAACTAATTTCTCAGCTTGAAAAAGAGGCCAGTAAGGACAAAAATGTAAACAAAATAGCTGCAAACAATTTAAAGGATAATTCTTAATAAATTACTTGTCCAATAAAAAATGAATGGATTTAATAGTGACTGCTTTAAAGATAAAAAAATTCAAAATCTAATATTAGATGATATAAATAGAGATCTGAAGATAGAATTAAATTCAAAAAAAGATGTATCGTTAAAAGAAGATATGTGCTGGGGAAAATCTCTTGAGTTTCTCCCAGTGTTCACCAGACGTGAAATTGATAATCATATGAACAAATGCGGTAAATTAAAAAGAAAAACTATAAAAAAACGTTAGAAAGAGGACTGAAATTTAAGCAAGAACGTTACATTTCTACAGACAGCTTATTTACAACACGAACACTCAAACACTTCATTGCAAAATGTACCTGTCGAGCAAGTATGAAAAAAATGATTCGTAAAATGCAAATATACATAAATCGCAAAAATAGTCAAGTTGATAAGGCTTCTTGCAGTTGCCCAGCTGGGTTAAGTGGTTATTGCAATCACATTATGGGTTTACTGTTAGAGTTGGCAGATTACTCATTAAATTCTTTTAAAGTTGTTCCTTCTGAAATCGCTTGCACAAGTACTTTAAGAAAATGGGGAGTGCCTGGTGAGAAACAGAAAAAAATATATCCTGTAATGAAAAACGTACTTCATGCTAACTTTATAAAAAGGGATTAACCCAACAGTATATGAGGCAAGATGTAACTTCAATTTTATAGACAACTTAAATGCTGTAATGAAGCTACAGAATAATTTTAAAAAAATTAATCCAAATATTGGCTATGCTCATATTATACCAAATAAAATTCTCATTGATTCAGAAATCACAAAATTTGGCATGCAGTGTTTAGGATCCCCACTTTCATATCAACTTTTACCAGTTGAACGAAATTTTATTGTTTTATCACACTTATGTCAAAATGTTGAATGCGAATCTGTTATAACTTCTAACCTTACCTTACCTAGTAAATTTTTAGATATACCTGATACATGGAATTATTCCCCAAAAGAAATGGAGTTTATGAAAAAAATAATTGTCTCACAAGAAGAAAGTATATCATTACAAAAAAAAAACTGTAAAACAAAGGCAATGTGCACAATGGTCTAAGGAGAGAAAATATAGAATAACATCATCAAATGCACATAAGATTTATATTAGGAAAAGTAACTTTGAATTTTTGATAAAACAACTTACAGAAGACATTAAAAAATCCAACAATGTTAAAGAAATGCTAAATCACAGTAATATTAATGAAGACATTGCAAAAGAAAAATTTTAAAATGTAATGCTTTATCGATTAAACCAAAATATCAAAATACTTGAGACTGGGTTATTAGTTCAACCATGCATCCCTTGGCTAGGTGCAAGTCCAGATGGACTTGTTTTAATTTATTCAAAGCCATGTTTAATTGAAATTAAGTGTCCTTACACAAAAAGAAATGAAAATCCTAATGATTTAGTTAAGGAAGAAACATTTTATATTGGTTCATTACCTACAGGAGAATTATTTCTAAAGAAGGATCACTTATTTGGCTATTATACACAAGTCCAAATGGCCCTGGGTTTATCTGGACTAACTCATTGTTTGTTCATAGTTTATGTTTATAAAGGAATTATTATTGTAAATGTTGATTTTGATGAATTTTATTTTTTAGATGTTATCGATAAGTTAAGCGATTTTTATAAAAAATATATTTTATCATTCTATGTTTCTCAGTAATAAATATTACATATCTTACATTTTTACTGTTTTATAAGAGGATCCATAAAGTTACACAATAAACAGCTTACAGTCCAAATTTGATTAATTGATCCATATAAAACAAGAGGTATTTCATTTCGTATTTGTTTATTTTTCTTAATTCGTTGTATGGCACATTCTACATGAATTCTTAAAGCTGCTATTGTTTGACTTTCTATAACCTCTTCATATGATAGCTGATCTCTCCCATTTAAAAAGGCTGGAATATTCAGTGTTACACCTAAAGGCTTAAGCAGATCATTAATTAAAAAACCCCTATCAGCCATTATAGAATCACCACTCTCCCATAGCTCTTTTTGCAAAAGTCCTGATTGCTTAACTATTTCAATATCAGAAATAGAGCCAACAAATAGTTCACTAACAAATGTTACTGCACCAGAAGGAGCAATTCCAACTAATCCTTTATAGGTTACGTGATGCTTATTATGTGAAAACAGACTTCTTTGAATCGTTAGGCTGGAAGATCTTTGACAAAGCAACTCAGTACAGTCAATAATAACTTTCGTTTGAGGATATGTCTCTTTAAAGCATTTTGGCATATTATGTTTAAGTTGATCTAAATTTGGCCAAATTGGTATAGCACCAAGTTTAAGATATATAAAATTTGACCATATAATAAGGTATCTTGAAACAGATCACTTCGAGAAAGAGTTTTAATCTGTTTACATTTTTGTCCTTACTGGCCTCTTTTTCAAGCTGAGAAATTAGTTGCGCAATCGAATTAGAGAAATGTCTATTGAAAAAAAGAAGCTTTCTTTTGTTTTCATGTTGTTGAATACTTTGTTTAACATTTGTGCGAGTGCATCATTGCA
This sequence comes from Hydra viridissima, assembly GCF_058129835.1. Taxonomy (NCBI): domain Eukaryota; kingdom Metazoa; phylum Cnidaria; class Hydrozoa; order Anthoathecata; family Hydridae; genus Hydra; species Hydra viridissima. Next base: position 15,531,749 of record NW_028324302.1, on the reverse strand, counting down.
AGGGTTTCGAAAAAACATGGTTAATAGGGACTGGAATAAAGTACCAAAAGATGCCTGAATACTGCTATATATACCTAAATTTTTATAATATGTATGTATGTATGTATGTATGTATGTATGTATGTATGTATGTATGTATGTATGTATGTATGTATGTATGTATGTATGTATGTATGTATGTATGTATGTATGTACGTACGTACGTACGTATGTATGTATGTATGTATGTATGTATGTATGTATGTATGTATGTATGTATGTATGTATGTATGTATGTATGTATGTATGTATGTATGTATGTATGTATGTATGTATGTATGTATGTATGTATGTATGTATGTATGTATGTATGTATGTATGTATGTATGTATGTATGCATGAAAATAATTAGCTATCAAACTTGAGTCTTCAAATTTTTAATGATAAAGAGATAAACAGATAAACATGTATCATCCTTTTAAAATCCTGAATTTACCCCTACTGTCAGCATTTTTTTCAGTTTTCAACTTCCTCCCACAGAGTTAATGCCACAGTTATTACATTCTTATTCTCGTTGACATGATAACGTGTCTTATCATCTTTAAATATGTGAAAAAATATATATATTCTTTAGATTTTGCCTTTTTGAATGCCTCGATATTCTCTATTAAGCTACCGTAATTCAAAATGAATTTTTCAATTGTACGCCTTACATTTTATAATTGGTAGTTAAAAACGCGTAGTTCCAATGTCGAAATTTAACTGGGAAAAGGTTTAGCCTTGACTTTAAAACAAACGTCGTCACCAACTGGAACTGGTATTATTTAAATGTCACATGAGAGTATTTAGTTCATGCGAAACTCAAGCAAATTGTTAAGAGAGTCTCATCCATTACTTTTCACCGAATAAAGAAGTATTGCTATCCCATTTATAGACATAAGGTCTAGTAAAATATTTAGGCTCGACGCATTTAATGCACTTTTTTATGGTGGTTTTTAAACAAAACCAGTTTTATGCCACTTTTTTTTCATTTTTTCATCGATAAATTCATCAAAGGAAAGAATGTAACCAAAAACATTATTAAAGTTAGGTGGAAACTAGGTGTTTTGCGACTTAAGCGCAACACGTATCGTTCAGCTGACGTGTTAAAGTAATAAATTAGAAAAAGCTTAATACTTTGAACAATTCAAAATTACAAATAATAAGCTTAATTTTTAACTTATCATAATAAATATCAATTCGCTCACTCAAATGATTTAGAGCGTTAGCACCTTAAGTTCATATCTGTCTCTTCTTCAATTAGGCTATTCATTTCGCTTAGTTCGAATTCATATTGACTCTGAAACTCGTAGATTTTATCTGATATCAGATTATCTTTTTCAGGTTTATCATCGTTTTTTGAAAAAAATGAGGAAAACTCATCAAGACTTTTTTTAAGTTCCTTGACTTGATCGGTAACAATATTTGTTTCTGAACGACTTAAATGTTCACGAATAGTTCCGTCCGTTGACGGTATATAATGATTCTCAATGTGATTTGCTGAAAAATATTGAAAAAATATTGAATTACAAATGAAAACATTGTTTATGCATATTTTTCTATTCATACTTTACTCAGATATCATCTATTTAACTGTATGTTACCTGTTGAATACGCTACCAGAGGAGCTTCATCTAGTAAGGTGTTGTCATTTCTTATCTCGCTGCCATCATAAGTTAGCATTTGTCGATGCACGTCAAAAAGCTTTTTACATACATCTTTTCCAATAAGAGAATCAAACACATTCTTGAGAACTATTTCATTTTTAAATAACTGAAGAAGGCTTTCTCTGTCCCATTCAAAAACTTGACTATTAGTGGTTGCTTTTATTGATACCTTCATGAACAAAATGTTTTTGATGAATTATTTAATATAAAAATTAGAAAAAAAAACAAAAAAATCATACAGCATTTTATTTTATAAACTTTGTTAAGTTAGCGGGAAAAAGTAAAAGCGTTAAACTCGATTTGTATAGGGTGATATTTTTAGGACGTCAACTCTTTTGGAGTCATAAAACTATCAGTGATTTGATATTACAGATTGCTTTCCACACAACAAAGAACAGACCAGAAAGTTTTTATCTTTAAATATCTTAGTCTTAAACTTTTTTTTTTAATCACCTTTATCTTTTTTTAAATTTTATTTCATGTTCCTAATCTTTTAAATGTACAAAAAATAGCAGCCTATTAATATATAAAAGAATATATAAAAGAATATATAAAAGAATATATAAAAGAATATATAAAAGAATATATAAGAGAATATATAAAAGAATATATAAGAGAATATATAAAAGAATATATATGAGAATATATAAAAGAATATATATGAGAGTATATATGAGAATATATATGAGAATATATATGAGAATATATATGAGAATATATATGAGAATATATATGAGAATATATATGAGAATATATATGAGAATATATATGAGAATATATAAAATACTTGATATGTAGTTGTTGGCGAACTTCCAGTTGCTATCCATTCTGGAGAGTTTAGAAACTCCATGGAATCGATGTGGTTTATAACAACATTACCGATGTAAACTTCAAAGCTATAACAAAAAGATCTTCGAAATAAATTTTTAAAAAAAAGAAGAAAAATTTTAAGTTGTTAAATTGTAGAAAAATTTGTGGTTTTTCACGAAGTTAAATAAAAACTATGATTAAATTTTTTTTAGAATCTTTTCTCTTTTAAAAATCTTTAAAGAATCTTTTTTGCTCATTTTTTTAAAATAAGTTTTAAAAACCATAGTTTACATTTTTTTAAAAAAGTGAAACTTTCTGACCTTCCGGAGGCAACTAAAGCAATGTGATTTTTTTCTGTAAGACCGTCTTTGGTATAATATTCTCCAACTTGGACAAATCTTTTTTGCGATAGCTGTGAAAATTTACTGTACTGAAACCTCTCAACACCAAGTGGTTTAAATACTTTTGCATATAGAAGTTCGTGATCAGCAGAAAACTTTTTAGGTCTAATTTTAAAAAGCAAGTAGATAAGGTGGGCTGAGTTTCCAACTGCAAAGCATAAATTCCAGAGCATACAGTCAAAGGAACAAATAACTAACCCTCCCCATACTCCAAAACATAACCCAGCCATTGTAAGTGAGAACCTCAGCTGAATAAGACCCCATGCATTAATTGGTTTAACAAAATATGTGAGAACCAAGAAAATATTAGCCATTTGAAATAAAAATTGATTTGCTGGAAGCCATTTGCAACTCAAATTAAATTCAGCTTTTAGAATTGAGTCGAAGTACCCCATCGTAATTCTTGGTAACTGAGGCTTATCTCAAATTCAGCTATAAAAAGAAATTGTGATCTACTTTTATAACTATTGAACTGCGTACTTATTATTCCATATGTTTTGTTAATAAAGCGTCATATATGCATAATATTTGGGCAAGAGTAACGAGGACAGGATTTTACAGTTCAGAGAACCTTTACATATATTTTCTAACACTTTAAATCAGCTAAGCATATCTTTATCCAGAGCTGAATTGCAAATTTTTATTGAAAGTGAGTCTATAGACGCTTTTTTTGCGTTTTAAAAAGATTATAAACAAAGAAAAACTTGTAAAAAAAGATTTAAGAATAAGAAAACTTACAACAAGCGTTGTAACATCTGTTAAATCATATAAAAACAATGAGCTGTAAGGTTTATTGAGTGGATCCCTCTCAAAATTACCCTCCGACAAGTCGCTTATGAAGTGATAACTGTAAAAGTAAGTGAATTTTCATCTTTGTAATGATCGAGAGAAAATGTTTAATTAACATAAAATTGAAATCAAAAGAAACACGAAAAAGAAAAGTTACTCATAAATTATGCACACTTTCTTAAATTGAATTTTTCTTTTTTTTTTTTAGCGTAAAGGCCTAAATTATTTAACATATAAAATACAAAAGAAAACAAAATTAATAAATAATAAATTACATATTTCTGCATTCAGATTTATTAAATGACGCTATTTTGCTGAATGAAGAATTAAAAGCTCTGACTTTGATTTCTTCCTGAAATGAAAACTTGTTATTTCTAGTTGGAAAAAATTGTCGTATAACCAATATCATGGTCGTCCATGCTATCGCCATGATAAAATGTTGTCGTTTTCAATATCAGTCATTGTGTGATACAATGAAAATTCAACAGTATCTAATTGAAAACAGATGGTATGAAATATTATTTTCTATGTAATGTGGAGAACAGAGGCCTTATTTCTTTTTCTTGAAATAACCCTCATGTTATGCACAAGCTACAGAATGTGAGGTAGGATGTAAGTGAGGAAAGAATGTTGAAAAAAAATTCACTTGCACCTAGTGAAAGTAAATATAAAAAAATCGCCTGTAGCCTTTTCTATCTTTTTCTCTTCCATTCATTTTATAAATAGGAAGTTCTTCGAGGAGAATGATGTAGTTGTGATGATTCAGGTAAGTAATAACTGTTTTTTTGATATTTTAGTTTTTATAATTGGTCTCTTATCATTCTTAATGATTTTTTCAAGGATCTTACCTAATTTAGTGCAACCTCTGCGAAAGATTTTAGGAAGAAAGTTTGCAATTATCTTTGGAATAAAATTTTTAATTGATCAAAATTTGATGTTATTTCCATTTTTATATTCGAATTTTTTCATGGCTTCGGTTTTAGACGCTGTATTTTCAAATTATGTTGTAAATTTTCTATCGCAGATATTAAAGCAGAAAAAATAAATTGAGCCATGCGCTCCAAAAATCTAACAGTGACGGTACAACCAAATAAAAAGATGCTTCTTTTAATCTGGTTGTTTATCAATTGGTAATATTTTGCAACAATATTACATATCCTGAAACTCTCAACACTTTTCTATGTAAGCGACATTGTATCATCATAACATCAACATCCCAGTGGGAATGCATTGCCAGCATGACGTCCGGAAGATGTCCGTTAGACGTCCGTAAGACGTCGGTAAAATATAGTGCGGACGATACATGCCCACTGGGATTGATATATCGACGTAGAAATTGCATCGCTAGTATCGACGTCGGTAACTTTTTCACAACTTCTATGTCAAATTAGCAAATAATAATCCTAATTTTTTATAAACGTTGAGTTGCCGGCAGGCCATAAAAAACCTATGATGTTTTTGCAAATTTGATACAAGTTGTAATAAATTATTTTAAGTGTGTAAGCCCGAAAAACCATGAAGTAACTTGTCAAGCTCTGAATGAATAATAACCACAAACCAGAGCATAATCGAGCTTTTCAGCTAATGAAGCTCAGCTTACACATCCCAGAAGACGCAAATGTAGCTCCAGGATAACATACCAAACGATAAATGGCATTTTACTGCTGAAGTAGACCGTATTGATTATGAACAAAGAAAATTCAATGCACAATAGTTTATCTTAATAAATTAGCTTCTTTTACTCCTTAGGTTTATACGCTATAAAAAGTCTTTTTAAGCTATAAAAAGTTGTAACATTTTGTTGGTAGTAGATTCGTCATTTCTACGCGCTTTATCCTACGCCTAAAACAAGCCGTTCTAAAAGTTTCTTAAATTCCGTCCAGCTTGGTAAAAACCTAATTTTCTTGTTAGCTTTCCGTGAACACATACCAGTTAAAACACAAAAACATTACTTTGAATTTCCTTAATTACACTAAAGTTTTTTTAAGTTTTTACCTCACCAATAAATGATAAAAATTAGTATCAATAAAAAACATTAAAAATTTGTAAGCATTTTAAATGATGTTTGCCTTTTTCTTTCTTTTTTTTTAAATTTGAGTTTTAAATAAACTTACATATGCATATTTAGAGAATATTATTTTAAATTAACTTATAATTATTTTAAAAATTAAAATTCATCAAAACCTATTTCTCCCTTATTTCTGTCAGTATTTAGTTTTTCGTAATCAGTATTATAGTATTATCAGTAATGTCAGTATTTAATTTTTCGTAATTTCGTAATTCTGTCAGTATTTAATTTTTCGTTTAGCCAAAGTACAAAAAGAAGGAAAGCCGTTAATTCCTCGCTAAGCCAAGTGTGCCGATCTTCCAATGGTGCCTTCCGGCTAATGGATAAAGATAACACAGCCTTCCCGTGAGTCGAAATGACGTGATTAGACAAGCACTAAAGCTTCTTATAAAATCCTCCATTCATATCGAAACCCTACGCGAATGTGATTACAATAATATTTAAACTCGTTGTTTTGAGATCCTGGAGCTTTTTTTATTTAGAAAAAGATAAGATAAATTCTAGGGCTTTTTTAAATGAAAAAAGGTAAGAAAGGTCCTTGGGCATTTTATGTGGAAAAAGGTAAAATAGATGCTTCAGCTTTTTTTTTTTAAATCCTGGGAAACATCGCCAGTTAGTCTGTTTATATAAATTTGGACAGAACAACAACTAAATCCATTATTATAACATAGTTACTAGTACACCTTGACCAATCGTAAATATAGCTTCCTTTTGAACTTGTCAAAGTCTTTGTGCAATATGATCAAATTCAGTTTGCAGTGATAAATCATAATAACTAATTTCGTATCTTAAGGACGACACAAAGTTTTTTGCGAACTTGATATTGTAATGTTATGGTTGCAGGTGGCACTGGTCTCTTCAACTTATTTTCTCAATTCAGTAAAAATTTTGTAGCTGATATTTTTTTTAACTTCAAAAAAACATAAAGGGTTAAATGCAATGGCGATTGTATGTAAATTCATACTTTTATAGCAGCTATGTCAGACTGTTATCATTTACGAAAATCATGTGATTCTTGATTGCTTATTTAACGTCTGTTTTATTGATGTTTTAGAAGCAATTATAAAAAAGAAAGTGTTTACAATGAATGCAGACTTTCTAAATAAATATCATTAAACGTTAGCTAATTTAAAAATCATTTTTATTTAAGAAAACAATGATTTTTAAATTAGCTAACGCTTTAATTTTCATTTTGGTATAATTATAAGAATATTGTGTAATGTAAACTGAGGTTTATCAACTTTACTCTCAGTATTGTTGATAAACTTCAGTTTACATTACACAAAAGTATTTAAACTTCAGTTTACATTACACAAAAGAAATTTAAACTTCAGTTTACATTACGCAAAAGTATTTGAAAGAAAACACATAAGAGAATTAAGGAGATAAAATGGTTTTTCTTGTAAAGTACCTAGAAAAGAAAAAAATTGTTATTGCTTATAATACCGGTATTGGTGATTTTTTGAGCAACGGCATATTTATCTATAAAATAATAATAGTTTCAGAAGTACACATTTATTTTTCTTGTTTTTGTAAATTTTTATTCATAATTAAGCCTATTTTATGTAAGAACCATATTTTTTGCAACTAAATAAGCTTATTCGATGTAAGAAAAATATTTTTAACACACTATTCTTGTATTTTCATTTTAATTCCTCATTAAATTTACATAGAGTGATCTTTACATAGCAGACTGTAAAATCCCTACTTTAAAGCTCATCATTGATGCACATAAATCTGTATTCTTTTATTTCATATTGTCGAAAAAAGAGTTTTAGAAAGTTAAAGTCCACTAACCATTTTTATAGTCATAGTGGGTGAGTAAAATGTAATATCTTTATCAATATTGAAGTAGCCTACCCAACTTATACATACTAATAATGATGCTCTATTTTTTTATTTATAAGTTTTATATCTTTGATGTTGCTCGGTTTTCCTTTTTTTAAATTAACAATTTATGCATAATATATTAATGGCTTAGCAATTTTCAATTACTATAATTGCTTCCTTGCTTTCTTTAACAGGTTATTCATTTTATGAGTTGGTAGCTATAATGTTATGTTTTTGTTATTGTCAGAATCTCATTTTCAAAAGTTACTGAACAATTATTAATAAAAAACGTATAATAATGTATTTTTATGTGAGGGGGTTATATTATGTACCTCTCTTTTCATTTTATAATGAAATAAAAAAGATAAAGTCTTAACAGCCAATCTGAAGTCCATTTTAAATAGATAACAAGATCTACAGTGTAATGCTCAAGAGAATATTATGAGCGCCTACAACTTGTTGCTATAGTAATCAGTAAATCTGCCCACGGTTAAGGTACAAATATATTCCATGAAGATTGATTTCTAGGAAGAAAACTGATAAATCAAAATTGGTGCAACAACAATAAACATGAAAACTTGTATTTAAATATCCTCTCATAGTTTTTTGTCAAGCTATGCCTCCCTTTTTCATCAACTTTACAAGATTGCAACTTTCAACGGAACCCTTCTCCAAATCTTACCTAGTTCTTGTTTTAGAATTCTTATGGGATTTATTTGGTTCTTGACTACTTTGTAGTAGCCAGCTCAATTACTAGATTTGTATCTAACAAATAGATTTTATCGGATACAAATCTGGTGATTGAGCTGGCTAGGTAATAAAATTCATATTCTTCCATCCATGCTTTAGTTGTGCAAGCGCAAAGTTCTCTAATATCTCTACATAGTTAAGTTGGTTGATTCAATGTTGACATTACTCAAGCCTACTCAGTTAAAGTTGTAGTATTCCAAAATAGGAGAGACCGGGGTTAGTTGGTTACAGTTTTAGTTTTTGAGCTCTGTGCATTTCTGGGTGAACTTTTTTGAGGATATCAAACTGCAGTTCAAAATAATGTAAATTTGGCAAGCATGTTCAAGAGTCAAAGATTTAAATAAATAATAATTGGTGGCTTAAAAAGGGCCTCAAAAAAAGAAAAAAGTATGTGCCAACTTACCCTGCCCGGGATAAGTTGCCTATACTCTCAGGGTAAGTTGGCATGCCATATAAAAAGAGACAAGTTTAGCAACATTAAGCATCTATTTTAGGCGTATCTTTTTTATGAAAACTTTTAATAATTTTTATCCAAAAATGTTTTTTGACATTAACTTTTATTGCCCTTAAGTTGATCGAATAGACTTTTCTTCTATAAAAGTAGCATCAACAGCATATTTTGTTACACTTTTAGAATTTACATGCCTGTCTACTTTTCTTTTATAATTTCGCATGTCTGTAGATCTGTAGTGTTATATAACTTAAGTGAATTTACGGCTTATGCGAAAAGTTTTAAGTCGGCACATATTGCCAACTTGCCCCGCGATCATTGTGCCAGCTAACCCCAAAAGCTTTTTGCTCACAAAATGGCTTATAATTCCCCAAAAACGCAAAATGTTAAGAAACACAAAATGTGACTAGTTTGAATGAACCATACAACCCCTATATTTATTCGAGTTTACTTGTAGCTTATGCTATAGTTTTTTTAAAATTGAAAAAGTAATATAGTTAAAAAAGTTACAAAATTAGTAAAAAAAACAACACAAAAATCGCAATAACTTCTCTTCGCATGTGCTTATAGCCCTGACACTACACTGAAAGATGAATTAGTTAAGTGGGATAGTTCCATGTAAATTTTGGAAATTTCTGGTGGAAAATTGAAAAATTAATTGCAGTGTGTCAACTTACCCATGCCAACTAGCCCCGGTCTCCCATACTAACACTCCTACAACCAAACTTCGTTTAACTTTTTTCAGACTAAGATTTTTTAACAAGAACTTGCTTTTCATAATTATTGTTTTAAAGTTACTTTCATCATTGAAAATTATTTACTCCCACTTCTTTAAATACCAAGTGTATAATATATAAGTGCATAATATATAAAAAATGTCAATGTCTTAAAAATGTTCAAAAATCCCTCCTTATTCTACCATAATCTCTCGACGTTATCAGTGATTTTCTAACGGCTACATAAACACTTTTTTTTTTTCATGCGAACTGCATTTAAAGGAACACGTTTTTAACTATATTTGAATGTTTTTGTAAGTTTACAATAAAAAAAACCTTAGGTTGGCTCACTTTTTCAAAATACTAGGCTGTTTTCGCGCTTCTAGTTTTTATTATAATGTACTACCGGATCTTGAATTTGATTGAACATCATTATCAACCAACAATCCACAGCAAATGATCAAGCCAACATAGTTAACAACTAGCTATGAATAACAGGTTTGAGAACAAGAAATAATGGAAATCAATTTAAATATTATTTTTTTATACAACACTTTCTAGTGTGTTGTATGGTGAGTTTTAAGATTCATTTCCTATTGCTGTCCCTATGGTTATTCAGGGAGCTTGAAAATACACTTACAAAGATAATTTAGTTTAGGCGTTACTTGCTGACCCAATCAATAACACATCAGTTGTTGCAAAATGTTAAACATTTAGCTATTGCTAAATATTATAAAATAAACATCACCCTAATGTACACCATACTAAAATAGCATTGATATTCAATTTATTTTGAATATCAAGGAACAATTTTTCCATAATGATTCTATTCTAGACTAATATAAATATTTGTGAACAATTTTATAACACCCTAAATTTTTGGATAAAATTATATCTTTATCCACTAGTGTGTAGATAGATTTTTGTAACTTTTTGCAGAAATACTTTTTAAAAATAAAGCTAATTTCATAACAACTAAAATCTTTGTTCGTCGTTGTATATATAAGTTTTGTTATGCAACGTGGAGAAATGTATTTATAGTAGATAACGAAAGACCATTTTTAGAGTAACAAAATTTTCCTAATTACTCTTAATCTCCGGTTTTAAAACATAATGGCAAAATAACGGCTATACAACGCTAAAATAATGGTTACGCGACGGCAATTTTTGTGCTTTATAACGGGTATGTACCGTTATGTTTAATGTATTGTACGTATGAAAACAACGAAATGGTACATAATATTACAAAGCATATGTTATCTTTTACAAAACACGAAAACTGCCGTTCTGTTTTTTAAAAAATAAAAAGTGTATTTTTTTTATGAATAAAGTTGACTAACACGCTGATAGAAGGTTCTTGTAAAACTTAGATGTAGTTCAACATTTGTTGATTTATTTGAGCCAGAAGAATGAATTTCATACAACTCGCTATACAGTATGTGCAGCTTCCATTTCTAATTTGAGAGCACAATACCAGCGTAGTTTAAGAAAAAAATGATTACAAAATTTTGCTCATAGAAATGTAGAATCATAAAGAATAACAAATATCTTAACACTTCACCTAAATGCAAAGACTTAATTTAACTTATACACAAGATTCTTTGTAATAAGAAAACCTTAAGAATTATTTAAATGTGTTAAACCCAACATGAATCCAACTAATTTTACATCACAATTTTTTTTTTTTAAGCAAATACATAAAAATATTTAGGATTGTATATTTGCATAGCTTTGTTAGTGGGTTCACATAAACAAACGGGTGATAGAGAAACATTCCCACTCTAATTTAGAAACTAAAAAAAACATACCTTTTATCCTTTAAGAGAGTTTGAGCTGATGCAGATATATAAACATATAAGTACTCAAAATGGTATTTAAAGTTAGTTTAATACATTTATATGGAAACAGAGTTAAGTTTTACCCAGTAAAATTGTGCTTTAAACAGTTGTTCAATTTATCCATGAAAAATCGGATAAATTAACTTTTTAATTAACAATTAAGATGTATGTACATGCATATATTACTTCTAATAACCATCTTAAGCATTTTTTGAGTTGACACCATTTGAAATTGATGACTATTTCGTATCTAAAGATCGTTAATGAAATTACAACCGTCGTAATCCACGAAATATGCCGAAGGCCACATTATTCCTAGAAATCCTCTCCTCCTGATTGTACTTTGAAAGTACAATCAAAAAGAAAATATTGAAAAGTACAATCAAAAAGATTGAAAGTAAAATATTGAAAGTAAAAAACAAAAATATTGAAAGTACAATCAAAAAGAAAATATTGAAAATGGTAACTCAAAAGAAAAAAAAAATTACCCAGAACAGGTTAATTAGTACTAAACTTGATTGAATGACCTTTAGATTACTAAATTTATATGAATGGCCTTTAGAATACGGAAAGATAGATCTTAAAACATTAAACATATCCTGCGGCTAGCTTCTCAGACCTTCTGCTAAAAACCATGGCCGCAAATCCATCATTGTTTTTTCCATACGAGTTTTGGCTAAAGCTGCTGTAAAGATAAGTTAATCATTTAGGTTATATTACTGCACACGAAGATGTTTTACAATCAAGAGAAAGCCAACAAATTACCATTTATTTTGAAATAATCTTTCTCATAAGGAATTCTTTTCTGCCATCTTCGAAGGAAAACAACAATCAGAGTTTTTTCATTTTACTATACCTTTAACTACACTACGCGTACTATATTTTTAATTCTATATTTTTAGTTATACAACGCTTGACCACCCCCCTCGCCCTGCCTAACGCATTTATTGGTATGATTGTCCTTTAAGAATAAAATAATTAAAGAGGGCCTTAATTTTAACTAAAAAATACTGATAAATTTACAATCGTAAAACAGGGCCATTGAAATCAGTTTTAAAAACAAAAAAAAAACCAAAAAAACAGTAAGTTTACATGCATAATTTTACATTCTGCAAAGTTTCACATTGCATATTTTGGTTAAAAAGTGCAAGAGGGGGTGCTATCTTCCCAGCCTCTCCCGTGTTACGGCCATGTAAAAAAAAATTGCAAAAATATAGAAACATTTATTTATTATTTATTTATTTTGGTTTACGATTTTTAATGAAGAAAAAAATTGGTTTAACACAACAGGCCACCGATTACCCTCCATCACATCTCTAATCGTAGTTTAATATTTTTATAGTTGCATTTATATTAGATTTTGGAAAAACTAAAAAACTAAAGCTAAGTTTCGTACTTAATAAGAAACTTAAAGCATAGTCATAAGAAATTGATCTTTTTCTTATGACTAAGCTTAAAGTTAGGAGAAAGTTGAAACTTAAACTAACAGTTTCCCTCGTTTTTATTACAGGAAAATTCCCACAGTGCATCAGTAAAATTTGTCACACTGACTAAGTACAAACAATTATATTTGATAAACATTATGTTTTTCTTTGCGTGTGACCACGAATTTTTTCTTATATCACAGAATAGACTGACAGCCATTTCTTTCCAACTCGAGGTTTCAAGTAGAATATCTAATATATTTCCAATCATGTCTGAGGAAACTCATAAGTTTTCTGAGATGTATGATAATTTGCTCGGGCAAGGAATATGTCAACCGATCGCCCAGAAACTTGATGAAATTCACCAATCAGGTACTTTTTGAACTAATAAGTATGTTATTTAACCCAGAAGGCACATGTGAATACACCAAAATCTTAAGAGTTACTCTACAGTATGTAAATGTAGGTGAACCCCATCCAAAATTGAAAATAAGTTAAAATAAACTAAAATAACTTAAAATAAAAACTCTTTTAAAAAGTTTAGGCATCTAAGTTTTACATATCATGAAGTTATGTTAATTTAAATCATTATCATTTTTGCTAAACTGTCAAAGTTTAAAAGATATAACAAGCCAGATTTAAAAAATGAATGAGATTCAAATTCTTGGTTAAACATTTAAAATGGTTTTTGTATCAAAGTAACAGATAAATGTATAACTTACCAAAATGGTCTGCAAAATTAAAATGACAACATTTAATATTAAGTCTGTTAAAGTAAGATATTTAAAACTTAATAACTTTTTTATACTTAGACTGAAATCATTGTTTATATAATACTTCTATTAAGTAAACCTAAAAGATATGTTTTTTTTTAGATAGAAATTTCTTAAATTAAATTGTATCTTTACAAATAATCAGTGCGACTACACTTTCTTTTCCTCCCACTTGTTTTTATGATTGACTATGATATAGACCTCCATGTTGAATAAGAATTAAACCATATGTCTCAAAAAGTGCTCTAATCTGAAGTTGAAAGAACAAAAATAAGGTAAATTGGCAAACTTTGACATTTTTTAAAAAAATTTTCAAGTGTAAAAAAGAATCATGTTGGTTTTTTTCTACGGTCAAATCTTCGAATTGCATTTACATAACATTTCTAGGTTGTTTAAAGCAATAATTAGTCTCACTACATGCTATTTTATAAACCTACTCATTATGTCAATGCTCCCCTAGGCATGGGGAAACATTGACATGAAACTATGTGTTGCTGCTCTATGTGAGAGATCATTCAAAATATTATCCTTTTTATTTTTCTGGTATCACATTGCATAAGATTGATGGCATTTAAGATTGATGCAGCATTATAACAAATAAGCTAAAATGTCGTGAAAATCTTAAAATTATCAAGCATTTTTTCTGGCAAAGTTCAATTATTTTAGTCAATAACTATGTGAGAATAATTGAGAACAGATATAGCATTAACTTTTTATTAGAAGACAAAGCAAGAAAACAGTCTTAATAGCTGCAAGATGTTGTAAATGGCACCAACTTAAAATGCCTGATATAAGTACTGCAGATAAAAAGTTCTCGAAGTTGTAACTATACTGTAAAGATGAGTTTCAACTCATCCGTTTTAGCTACAGGAAAGGGAAAGGGAAAGGGACACAGGCAGAAGTAGAACTTCAGCCTCAATGGTTTTATATGCATGTTCATCAGCATTCTGATTTGACTCTGTCTTATGTATTAGTGATATGGACATGGAAAGCTTGTCACTGATTTTCTCTCTTTTCAGTGGATATATTCCACAAACCTTAAATGCACTATTGGTGTTAACTCTAGAAAACTTACACTTTATCATTTAGGCTACCAGTTCCATCAACAAATACCTTCATGAACCACTCAATAAATTGGTCCCTCTCTACTCAGAATCAGAACAAGTGTCGAACACAAAAAGGACCACCAAAACACCATTTGTCATATTGGTGTTAACCTTTACACACCACATATATCAGTAGATATTCACCAACTGTTAAGTAGCAAATGTGTACTTGTATTTTGTTGAGGTTGTCACCCTTTTGTGTGGGTTTTTAGAACCACAATTATAGAACATCGTCTGACTGCTGATTTTATCTGCAAGCCTGTCTTATCAACAATAAAAAAAATTCTAAGGCTTCCCTCTTAACTCCAGATGCTCATATACTGATGTGAACTTTCCAAATATGTCATTAATCACAACTGGATTACATGCATATACCCTGTTTGCTGGGAATTGCTAAAACACTCATTTTGTTAGCCCATTTCTCCGTCTTTTCTCAAACACATACTCTCTGGTTTGCCATGTTGAAATAAATGTTCACTACCAACACTCTGCAAATAATCCTTCACAATACACTGCAGAGTTTTTCAATCCATAGCAAATCTCCACTCATTAAGTTTAATGAGTGTGTGCACAATTATTTGTTCTTCCTCATTGGTTAGCAAAGCTGGTCTACCAACTGGACCACTCCTGTAACCCATGGTTAGTGTGGTTCTATTGGCCTTATGAAGCAAAGCAGCATTCTTAATGCTCATCCCATTTACTTTAATGTCAATAACAGCACATTTCATGCTCTTTGTTGAATATCCATACTTCCTGGTGCTTTGCATATGCACGCACCCTCTGATTGTTTGTATGTGCAAGCCAACTCTCTTAATCAAACCTGGACAAAAATACACCACATTTGAATCAGTGTGGCAATAAGCTTGAGTTTAAAAAGAGCAAAAAAAATGATCAAATTGCATTAAGCTTAAGATAAACATACATTTTTTTGAGTTTGAAAGATTGTGGGGTAACCTTCACACCATATCAAAGTTGCTCCATGCTCGAAAATGCTAATATTATATAAACAAGTAGGCAGAGTTACAAAATTAGGATGGAAATGGCATTAACAGCGGTAAATTGACAAATAGTGAAAGAAAACTTTTAGCTTATCTGAAATAGAAGTTTTGCTGAAATTCAAGTTAAGCAAGTTAATAACATGATCCAATTACCAAAAATATTTCACGAAAAGTTTTAAATTTTAGAGTGAAAGAAAGTCTTTGTCTTAAAGTGTAATCAGACAGACAAATGAGCTATAAAAAGCTATTCTTGTGAAACATTTGGTTCCTTCTTGTGAATTTTATAATAGAATTTATGACTATTTTTTAATAAAAGTATTGTTGTTAAAGAAAAAAGGAATTGAAAAAATGAGTTTTCATCAAATAATAAAAATTAAATTCTATGACCTTCTTTGCAAAAAATTTTTGTTATAATTAGTGTCTATAAAAACAACTGTTTTTGATTTAGAATATCCTAGTCATTACAATTTATTGTTGGGCTTCAAAGAGTCATTATATGTAGATAAATGAAGAAACAAAAACTTTTTTTATGAGATTCCTCTTTATGACATACATAATAAAAATAAATTTTTAGTATGTATGTCATAAAAAGTTCATTTTAGTATATAATCAATCAAAGAATTTTTCAATTTATTCCATAAAAGTTTTAAAAGATTCTAGATAACAAAAGTAAAAATCCAGCTAAAACAAAATGGTGTGATGATAATTAAATGCAATTTAATTCTATTATTTGAAATCTTTGTTCTTTTTTCTTTTTTTAAAAAAAATAGGCTGGTAAACTTTTAAGAGATAACCTTTAAACAAAAAAAAAATAAACATTACTCAAGATGGCAAATACTAATGATTTGTATATTTTTGTACTTCTAGCTTCAGATTAGAGCACTTTGCATTGATTTTGAGACCTATGTTTATACAATTCTTAATCAGTGTAAAGTTCTCTATCATTATCATAAGGGGGGGGGGGGGTAGTGTAGTAGTACCCAAATAAATTAATTTACCTATTAAATTTTTGATACCTATTAAATCAAGGTATATTAACCAGTTAATAAATTCAATATATGATTATCATTCAAATATGCTATTCTAATTTAAAGAATACATCTGATTTTAGGGGTGTTGCGAGTTGATGAGTTAGACGATCGTGCTCTAGAAGCATTAAAAGAATTTACTGAGGAGGATGCTAGTAATGTACTTGAACAATTTTGTAAAAGTGACTTATCTCATGTTCAAAATAAAAGTGCCTTCTTGTGCGGAGTAATGAAAACCTATCGCGCTAAGATGAAAAACAAAGATTCTATTCCTCCACCTTCAAATCCTGGTCTAACTGTTAAATCTGATTCAATAGAAACTGTTAAGCAGGGTCCACATGAAGAAAAAGTAAAACAATTGTTAGATAGAACAGGTTACACACTAGATATCACCACAGGCCAGAGAAAGTATGGTGGGCCACCACCAAATTGGGAAGGTCCAGTTCCAGGTACTGGTGAAAAGGTAATTTTTTTTTTTTGTTTTTTTAAATTATAAGCTTTTGTTGATAATTAAAGCTTAGGTGCAAGGATTTGGTTAAGTTTTATAAAATTGAATGGATGAATCCATTTTAGTTTTTTATAAGTTCTAAAAGTAACTAATTTTTTGGTAAAGGTCATAGTTTGTTAAAAATACTATTTTATAATAATAAGAATACTTATACATTATTTGTTGTTGTAGAAATTTTGTTCTCAAATTTTTATTGGCAAACTTCCACGTGATATGTATGAAGATGAACTTGTTCCCATGTTTGAACCTCATGGTACTATATATGATCTTCGCATTATGGTTGATCCTTTTTCTGGTTTAAATAAAGGTTTTGCTTTTTGCACTTATACAACACGAGAAGCTGCCACATTAGCTGTAAAGGAAATGGATGGAAAGCAAGTTAGAGATGGAAAAACACTTGGTGTCTGTCTATCACAAGCAAATAATCGTTTATTTGTGGGTTCAATTCCAAAATCAAAAACAAAACAACAAATATTTGAAGAATTTGCATCTAAAGTAGAAAATCTTAGTGATGTAATTGTATATATTTCATCTGAGGATAAATCAAAAAACAGAGGTTTTGCTTTTCTTGAATTTACAACACATAAAGACGCATCTTTAGCCAGAAGACGATTTATGAGTGGAAGGATTAAAGTTTTTGGTAATATTACTCCAACTGTTGACTGGGCTGATCCAGTTGAAGAACCAGATGATAATGTTATGTCCAAGGTAAAGTTTCCCATTCTAAAATTATTATTTAACAATTTTTTAAGAGCAAGTTATCTGTTGGTTAGATAACTTGCTCTTATTGTGTGACATCTACATGTATTTACATGCCAAACACCTTATTAGCGAAGTTAATTTTCCACTTTATAACACTGGATCATAAATGTATCAAGTAAAAATAACATGCATTTCAAAATTATGAAACTAAACCTCTCTTTGAGTAGACTATCCATCTATAGTATTAAAAATAATAATAGTGTATTTCTGAATTTTATTTTAAACTTCATATTTCTATAAATTTTACTTCATATAGCTAATGTAATGTAGCAAATCACTGATCATAAAAATTGGATTTGGCAAAACCCTATATGGTTTATACAATGATGATAGTATATTAAATCTTGACCAATAAATATGATTTACCAGGTTAATTTTTAAACAGTTGTGTGTTTAATATTCCAGGTGAAAGTTGTCTATGTTCGTAACTTGTCCCCTGCTATTGAAGAGATGAAATTGAATGAACTTTTTAAACAGTATGGTGCTGTAGAGAAAGTTAAAAAATTGAAGGACTATGCCTTTATTCACTTTGTTAATCGAGAAGATGCTATTCGTGCAATTGAAGAATTAAATGGACAAGAGCTTGATGACTTAAAAATAGAGGTATCATTAGCTAAACCTCAAACTGAAAAGAAAGAAGGTCGGCGTGGTCAATCTGGATTTGGTTCACTTAATCAGTCTGAAGGTGGAAGTGTAAGAGGTGGTCATGGGGGAATGAGAGGGGGGTATAGTAATTTTCCTGGTAGTGGTTTTAATGATTATGGGTATAACAGTGGGTATGGAAATTATGATGATTCATCTTATGATAATTATTATGGAGGCCCACCACCTCAGTCTCAACGTGGTGGTGGTACTCCAAGAGGTGCACCTCCAAGGGGAGGGGGAGGAGCTCCTCGTGGAGGAAATTTTGGTTCAAGAGGTGGTCCTAATGTTGCTAGAGGTTTGCCAAGGGGAGGATCTCGTGGTGGTGGTGGAGGAGGAGGTGGTGCTCCTAGAGGGAGAGGTGCAGCATTTAGTAGAGGTGCAATGGCTCCAAAGAGAAAAGTAGATGGAGGTGGTTATGATCAACAGATATCAGCTGCTCCCAAAAGGAGATTTGGTAATGAGCAAGGTTCTGGAGGATGGAATTCACAACCTATTCCACAACAACCATTAAAACAAGAAGGCAATTATTATAGTGATGATTATAGTGGTGGTGGTGCTGGTGGAGGAGGAGGAGGAGGAGGACAGCAGGAATGGTATCAAGATTCTTATGGAGGTCAATGGAAATAATTTTTTTTTTTTGTTAAAGCACGCCCCAAGCGTTTCAATTAACTTTCTAAAACTACCAAAACAACACTCGAAAAGGTGCTAAAACAATGTGAATATATATCAAAACTGTTCATCAACCGGAGTGTAAAAAAATGTTTTTACAAAACAATTGAAGCCAAAAGATGGAAAAAGCATTGATAACAACAACAAAAAATAATTGACTCATAAAGACAGCAAAAATTTGTTCAGTTTACCTGACTAAATTATTGTGTATAATAGTTGTCTTTTTAATTATGTGGAAACCGTCTAAAATTTATATTTTAATTCAGTGTCGCTGTTGCGAAAGGAAAGTATTTAAATTTTTTTAATTTACTTGTTTCGTGCTTTTATGGCTGTCTTAAAATTAGATTCGTTCAACCTATAAATTGTTGCATTTTATTTCTGATTTCCTAAGTTAACTGATGATTTTAAATCACATTTTCGTTTACCTCAAATTCACAAATTCAGCAATTAATTTTCTTTTTACTAATTTTATATTTATTGGGGTGTAAAAAGTGCTTCCTAAATTTTTAATGATGCTTCGTTTTCCTGCAAGGAGATGTTGGTCTGCTATTATCGTGGGTAAGTACTTTTATTGCTGGCTAATACAGCGTCATCTTTTGATTTATCCTCTGTTTCGATTGTTAAGCGTTAACACATGATGAGTTAGATAATTGTTGGTGAAAATTATTGTTAGCAAAACGCTCATGGTTTGCATTACCTCTTGTTTTCCATACTATGAATTCAGTGTTTTTCTTAAGCCAAATGGTTAGATGTTAATTGCAATATGTGCAACACTGAATTGTAAGTATGTACTCAGAAAAAGATAAATCTGAAAACTAGTTGTTTTTATTGTATTTACTTTTTACTGTTTGTAAACTACGTCCTCTTTTCTCATGAGTTATACAGTAGCGAGCTCGAAGATTTTATCTGGTGGAGTGAGAAAAGTTTATTTAGCCATCTACAAAATAATAAACACTTAGCACAAAGCGAACGCGATGCGACAGTGAGTAGTTGTCATTTGTTGGTTATTCCATGTAAAAGTGGGACAAAAAATTGAAATTTTTCAGTCACCCTCTCAGATTTTCTTTAAATTTTAACCAGTGGTACCTATTAATGAAACATGAAAAAATGCAAAATTTGAACTCTCAAATCCAAACGGTTCAAGAGTTATGACATTTTGAAATTCAGCCTAAAACGTTCATTTTTTTACGAAGTCTGCCATTATGGATTTTGTAGTTGTACTTTTAATTGAATAATTTAAGATCTAGTGGAAGAATGTGGCTAAAAATTGGTACCTGACCATTTTTGAGGGTGCTGAATTCAAAAATGTAGATAAAATGTAGACAAGCTTAAATTTTTTGATAGTTTTTTTTTTTATTTTAAAATGACCAGTCAAATTTTTTGTTTTGTTACCATGGGTTGCGCTTTCATTAATTCCCGGAGTTGCCCAAGTATCATGGATTCGATTTTTTTTTCAAATGAATTAGTTGATCCTAGGCTATCTTTATAAAAAAGATGGTTTTGGTTTCTTAAAGTATAGTAAAGATATGTCATTTTGAAATTTAGACAAAAAATTTCTTTATTTGGCCGTTATTCTCTATTTTAGATTTTATAGCGATACTTTTTGTGTGAATAATTTAAGTTCTAGTACAGAAATATGACTGAAAATTGGTACCTGACCATTTTAAAGACGTTGAATACAAAGATGAAGAGAAATTAATCCAATTCCTAATATTTTA
Organism: Hydra viridissima; assembly: GCF_058129835.1. Lineage (NCBI taxonomy): Eukaryota > Metazoa > Cnidaria > Hydrozoa > Anthoathecata > Hydridae > Hydra > Hydra viridissima. Next base: position 15,510,780 of record NW_028324302.1, on the reverse strand, counting down.
GAACAATTTTTGAATTTTAAAATGTCAACAGTCCTTTTTTTTTCTTGTGACCATAATTTGCATTTTGCTTATTTCTGGAGTTGCCTTACTCTCATTGTGAAATAAGATGTTTTTGAAATTTTTGGGTCTCTGACAGAAAATAAAAAATTCTATTGCTTGGCATAACTTGCATATTTATGATCAATATTTTCAAAAGTATACATGAAAATATAATTTACTATGCAGCAAATTGAAAAAATGATTTCTTTTTTTATTATTTTAATAATTAGGTAATATTTCAAAATGTTTGTTGCATGCTAAAATTTTAGGTTACATGTTCAAATGTTGTGTAAAAAAATAAGAAACTAAAATGCAAACTTTTTTGAAAAATATTAAAAACCTGCTTTATTGAAAAAAGCTCAAAAATAAAAATGAAAAGGAATAACCAAATATTACTAAAATTGAAGTTTATATCATTTAAATAATGAAAGTAAAATATTAATCAACTTTCACTGAAAAGATAAAACTTGTTCAAATAGAGTTTCATCTTCTTTTGAGATATGGTACTGACGCCCAGAAGATGCTGAAGGTGTTTTAACAAGAGAAATTACATTCATTCTTGGCACCCAGCAATTATCATCCCGCTTTGGCCAGTAGTACGACCGACTTGGATAATGTGGATGCATAAACTTTACCATAAAATCATCATTCTCTTTATCAACTTCAGAAACCATACCAAGCCAGTAAAAATTGTCGTATTTGCAAAATAGGTATTGTGACATCATAACATTGTCAATTTTAATTTCATATTTTTGTTTTTTGAGGAAGTCAAATGTAAGAGCAAAATCATCATCATCGGATACCCTTTTCATTTTTATTATTGAATGAGAAGATGGTATAAATTGATGGAAACTTCTTGTCCCAGGAATAGTGGTTGCTATTAAAAGTCTCTGAGTAAGTTTGTTTCTTATTAGCTCCATTTCTTCAGCAGTGAAGTACACAAACGTAATCCCACTGATTGACTTTTGACAGTATTCAAACATTGCTTGAGAAGACAGTATATGACCTGTGGTTGGACTCTGCAAGCTAACTGTTGCAACAAGCCTTTTAACAGTGCCACCTATTCCATCGCATGGAGATTTTCCATGGCTTGTTGCAAAGAAATTCCAGATGCAACGAACAGAAAAATCTTGAGCGTGGTGACATAAATTGTAAAAATGTTTGCAGTTCTTATACTGCCCTGCACAGCCATCAGAAAAATAATGAATTTTTGTAATTGTGAGACAAATATGAGTTTTTATATGATTAATGGTTTTATGCATAACTTAATTGATAAATCCAACATCATGGTTCAAATCATCTGAAATTACACAAAAAGAAGATATTTCCAAGTTCACTTTCTTGTAGTAGATGACAACTGGATGAAGGGAACATTGACTCTTGCTCCAATGGTAACTCTGTATCTCGTCTTGTACTACAAAAGTGTAATTCTCTGCAAAATCTGCCAGTACAATAGCCTCATCAATACTAATTGTTTCTTTGAGATGCTTTAGATTGCTAGATTGTGATTTTGCTATAAATGAATGAGAAGTAATATTATCAAGTTTTTCACACAGGAGCTCTATGTATTTATTTAATGGAAGTTTTATTGTTAATTGTTCAGTTCTATCTGTTGTTGTCCACTGTTTAAAATCCACTGACCGTTCATTTTCATCACTGTCTTATTGCTCTTTTGGATCATCATTTTGTGTGAGATACTGCTGGAAATAATTTTGGGCAGCTTGTATGCCAGGACAACTATTGCATCGGTGAACCATGCAAACTTTAGATTTTCTGCTGCAGACAATCTTTTCAATGATTTCATGGTAAGATGTTTCAAGGCCTATAGCACTCAACATTAATTTAACATTTTGGTGTATTGTACACACACAAACAGAATGTGTACCTTTTGGACCAGCAAGGATGCACCATTTAGGCCGAAGACTGCAAAATTTAGAAAAACCAATTTTATGGCCTGCGTACTTTGTCATATATGCCACATAGAGCTCCTTAAGTTACACAAAATCAATTTTTTTGACATGTATTTTCTTTCCCCAACACTTACAGTCTATTTTATTTACCTGGCATTTGCCTTGAATACTCATCGTCACAATAAAAAAGCTTTACAAGTTCTATAACATCTTTACTGTTCGATGCCGTTCAACCACATCAGGGTATGCTATGATGCCTTTTTGGTCGCGTAAAAACATTGCATTTTGAATTTTGTGTTTTGAAACTGAAAACTCTTTTGCTGCTTTTCTGATAGACCAAGATTTTGGGGTTAATGTCAAAATTTGAAGTTGCTGCCTTCTGATAGAAACCTTAAGTTTTTCTTTCATGCATTCTACAAGGAAGTCTAGATCGCCAGCTTTGGTTTGAATTTCCTTTAGAAATTCATTTTTTGGTGCAACAAGATCGGATTCGGTTACATCCAGAGCAGTTGCAAGCTTCTTAATAACTGCTTCTTTAACTTGCTTTATCTTTCTTTTTCCAATTGAAGGCTTGTTAGAGGTTTTGGGAAAATGAACTTTTAGAGGAGACACTTCAAGTTCGCATAAAGTACTGTTGAGTAATGATCTTGTTGATTCCATTATAATTTGTTTTTCCATATTATCTTCAGTTAATTTTATCTCCAACTTGTTCTCTTCTGATTCTTCACTTCATGCTAATTTATGTCTGCATTGTGGACAAAGTTTTTCACCTGGAACTACGAATTTGCTTTTCCTGTATAGGTACTTTGCTGTATCCAAGTTGATTTCGCGAAGACTACCTAAAAAAAGGGAAGAGCTCTTTTAATATGTATAAAAATTTTAATAAAACCTTAAAAAGTTTAAAGTTGCAAGGAATTTAATAGTGCACTTTCAGAAGTCAGCTAAAAGGTTAAATATAGCTAAAATAGAATTTGGCTGCCAATAATTTCATTATTGTAACTCACAACATTTTCAGAAAACTGAAAGTTATGATTACTGTAAATACCTTTTATAACTTTGTTATGCGTATTAAATGGATTGCAGCACCGTGTTAATTTAGTTGTATAACGGTTCAAATAAACATGTTTATAATGGAGACAAGTTGTTGGTTTGACATTTATCATTGAGAGCCCAGTCCTCCACATTAATATTTCTCTTTCATATTCAGGAATATCTTCAAAATGTTCAATACCCAGCAACGATGTATATGTTGTGAGATGACATTCACTTTCTAGGTTGATTCCAATGGAGCACTATTGGCTGTTTGCCATGACTAAGAAACTGAATTACCAAACAAGATTTAATAATCATTTAATCTAAAATTAAAATAATTTTTTTTATTGAAATTTGTTATTGCTAACTGTTGTTTCAAAACTATATTTAGACGACATAACTGACGTCCCAAAACTATATTTATATATCACAGAAGGCGTTGCAAAACTATATTTTTCATTATAATTCACATCACAAAACTTTATTTATATATCAAAATCAACCTTAATAAACTGTTTTTACACACCACAATTGAACAATTGAGTCAGGCAGTTTGTGAAAATATTACCCCGTTTTATGGTTAAGTAATATTATACCATTTTAAAATTCAAAAGTTATTCTAAAATATTAGGAATTGGATTAATTTCTCTTCATCTTTGTATTCAACGTCTTTAAAATGGTCAGGTACCAATTTTCAGTCATATTTCTGTACTAGAACTTAAATTATTCACACAAAAAGTATCGCTATAAAATCTAAAATAGAGAATAACGGCCAAATAAAGAAATTTTTTGTCTAAATTTCAAAATGACATATCTTTACTATACTTTAAGAAACCAAAACCATCTTTTTTATAAAGATAGCCTAGGATCAACTAATTCATTTGAAAAAAAAATCGAATCCATGAGACTTGGGCAACTCCGGGAATTAATGAAAGCGCAACCCATGGTAACAAAACAAAAAATTTGACTGGTCATTTTAAAATAAAAAAAAAAACTATCAAAAAATTTAAGCTTGTCTACATTTTATCTACATTTTTGAATTCAGCACCCTCAAAAATGGTCAGGTACCAATTTTTAGCCACATTCTTCCACTAGATCTTAAATTATTCAATTAAAAGTACAACTACAAAATCCATAATGGCAGACTTCGTAAAAAAATGAACGTTTTAGGCTGAATTTCAAAATGTCATAACTCTTGAACCGTTTGGATTTGAGAGTTCAAATTTTGCATTTTTTCATGTTTCATTAATAGGTACCACTGGTTAAAATTTAAAGAAAATCTGAGAGGGTGACTGAAAAATTTCAATTTTTTGTCCCACTTTTACATGGAATTACCCTTGTGAGCTGCGTACTGTTTTTTTGTTTTGTTTTTTTATGAGTAAGATTAAAAAGGTTGGGCGTAACAAGTTTGAAATCCTAATTGCTGGTCGTTAGCTCAGGGAAAATATGATAGTGTTGATAATCTGTTTTTAAAAAAAAAAAAAAAAAGAATTTACATACTTCGATATATTTTGACAATTTTATGTCTGAAACATTTTCTGCCGACAAAATGTCCAAAATTTATTTTCTATTCGCATATTTTGACATGATACTACGTCTGAAACATTTGCTGTTTCTTATTTTTGATCTTACAAACTTACATCGCATTTCCCTTTAATTTGAAAAGAAGAAAGTTTTGACTAGAATGTAAAAATGTTAAATTTATTATTTTATTACTGAATGTGGCTTTTATTATATGCTGTCTAGAGCCACAAATTAAGCTAAGTAGAATTTTTGAAGGGTCGAACCATTTACAGCATAAATTTCTATGATCTAACAGTCTACAACATAAAGGAATAGAAAATAATTTTTTGCCAGAATATTCAATTGCGTTCCACGATCGAATATATCACAACAGAAATATAGGGTCGAATAATTTAATTTTTCTCCAGCGTGGCGTTTCAGGTTAAATTAGATTAACCACAGGACAACCAACAATTTCAAGCAGCGGTTAGAATGCAATTTTAACCGGAAGAAAATATCCGGCCAAAATTAATCATTTGATTTTTCCGAACCGTTATAATTGTTTTTTTGAAGAGTCGTGATCTTCACCGAAAATTTATTTCAAATAAAACAAATATCAATGGTAATGTTCGACTGCTAAATTTTTTTTTTCTCAAATGTTTTTTAAAGAGAAAGCATCACTTTTAAGATTGTAACTGATACAACTCAAATAAATAACTTGGCAATTAAATGCCTCAGAATCAAGTGTTTAATGTTTCTGCACTCCTCAATTAAATCCAGCGTTGCCACATGGCCTTATAGGATACCGATGTTTGGAAAATTGGCATTTTTTTGATCCAATGGCATTCTATGACCTTTTAGCTTTATTTTGGCATTTTGACTCAGAAAAATTTTAAAGTCTTGTAAAAGTATTTATTTTGAAAAAAAAAAAGTTGAAATTGATTTTTACTTCTCGTGATTTTTAAGGATGATGAAAAACACCTTTTGACTTCCAATCCGAAGGTTAGCTTGTTGATCCAATTTAGAAATAAACACTTAGCTAGCACAAGTATGTTTAAATGGTATTTGTTTCTTTAGAAGTAAAAAGATTTCTAGTCTGGTGTTTGATGAAGTTTGTTCAAAATAAAGTGACGGAATTATTTTGAAACAACCAGGACCAATCAAAACGAATAAAAATATGATGCCTTGGAAAGCCAACTTCCCACGTTTGAAATATAAAAACAATTTTCCTCGTTGTATTAAAAAACGCTTTTTAATCGAATTATTCGTTTTTCGCGGTTAAAACGGTTGTATTAAACGATTGTCCGGCGGTTAAAATAGATTTCGAACAAAGATCTCTCGATGCTAGCGCCTTTTGATCCAAATGCTATTCGCTTGTAAATTTTTATATCACACCCAGTTTAATCATAATTCTATTCTGAAAAGTAACTTTGTCTTTATGTGCTAGAATTCTGTCAAATGGTTTTCTAACACAAAATCAAAAAGAATTTTATTGTTGTAAAAAATTTTTTATTATTCGACTTTAAAAAGGTTTTCAGAATTCAATTCTTGCAATACAAGAGACGCATAAAAAAAATTGATTGACAAAAAAAAATGTGAAATGTTCAGTTTTTTAAACAAATTTTATTTTATCTATTAAATTTACATTATTTTATACCACTGATCTCAAAATATAACTGGTAGCGTATTCAATTGTCTTTTTCAAAAAAATTGGCCTCCCAAGATGGCGGCGATCGGAGCTGCTAGCGGTGATCGATGTACATTTTATAAGGCTTTTTACAGAGATATGAAAGAAAATAATTAGAGTTTTGAAATAAATACAGGAGTTCCTTCTAGGATTATTTAATACATAATTGTAATTAATGAATATGGTATTTAATAAAAATATTAAATACAATATATTTTTTTTAATATATATTATTTTACCTATATATTATTTTTTGTAATATTCCAGCTCTCAATGATTGAGTCAATTGTTTTTGACTTGTTATTGAAAACGACTTATAAGGGAATTTTTTGATAACATATATTTTTTATGTTATCAAGCATCAACATTATCTTATCAAAAAATGTATGATACATAAATTTACAATAAACCATCTGCATTAAACATTGGAATGCATTAGTACTTTCTTATCATTTCGAACAAAGCAGTTTTTTAAAGTTCAAAGACAAAGGAGGTTTAATTAAACCAACTAAAAGTGTTGTTATAATGTGGGAAGAAACTGAAAGATGTTTCCAAAGGTTGCTTGCCTTAATAAATGGCCACCTTCCAAATCAAGTAGGAATTCAAATGCCATTTCTAGAGCTGTTTTGAGATCAGTTGATTACTCAAAAATATTTAATGAACAAACTTCTCATATGTTTGACTCAGCTATAACTGATAACCATTTATTTGCACTGATTAAACTTACTTCAGAAAACTATGCAAAAATACATTTTTATCACCTGGGTAAAAAACAAAATGCCAAATTAAATGGAGAAAAGCTTAGGAAAGAATTAACCCTTTTACTCCCTGTGACAAACCTCGCGATTTTCCCTGTGATCCACTGTGCGGGTCATGCAAACGTCCGCAATTTAACTATGCTTTTATAACGATTCATGTATTGTTCTTTACAGATATGGAAAATAGAAAAATTTTTATATCAAATGCTGAAAACCGTTTGTCAAAATTCAATTTAGTTCAAAAGATATAGCATTTTAAAAAATGGTTTTAAAAGAACTTATTCAAATATGGAAGAAATTTTAAAAATTGTTATGGAGGATAGCAGCGATGATATAGAGTTTTTATGATAAACCTTTTATTTTTTTGCTATGAACTAGTTAAATGATTGCTAAACCGTTTTTAAACAAGTTTTATTTGTTTACAACATAATATTTGGATTTTTTTTTGGATTTTACTTCGAAAAAGCAAAATTTTATTTTATGTTAAAGGCCGTTTTTTAAGTCATGTGACGTCTTACAATTGTGATAAATAATTTTTTTTTAGTTATTTTGTTCGATCAAGGTATTAGTAAAAAAAGATGCCAAGTTTCAGAGAGATTGGTTTATTGTTTTAGTCACTACAAGGTCTAAAAGTGTTTGAGTCAGAATCAGGAATTTTGACTTTGGGAATATAGCGGAAAATATCCCGGGAGAGAAAGGGTTAACAAAACTTATCATATTCAAAAACCAATCAAAAATATCTTTATATGATATATGTGATATAATATATATATATATATATATATATATATATATATATATATATATATATATATATATATATATATATATATATATATATATATAATAACTCTAGAAGGAACCTCTGAGTTGTGTGTAATCACAGCGCTCAGCTAATAGTCCATGCAGCATTTATAATTTTTTAGTGCCTATCTGATAAACTAATGCCTAAAAAATATTTTATCTTAAAAATAAAATCAGCTGCTTACCATGCTGTTGTGTTATTAACCTTCTAGCACACAGCATTTGGTAGTTAAGAACTAAAAGGTACATAAATTATATAACAAATGCTAACTATTTGAAATTTGAGATTTCTGCACAACCAAACAAATACTTTTCTTCAATATTATTAAACAAACTAAATTTTAGTAAACTAAAATTAAAATTTGTACTTAGTTTTACTGAGAATTTTTACTTTACTATATTTATTCTAAAAAACGAAAAACAGAAAGTTAATATAGAACAACTTATTGTAAGAATAGGTTTTGTTAAATAAAAAGATATTTATATTTGAAATTTATGTAAATATGTAATATTCCATTATTTTTATGAAAAAAATCTGTTAAATTAAAAAAACTAGATTTTTATTAGAAACTTATATATTTATCAATATTTGAGCTAAAGAAATAAAACTTGATTATCATCAGTTTCTTAATTTTCATAACCATTCGTTAATTCCGCCGTCATCTTGGGAGGCCAAAACTGGCTTCAAAAAATTTCCCGTATACACTATCCAGTTATATTTAGAGTCCAGTGTTTTATACCAATATGATAGTCTAAGAAATCATTTGAAATGCGAGTACGTAGATGGCTATAAACCAAAGCGTTTCTAGAGAAATCATGCTCAACTTTTACACTGCAGAACGCTGGACCGTTAACTTCTTGCGAGATTTCTATTTTCATTTGAATCCATTGAACGTAGAATTCACTCATTTATAGTTTCGTGGATTGAAAATCCATCATGGCCGAATATATTGGTAAAAATGCATCGAAATATTCATCTTTTAAGCTTCATGATGCATCATTTAGCCTTTGATATGCTTCTGCATCAGTATGGAAATTTTCAATCATCAAAAAAAGGGAGTCCTAGCGTGATTCAATGTCTATACGAGGCTTTTTTAAATTTTTAAATGTTTGAATATATGCCACTTTTTTGGATTCAATAGCAGCTTTTCTGATGTTATTCAATGCATCTTTAATCATTGACGTTATGTCCTTGGCAGCTAGCTGATACACATGCGCGCCACAAAGCATGACTGAATAGAACGATATTGTCTGCAATCTTTTTCATAACTAAAATTTACATATTTTTTTTAAAAATCTATAAAATGGCTGTGTTGATGCAATTTTAAATGAGAATGGAATTGAATATAAATTTACAGATATTTTAAATGATAATTTTCTTTATCAGCATATTAACATACCAACTTTCCAGCTGTCAGATGAACTTGGGAATACCTAAGATTTAATCTTTACAACTCAATCAGCAAGTGTTAACGAAATAGATTCAAAATTTGTTTTGGGAAACATAACTAGGGGCCATCTAAGTATATGTTTCAGTTTCATCTTGTCTGATAAAGCAATCCGTGACAATAAAAGTAAGCAAAGATTTATGTTTGCTAATTCCAATTTTGAACGAATATCTGACCTAATTTCAAATGTTGACTGGATACAATGCTTCAGTAACAAAAATGTACAAGAAATGTTTGATGAACTGATTTTTTATACTGAGGTGGCATGTAACCATTTCACTTCAATTAAAAAGATATTAAACTCTTTAAAAATTAGACCAGCATGGGTTAATGCTAAATTAAAGTTTCTTATTAGAAGATATAAAAACTGCTCATGTAAATGGAACAACCCTGTTTTAAAATCTAAATACAAATTGATTTGCAAAAATGTCGCAGATGAGATTAAGAAAGTGAGACAAAACTTTGAGCTTAATCTGGTAAAAAGAGCCACCAAGAATCCAAAGCTTCTCTACAGCTACATGAACAATCAACTAGCAGTCAAAGATACTATAAAAGCATTAAAGGGAGCAAATGGCAAAACCAATCAAAATATAAAAGATGTTGCTGATATCTTAAACAAAAATTTTCAAGCTGCATTTGTGAAAGAAGATGATGGTCCACTGCCTTCTTTTGATTTAAGAACTGCTGAAACATTCATTATGAAAATTGAAGATTTTACATATGAAGATGTCTATCTAAGATTAAAAAACTTAAAAGATAACAAATCAAGTGGCGTTGATAATTTACATTCAGCTATTTTAAAGAATTGTGCATCAGCCTTTGCCATTCCACTTACGTATATTTTTAAAGAATCGTTTAAAACCAGAAAACTGCCAGTGCAATTTAGATCAGCAAATATCACTCCTCTGTACAAAAAAGGCGAAAAAACCTTAGTGGGAAACTACCGACCGGTATCACTCACCTCAACTGCATGTAAAATAATGGAAGGTATAATCAGATGTAAACTTGAAACTTTTCTACATAAGTTCAAACTAATAAGCAAGCAACAGCACGGTTTTGTTAAAAATAAATCATGCTTAACGAATCTACTTGAAACACTTGATTTTATTTCAACCGTCTTAGAGAATGGTAAACCTGTTGATGTTATTTTTTTTGGATTTTGCCAGGGCATTTGACACAGTACCACGTAAAAGATTGTTGCTTAAACTTACAGCTTATAGAATATCTGATCTGACAATACAATGGATTGAAGCATTCTTAAAAGAAAGAAAACAAAGAGTTGTGATAGGCGAGAATGTATCCTCTTGGGCAGAAATTACCAGTGGTGTGCCACAAGGGTCAGTAATTGGACCACTCTTATTTGTACTATTTATAAACGATTTGCCTAATACTTTAAAAAAATCTAACAAAGCTATATGCTGACGACACCAAAATTATTAATGAAATGCATCAACTCTTTCTTTGCAATTAGATCTCGATTCAGCTTTTAAGTGGACTCAAGAATGGCTTGTGAAATTTAATATTTGAAAATGTACGGTCATGCACTTTGGCCGAAATAACAAAAAATCACACTTTTATATCAATGAACAAAAGTTAAACATAACAGAATCTGAAAGTGATCTTAGAGTAATCTTCTCAAGCAACCTGAAATGGAAAAATCATGTAATAAAATGCGTAGGTAAAGCCAACCAAATGTTGGATCGGATTAAAAGACTGCTAAGAATTCTTTATGTTTCTTTTGTGCGACCACTGTTAGAGTTTGCAGTACAAGTTTGGTCACCTATTCGAAAGGGAGAAATTGAATTATTAGAGAGAGTTCAACATCGTGCAACTCGATTAATACATTCACTTAAAAAAATCAACTATGAGCAGGGGCGTGTCTAGGGGATGTCTGCTACGTCGCTGGACATACCCAAAATATGTATATATACATATTTTTTCACAACTTCAATATTTCGTTAAGTAAATATGATGCGTCGGTAGATAAAAGCAAACAGAGCGAATAATTATAATAAACTAAAGCAATAATTAAGCAAACTATACAAGGTTAACTGTTCGAACGGATGGTAAGAAGTTATTAATCCGGGATAACAGTTAGATTTACGGTTTAGTATTTTATTATACGCCAAGTTAGAATTATTTTGTTCTATCTCCAAGTTTAAATGTTGGGAGAAAGTTTTTGATTTTTTTCTTAAAGTAATAATTATTTAAAAACTTAGTCTTAATTTTTAAAGAAATAATAACTTATGCTTTAAATAATTTATGTTTAAACAAATTAGAAAAAAACTTGTAAAATAGAGCGCATTTTAGAAGTAATCATTACTTACTAAAATTAATAACTCATTTTCTCCCAACTTTTAAAATAGGAGATAGAATTAAATAATTCTAACCTCGCGCATAGTGCTTGTCAAATCGAGAACGGTCTAAAGTTTATTAAAAAAAAAAAAAAACGATTTATATATTTAAACGGAGGTTGTTTTAATTTTTGACTTAAACAAATTAATAAGAAACTTGAATGGACATACCTTTTTTTATTAAGTTATAAGGTACTTCATTTTTTAAATATTTTCTTTTGTTAATTTAAAAAAAATAAAAGTAATTATTTCTTAGAGAACAAATTCCGGACTTCCCATTTCAATTACACCCTGAGTAAAGTTTTAGTCAAATTCTATTGATATTTATCATCAGGAGGAGAAGACTGTAATTAACAACAAGCATATATTAAACTATATCAATGGACATCCCCAACTATTTTATACAAAGCTGTGTATCTTTTTAATTACTTGCATTTTAAAAAATATAAAAAGAAAGAAAGGGTTTTAAACATTAAAAATAAAATTTGGACTTCCCTTGGTACATACACCCTGTTTAGTGAGTATTTATTAAACATTTCTTAAACATAAAGTTTAGACAGTTTTTCAACAATTTTTTTTTGCTTCATATAAGAATAGGTCGTGTGTAATTGTTAAGCGTTGGTGCTGACTATGGTTATCATCATTTTCTTCTAAAAATAGATAGCGTGCGAAGCGATGATGTTTGATAATGGTTAGCATCATGTGCGATAAAATATCGGGCGATTGCTAAGCCGTCTTACCTCATATATGCGTTTGTGAATGAGGAAGGGGGGGGAGGGGGATGCTAAAATTTAACTTTTTTTTTTTTTTTTTGGGGGGGGGTTAAAACTGCGACTTACCCAAAAAAATTCCTGTACACGCCCCTGATGAGTATCGTCTAAAAGCTCTTGTCTCGACTGCCTTTACAAAAAGGAGACAACGAGGAGATATGGTTCAACTTTATAAATTCTTCAACGGTTTTATCGATTTGGAAACAATAAAAAAAATTAGTATTCAAAAAGCTCAAACAAGAGGTCACAGCTTTAAATATGTCAAAGAAATCACTAAGCAAGCATCTCGTGAAAACTTTTTATTTAATAGATCGGTCAATTTATGGAATAGCTTGCCAAGTGAGTTGGTTAAAGCACAATCAGTTAACAGTTTTAAAGCAGGTCTTGATTGCTGGTTGAGCAGCAATTAAGCGAATCGGCTGTCATAGTGTGTTGATACCACACTCACTGGCTCACACCAGTTACAGTATTTACTAATACTAATACTAAAGTATTTCATACTTTGATGATGTTAAAATGCTATAAAATGTTATAAATCTTCAATTTAAACAATAACTGACATTTTTTTCATCCGTTACTTCTTTTTCTTTTAATTCTGATGTCAGATTTGAATTTAGCGCATTAATACTATGTAAGAAGTGTCAAAATTAATGCAATAATGTTTTAGTTACCCCATGTTATATGCCACACTTCCTTTTTAAATTTCGCACTTGAAGTGCGAAATATAGTTAAGCCGGAATCTTTGAAAGCAAAATTATGCGGCGCATAAATTTGTTACAATAAAAAGTCATTAAAAAACACCGTTACCATACAAAAGCATTAATAAATAGTACAAATAAATAGAAAATATGAGAAACTTTATCACAATTTTTTATATAAATCCAATAAAAAATAGCCCTGCATCACCGCGACGTAAGAAAAGTTAATTTTAACTGAAAGGGCTTTAATTATTCTTTTCGATTTTGTAAACCTTGGCTTTATATACCAAATAAAGAGGCAAAATGAACATAACAGCGCCGACGATGTAGCAAATCATGGAACCAAAACTCCAGTACACTAAAAAAATAAAAGATGTTACTTTTGATTTTAAAAGCTATTTTTATGCCCATAATAAGTAATTATTTTAGCAGAGAAAATTCAAATAAGACTACAAAGGGAAAAACATAGTTGTCTAATTCCACAACTTTTCGCATTTGAGATCTTCTCACCGTATAACTTACCTATAATTTAGACAGTATACCAGCAAAAAAACGCTTTGTTTTTCGCTTGTATATTGATGTTATGTTACAGGAGATATCGAGGTGTTTAAAAGTGTTTAAAATCCAAGGTTTACTCAAGTCACAAATTTCCATTTTTCTTAAAGTAGAAAAAATGGGACTACCTCTGTACTCTTTATACGGTAAATAAAATATAAATATTTGAGGGTGAAGAGGACGGAGAAGTTGGTAGTAGCCGAGGACTAAAAGTAGAAACTTTAAATCTCAGAAAGTACTTTTATAACGGTCAAATATTTTGAAAGGAAAAAAAAAAACCAACCTAAAAGGAACAAAGAAGAAATTTTTTCGAACAAAAAAATTCGAAAGTTATTAAATCGAAGGTGTTTTCGAATTCAACAGTTTCGTTCTAAATAACTAGTAGCTTCCAAAGACTAAATTAAGCTATTTTTAAAAGAAAATGGCCATCTCCGAAGAGCGAGTTTCTTCAGACTTTGAACGCGTTATAGAAAAACAAAAGTTTGATAAAGAAGCTTTTAACAGTAGCGCTGAAACGGATGCGATGTTGGACGAAATAGCCGCAAAAGTAGATTTATTGAATCTCGAAAAAAAAGATATTTTAGTCAGTAGCAATCGCGAACAAGAAACCATCCAAAAACAAAATGAGCTTATAAGCACGCTTACCTGCCAACTGAAAATCATTTTTGAAGAGTACCAAGCAGCATGCAAAGAAAGAGATTACTATGAAGAGTTAAACGAGACGTTGATCCGTTGTTTAGAAGTAAAAGAAAGTAAAACTCAGCGAAACCGTGAGGACGAAACTGAAGACAAAGTTGAAAACAATAAAAATGATTCCAAACCCGGTTTGACAGTCGAAGAGGCCGACAACAAGACTACTCCACAAACGGACGAGGCAACTGACAAAAATGAACAGGGTAACTCTTCGGATGCTCAAAAGATTTCCAAGGAAAATAAAAGTATTACAAGTGCAGAGTTAACTCAACTAAATCGAGTGCTTTTAAGAGAAATCTTTGAGCTTCGCCACCAAATTGAAACGATGAAAGAGAATATCCGAGATTATTTAATTTCCGACACAGATGATCAAGAAAGCGAATGCGATTCAACCATTAGTCAAGAGAATGAGCATAGTTGCGAACTCTGTAATCCGACCGAATTAAGAAATATAGAGGAAGACGGGGAATCAAAGAGCCAGGCGACAATTGAATACAAAAACCAAGACGATGAAGGTGAAAAACTAAACGCATAAAAGTTATGCAAAATGTATGGTTGATTAGACATGAACCGAATCTTTCAAAACAATGTAACATAAACTTCTATAAAACTTTGGATAAACTTGGTTCCAAAAAACTTGTTTTAATCTTAGAATTTCATTTTATTTGGATTTTTGTGAAGATTTATGGAAAAATTGCAAGAGTAAATTGCTTATAATATTTAAAAAAGAGGTTCATGTAATAGTTACTAAAAAATTTGGAATGGTTTTTAAAAATGCAAATATATATCACATTATAAAATATAGTCTCATTTTTAGAGTAAGCAATCTGGTTAGAGTTTTTATAGTTAAGATGTTTTTTTTCCGAATAAGATTGCGGATTATGACATTTATATTTATTATCAGGTTTTATCTAACTTTTGATCATTTTGTTTCGAAAACTGATTTAATGCAACTAAAATAATCTGATCAGTTTCTCTTTTCACGCGGTTTTTTTTAAACAATCATAAGTATCTTCATATCGTCTGTAAAAATTATTTTCGCTCATAATTGTAGTACTTAATTTAAAAGCTTACCAGTGTCCTGCTTTGATAACAGTTTTCACAAGATTTGAAAATTTACAAATTGTTTTAGATACGCATAATAAAAAATGGTGTGAATGGTCTTTATTATTGTCTAAATTTGATATTTTTAGAAAAAATTTATACACTTTAATTAGTATAAAAAATTTATGCTCAAAATTTACTCAATATTTATGTACTTTTCTCTTTATTTTTTGACATTGAAATCTAGATTGCCGTAGGGCGCCGGTTAAAATTTTAAAAAATAAATTACTTTCCCTTCACACAGAAAATCCTTACATTTCATGCTCTTTTAACCTTCAACAATATCATTTTAGTTCAAGCTTTTTTATTTACTCCGCAGAAAGCATAGTGAATCAATTGTAGACTCGTCTATTTCTTAAAATTGCAAGCCTACAGGCTTAGCATCTTTATTGCTATTCCCTTTATCTCGATCTTGCTAAGTTTTCTAAGTTCTTTGTAAATTTGTCAAATATACTAGAAGCTTAAAAGAGGCTCTTGAAACACCTTGTTTCTATTAGGAAGTCATGGCTCCCACCTTTCAATAGAAGATTTAGACTGCTTCAAAGAAAATGGTGTATTGTTTTGTTCAATTCAACCTCATTGAAGCCACAAACCCCTTAGATTGCAGTACATTTAGTCACACAAATACAGCTTGCAATACATGGATGATTACAATATACCAGGCATTGTGAGTAATTCCTTTCCATTGGCATATACCCCAAACAATATCATAGCTGGGTTTAAAACAGGAATTTTTCCACTAAATGTTAACTTTTTCAGTGAACATGATTTTATGCCTGCATATACACTATCAATAAACTAAAACCAGAACCAGGCCCCTGCTATGGAAAGTTTAATCTTAAGTGTAGATAGTTTTATTCATGTTGACTTAACATCAAAGAAAGACAAGTCAGAGTTAATTACTAAAAAGCTTTAGAATCATATTGCCATATTTCATCTTAAGACAACAGTGATATTCTTTGTGCAGATAAGCTAACTCAATTCTAACTCCTGAAAATTTGATGTGGGACAGTAATAGCAGCTAATTATTAATTAAATAAAAGCAACTAATTTTTTTACAAAATAAAATTTTTTACTATCTCAAGGTGGGTAATCAAGGTGTCTACAAAAAAGAATTTAAAAAACTTTCTAGAATTCTGAAACATCCTATTATATACTTACTTTATTTTATTTTATTTTGTTTGTTTTTTGTTTTTAGATGGTTGTGACATTTTTTTTCAAAGGTTCAGATTGATTTTTCCGAACTTTCCAACAACTTATATAATAATATTACTTTGGCTTAACAGCCTATGGTTAACTTTCGCATTGTGCAGTCTTCCACCACCTATAAGTTAATTTCTTCTTTGTTCTTAAGACAATCAAGATTTTCTTCATCATTTTTGAAAGTAATTTAGATTCTTTTTCTTGCAAGAAAATTTTTCTTCAAAATATTGGAGAAAGATTATCGTCATTGCAAAGCTTATAGTCTTTTTTATTTTGGCTTTGTCATATCATAATTGTTAGAGGAAAGATTAATTTATGAAATTTATAATGGGTAAATTTTTGAAAAAAATTAAGACAAAAAAAACTTAGTAACATTATTTTGAGTAACAGAATATAAACATACCAAAACAAGTCACTGAGGGAGCAATTGCACGCGACAATGCTCCGATTGAGCGAAATTTGCCAATATTTTCACCACTGTCACTATCAGCAGCTGAATAAAAAGAAAAGAAAATCTCAAATAAAATTACTCTAAATATTTCAGCAAGCAATAAACTCAGTTATGAAGATAGATAAAGTATATTATTTTAAACTTACAATACTGTGTAAACAAAGAAGTAAGAAGAGGTACTACAGTTCCTGCTCCTAAAAAAATATACAAATTAAATATTAAATTATTTTTATGCTGTTAAAGTATGAGAATAAAATAAGTAAAAAAATGTTAATAATACATTCTTTCTAATATTATTTCATAATTATTTATTTTACTGCTCCTATTATACACATAATAGACTCACCAAATGAATAGAGCAGCATTGCAAAGTACATGCCTGTCACAGAAGATGTCACACTTATTACAAGCATAGATGGGATTATTACTGCAATACCCTAAAAATATTATACTATTATAATCAGGACAGTTGGAAAAATTTTTAGTTCAGAGGGAGGAAAAAAAAGCATTTTAAAAGTGCTACATTTACTCTTAAAAATCTAACAAAAATAAATGAATATGAAAGAACAAGTGGTTGTTAAATTAGGACTTTTGGATTGATTAACTTTTGTATGAGAAAAACTTGCAGTTTGATTGAAGATTAACTAATCTAACATTATCTATAAATTAATAAGAGAATAAAAATTTAAGGACTTCTTGTTTTACTGAAAAATCCACAGCATGCAGTCCAGGGTATCAGTTCTGAAGTTAGATTCCAGAGATGAGAGTGAAATGCTATGATATCTTAAGTCATGGTATTTTTATATAAATTCTAGTTTATTTTAAAAAATGATAAAAATTATTACATATTTGTATTACCTCATAACAAAAATCTGTGAAAAAGTGAAAACTTTGAAGTTTTTATCAAAATGGCTGAAGCAACAAGTGTAAATTGTATTTGTTAAAATATTTTTAGAAAGTATACAGATAAAGTTATTAAAGTAACTGCTTTTTACAGGTATATTTTATTGATTGACAGGTATACATTATTTGATTGACAGGTATATACTTTATTTGATTGATTCAGCTTACTAAAAAAAAACTTAAAGTATATATATAAACTTTTTTCAAAATAACTCAGGTAAGCCTAAATAACAATGAAGCCATAGCTTGCTTGCTAATGTCTGAAACTCACTTTTTGTGATCTTTTAATTTCAGCTTTGTTTATGGTTATTTGAAGAAGTTAAATCTGATGTTAGTGCTGATCAAATTCAGCAATGTTGTTGATAACATTTATTGAGTCATGATTTGTACTGGATTTACACTGAGTGAGCCATTCTATTACTCTGGAATGTTTGTCAAAAAGAAACTCATGTCAAGGTCTAGTAACTGTAAAGTATATAAGGATGTTGAAATGATCATTTCATGCAACAGCTTTAAAGATCTCAATAATTTGTAGCCTCTATTTCTTTGGAACTGAACATGACTACTACTTTGGAACTGACCATGACTACTAGTGCTTTGGAACTGGACATGAATATTTTTGTATAGGTTTGATAATATGACTATCCTCTTTCACAGAAATCTTTTTAGAAAACAACACCAGTAGGACTAACATGACATGGGAGTTGATTTGAGTTTAAATTTTTTTCTTCAATTTGCGTATTGTATTTGATATTTATAAGTAAATAAAAGGAACAACTATTGCTTCAATTTTAACAGATTTTAAATGTAGTAAAAGGGTCACCTTAGCTTTTAACTTATGACTATTTTTTCTTATCTAGAAATAATGACTCAAAAAAAGCACATTATTGTGTTTGACCAGTATATATTTTGTCAGAGATTTGTAAAGATATGCATAAACTTTTCTGGAACAAGTATTCCTATTCTTTCTTATCTTACTATTTGATTGGTCTCTTGATTAACTCTCATATCAACTTGTATCATGATCAACTCATTGTGTCATAAAAGAATAAGTAGATTACTTAAACATGTAAATGTAAACTTAATTTTAAACAAAACTTTAACTACTTTAAGAAAAATTAGAAAGAAAGTTGATGTTTATTTTCTGGTGAATATATTTAGAAAATATTTGTTAGGGCAACCTTTCTTTTAAAAAAATTACTCTTTGACAGTTCCAAAAGAGTTTTAAAATTGCACCTGAATAATAGCTCTCTTTTCTTTGCTGTGCTCCACACGACGAACATAGCCCCCTGATCAAGTTTTAGAAAAAGAAAAATAGATAAAATTCTAGAATAAAGTTATAGAAATAAAAATGTGATATGAAGCTTATTTAAAAGTAAAAAATGTAAATAGATAATAAAAAGACAGTAATTTTATAAAAGTATTATCTAAAAAGTATTAAAAATATAAACATGAATTTCAAGAAACATTCTGTTTTCTATTACTAAATTTAAAAAGTAAATTTGGTAATCCTTTTTTAAAATTGGTATATGAAACAAAAAGTTTTGAACTAGGTTAGGGTTTTACAACTATCATAAAGCTAGCAAAATTAAGAGTGTTATAGATGTTTGATTGGTACAATAATAGATTATTGCTACATTAAAAGATAAATGATGTTTTAATGCCAAAAGATAATTTCCTAAGCTAGAGGAATACAACTTTGAAAAACTAAAATTTGAAACTATGGAAAGAGAAAACAAATATACCTTGAACTAGCATCATGATTACTCCAGAAAAGAAGAGCAGCTTTCCTTGTTGCATGCTAAAAAAGAAAATAAATTTATAACACTGAAAGGTTACATAAACAACTTCTTTTTTAATACCCAACATTTACAAATTTAGAAGAACTAAGTAAAAATTTGTTCTAAATATTTACTGGCAATAAATATACCTTGTGAAACTAAAACGCTCATGAGTCACAAATGTCAGAGTAAATTCCAGACCAGAGAAAAACAACAAATACAAAAAGTTTATCACAGCAAGTTTCCGCAAAAAACTACCACCTGGAATAAAAAGTAAAAAAAAAAGCTCTTTATGTGTTCTTGCTATAACATAAAAATAGGAGAAAAAAACAAAACAAAAACAATCATTATAAAAAAAGGTGCAAAATAAATCAATGTTTTATATTTCATCAACATCACAACTTACATTCAGAACTTACTGATGAAGAGAAGCTAAATAAACTGACAGGATTAACTAATTTCATAACCTTTGACAAACCATTGGTGATAGATCGGATCTAATATTAAATGCTTATAAGGTAATTCTTTGAAATGGAAGTAGAACTAACAACGTAAATGTTGGATAAAAATTAAATATTTTTATTGATAGAAATGGAAATCATCATTTGAAAAGAATGGAAAAAAAGAAATGAAAATTAAACTGAAACCAATTTTAGAAATAGAAATGGAATTTTCTGACAAAAAATCAATTAAGGATCAAAAGTAGAAATTAAAGACATTTCCGTTTAAAAAAGAGTTTCATTCTGTTTATATATTTAAGTAAAATCCTATAAATATTCCTAGAATATTGAATTTAATGTAGCAAAGTAAGTGCTTAAAATTTAAAAGAAATAATTTACTATTTCTTTAAAAACTATTTCTTTAAAAAAACTTATTTCTTATTCTGTTTCTATTAGAGAAATATAAAAACTTTGAAAAAAAAAAAAAAACTCATCTCAACAAAATCTACTTACTTTAGATGAAGGAAGTGTCTCTTTCAAAAAAAAAACTGTGATGAAAATTGATACAAGTTGGAAAACCATGGAAACAATAGCCGGTTGTTTAAATGATACAGTCAGTTGATCTTTGTGTTGTGATGCAAAGTATGCACCAATTAAAGGGCCACTAACAAATGCTAATGAAAACGATAAACCAACAAAAGCCTAAACAAATTTTTATTGTAATATACTGCAGACTATACCAAAATCATATGGACAACACATATATATTTTAATACCCACCATTCCTTTGCCTCTATTTTCTTTTGTTGTTATATCTGACATTATTGTTGTACAAAGTAGAACCGATCCTTTAGCTAATCCTCCAAGAATTCGTGAGAGAAAAAACAATGAAAAAGTTTCCGCCTTCCACCATACTAAGTATGAAAGTGTTGTACCAAACTAAAATTTTGTGAAAAAGATTTTCAATGCAGATAAAGTTAAATATTCATAACATCAAAGGTATCAATTTAAACTAAAAATTGTATCTATCTACCATTGTTAAAACAAGAATACTCTTTCTGCCAAATACATCAGAGCATGCACCCACAACTGGACTGGACAGAAATTGCAAAAATGAGAATAAAGAACCAAGAATGCCTAAAATTAAAAAAATAGAATAGGCTTAAATTTATATTATTATCAGCCAGTTATTTTCATCAAACAGCACAAGTTTCTTTAAAATATATTTAAAACCAGAAATAATAGTTCTAAATCAGTTCAATTTAACAAACTCATTTTTACACATGACTTTCCTTGAGTACACTATATGTGGCTGTCTATGATACCACCCTAATTAGTGATCTCTATGATCACTCTCAATAACAAGAGCTTCATTCATTTTTATCTCTAAGAACACAATAATTGTGACTCTCTTTTAATGCACTATAAATAGCTCTTCTAAGATCATTATAAATATGTGATTGCCATTAAAATTATAATAACATGCAACTCACCTTAAAATTACCACGCAGAGCTTGGGAATTGAGTTTTTAAATAATTTCAAGAAATAGTATCAAGAAACAACTTTAATGATTTAATGTTGACATTAACAAAAAGCTTATAAAAAACATACTACAAATTCAAATTAAACCAACCTCCAATTAATACATTGTTATATCTTCTTTCATCTGGCATTTTCAATGTCTGTCTTACCCATTCTAACAAACTATGAATATATTTCAACAAAACATCAGTTGATTCTTTTTCTTTATTGATAGCATCATAGTGATCAATAATTGAAGGAAAAAGAGGCAGAATAATGGTAAAAGCAAGCAAGTCAAAAAGGAGAATGAGAAAAACAACTGCAAAACTTTTTGTGCTTGTTCCCATTTGTAATTTTTTATTTCCACTAATATTAAGTTTTTCGTAGCTAAAACTAAGTAATTGATATTACAAAAAATTGTAACCTAGTGTATCCAGTTGTTTTTAAAAACTATGTTCTATAAATATTGGGGTTTAAATTATCTTAAATATATCTAAACAGCAATTTTTTAATAATTTTAAAGTCATGATATCATAAAATAGTATCAATTTTTTTAGTTTAGCAATTTTTTTCCTAGATCAGGTGTTATTTAGTCTATTACTTATTAACTCACTTTTTAATTTTTTAAATATATTGCAAACTTATAGGCTTAGCAATTAATTAAAAAATAGAATGAAAAAGACTTCATAGTATTGTAAATAGAATTAAATAACTATTTACAATACTATGAAAATGAAGAACAGATATTTGAAAACTTTTTAAATTAACATTTATAAGTTTGTTGTTATAACTACCAGTGGTCTTAGTTGAGCCTTAGACACTATAAAATCAATCCTTTGCATAATATCCAAAAATGTGTATGTGTATTGTGCCCATGATATACATATAAACACTTAAACACAGTTATAGTTATGAAACTAAGAAACCAGAATTTTGTGCAAACATAAGCTTTGTCTCTTCACTTAAGTTTTTCCAATATGGAGCTCTGCAAATGCCAAGGAAGTTCTTGGCTGCAAATTGTTTTAAAAGTTCATTAAGTTTAGAAGCAAATGAACTACAAAGCTCATAACCTTCAGATTCTTGAGTTTGCTTTAGCACATTCAAATAGTTATATATTTGAACTATTCCTAAATGAACAGCTATACAATTTTCAATGCTTAAAAATGTTTTTAATGATGAGATAACAAAATCCTGTGCCATCTCCATCCAGATAAGGTTTTTTTTGTCATAACACACAAGTATGAAGAAAGGCTGTTTTGATATTTTCTCAAAATTATCACAAACATACTTCAAACAAAAAGAATCAAGATCAGAGATTAAGTCTCGTGTTTTATTAGCCCAATTTGTAGATGGTAAGGTCTTGATTAACTTGTTACAAAACTTAAGATGCTGCAAAATATTGACAGCAGAAACCGATTCTTTGATTTTCTTGATAATTAATTCTCTTGTTGCTTGTTTACAATTATTAAACTCTCGGCTAATAAAAACACTAGCATAATATTTAACAAGCCAATTAAAACATTTAGCAGAGAGGTCTACATAACCATAAAGCTCAGATAAAGAAATTGCATGGATAATTTGTTTCACACAAATATTACACGGTTGGTGAAAGAAGTGACAATATTCAAGTTCCAAATGAAATTTTACTATTTCCTTTAATCCATTAATCATGAACATGTCAGCAACAAATGCTAATTCTGATAAGTTGATATCTTCAGGAAGCTGTATTTTAGGATTGTACAAGAATTCAATAACCTTACGGAATGTTGATATTGATATTCCACTTATAGGGATAACATCTTGACTGGTTTCAAGCCAATGACCATTAAACATAATTTCAAAGTACTCACAACGAACAGACAAAATACATTTATGACAATTCACAATATCATCATTTATTTTAAATGCTACATCAGAATGCACAGGTGAATGGAAAAGTGATGCTATGTCCACTTCATGATCACTAACAAAATCATTCTGTTCTTTTTGTTTATATATATTTCTTAAAGACTTTTGCTCAATTAATGGCATGCTTTCTGGAAAATCAAGAATATTGTGGCCAACTTCATTTTTTAAAAACAAAAAATCATATAAAGTAGGAGCTAAACAGAGTAAAACACACTTATGTTGCAATTGTATATCTTCTTTCTCAATATAAACGTCCATATCAACGTAATTTTTAAAATACTTCAGTTTTTGGATATCTTTCAGAAAGTTCTTTTCCACTTCTGACATGAGGTGTTTAGCTCTTAACTCTTTTTCTGAAATAAACCATGCTTCATTATCCAAATTTTTATTAAATGACATCGTGTAATGATTTAGGTAAATATTTGCTATTGATGCAGAAACTACTTTAAATGTCAGTTATATAGTAACCATATACTTTTGTATACTGTACATAACATTATAGAATGGTATAAAGTTGTATAAACCATTTCTTATTAAAGCGTTGTATTTACTAAAATGTGCATCCTCCAAAATTAGTCTCAAAACCACCTAGTATCTTAGTTACCGCACTTAACAACGAATCTTTCTTCGTATTAATTTAGAAAAATTAACTCGTCCATAAATATTTGATGGTGATTTTACAAAATGACGTTTGGATGTCCCTTAAGAGAAGGTATTCTCTATTTTTAGATTTCTAAAGTTAGATTTAATAGACCAAGTAATTTTTAAATAATTATTTAAACGCGTTAAGTTTTTACTTCCTTGATTAAAATACGATCGCTGCAGATTTTCAACGATCGCCTTTTAATAAAGACAGAATGCTATTATTATAAAATTAAGAACGTCATCACAACAACAGCCATTAAATGATCGCGTGCACATTACTACAAGTAATGGTATTATAATCGTACTTTCTTTTCTTTTACAATTGCTAGATAGGAAAATATAAAATTAAAATAATTAAATCGAGTGTTTAATTTGAATCGAGTTAAATGTAAATGTTGAAACCTCAGAAACATCTGAAAAATAAACGGTATTAAGGTGGTAGTATGATCAAAATTCTAAAATCGTTTTTTTTAACCAAAAAAATAATGATTTTTTCAGATAATATTAAAAACTGCATAACACATTAAAAAAAAAAAAAAAAAATTCACATTTGGACCCATTTTTTGGGTCCCGAAACCTAAAAAAGTCAAAAAGCACTGCGATAAATATTGAGACAATGGTAGACGCTATAAAACTCAAACTTTTAGTGTTTACTTATATCAAAGAACTCATGGAAGCAAAATTATAAAGTTAGCTTAATGCACCAAGGAGATACAGCATATACAACTAATGGGTCAAAATTTACCCTAAAACAAACCCCTTTTGAAGCCCATAACTCTGCAAAAAAATAATGTTAAAAAAATTTACTGCTTCAGTGAGTTCATCATATATGTTATCATATACGTTATCATATATGTTATTATAACTGTACAAAATTTTAAAGCATCATAACAAGTAGTTCTTAAGTTATTTATCGCAGCGTGCTAAAAAAAGCCATTCTATGAAATCAGCAATTTAATACAGTTAACATTGAAAAAAACAAGTTAAAATATCAAATAAGCTCTCATTTTGTTTCTAAAGATTTTTAATCATTCCTCAATGTATAAGCAGTAGCAAACTAAGTTTTTCATGAGTTTTATTTAAGTTTTTAAGTACCATACAGAAGTTGATATCCTTGTTAAGAAAACTAGAAAAATTTTAAATTAAAAAAAAGTATTTTTAAAAGCAAAAATTATGGTTACCAAATTCAACTTTTTAAATTAAAAAGCTTTATCAACTGGGGAATTGAAATAAAATAAAACTCTAAAAACTTTAAGAACCATTCTTTCTCTTTCTTCATCTTGATCACTATAACTTTTTCATTTTGCCCTAATTTGTTTCCGACGTTGCTTTACTTCATCAGATTTTTATGCTATATTTTTAATTTTTTGTCCTCTTTGATTGCAAAATGTAATACAGTTTTTACCAGGATTAATACCAAGCTCTAAATAAACTTTTAGCATACCAGCTAATCCTTCATTGAAATTTCTTGTATCTACTACAATAACAGTTACTATACCATTAAAGGGTTATATCCTCGTTTCTGCCATGTACCATCACAAGAAACAGTAATATCTGAAATTCAGTATCATCTCTTACTTTAAACTCAAGAGCTGCATTGGTCATCGACTGTGCTGCAATATGTTTGTATAACAGCTATACTTTATTTTAAACATCATTAAATGTAGCTTTTTGAAGTGGAGGTGGTAAGTTTAAAAAACCACATAGTTTTTCCAATGCCCTTTGTCCTTTTACAATTTCATGCAATGCATTTACTAAGTGTGAAACTTATATCAGAAGATTTCTCAGAAGTTTTACTTGAAACTTTTTTACTGGTATAGAACTTCGTATTCCATAAACACTCAGTGCAACTCAATAGCAACAAAGAGCTTAAACCTTTTTTATTTTTAAGATCTATATTCATGTTCATAGACTTGCTCTCACATTCAGGGTTCCATCTAAGAAAAGAACTTGTACAATAATATCAAGATCAATTAAAACATAGGTAGACTCATTTTTATTACTTTGAGGTTGTGGAATAGCTTTATTATTGGCAATAACATTGCTGGTTGATGCTGTAAAGTTAGATAAAATGCTTAAAGCATTTCTCTCAATTAATGGTAATTCTTTACTCACAAAAATATCTTCATTTTGGAAAAGAATTGGCAAACTTGATTTTCCAGAAGTGCTTTTTCTTTTTTTAAACACTCTGGCGGCACCAATTTTTCTTCTCCTCAAAACATCAGTTTTCATATTGAGCAATTAGAAATAATATATTTTTTTGAAGCTATAATAAATAATTTAAAAAACAACAATAAATGATTATACTCAGGCTATATTCAGCATCAATAACTAAAACAGATAACGTTTGCATTTAAGTCACTTTACAAATATGACAAGAAATAAAGTGATATCAGCATATAAAAATGCTGATTTTGTAATTTTTAAGGCAAAAAAGAAGCCAAGTATCACAGTATTTTCTAAAAACTTAGTATAGAAAATACTTGCATAAGGCAGTTCAATAAGAATCAATACATGAAGTTTACCTTGTTGCTGTGCCGTTGCTAAGGAGCAATACTTCATAGTACTTTTTTCAAATGAAAAATAGAGGGCTTTATGTAAATTATATTGGAAAAAAAATGGTCTATCATTTTCAGCATGAATAAAAATCCCAAGAAAAGTTATTTTCAAAAAATGAAAAATTTTGATATTTTTGACCATGCTACCTTAATCTTTGTTCAGCATCGGAGCAGGGGGTTTGTTGGGTGAGTGAGGGGGGTTAGTGGAAGGTTAGGTGATAGGTTAATTAGGCTGGTGGATGGTACTTTACTTTTTTAAGAAGTGAAAATTTGAAGTAAGTGGCATTTTTAAAAGTAATTTTTTCTTCTTAAATAAATTCTAAATTTTAGACCCCCCATCCTCCCCGCCCCTTTTTTTTTTTCTCTATCTTAAATTTAGGCTCGATCTGACGTTGATACTTAAAGCTGCATTAAAGGTGTCGTTTTAAAAAAAATTACATATACCGAAGAAGAAATTACTTTAAAAGAATTGTTTAAATAAATTATTTATTCTGCACTCGTCATTTTCAAATTTACTTATGATTTACAATAACTTTACTATATGTTAAAATTTACCAGTAAAAATGATGAGTTTGATAATTTTAACACGTTCACTTACCCATGAAACATTGCAACTTAATGCTCATTATTTTTATAAGGAGCTTAAAACGACACATTAACAAATGTATGAATAGAACTTATTGGATCATATTTCAAATTTAGCTTACTACACAATTAAAAAATTATTTGACTTAAAACTTTTTTTTTTAATCCTCGGACAGCTACGAAGAATTTTATATTTTCAGTTTTTCCGATTGCTTAACATAACATTATTAGTATTTTTCTTTACGTTTTTCCTTATTTTATTTACACGACTTAATTTCATACACTTTTAAATGCCTTATTATAACTTTTTTATAATAAGGCATTTAAAAGTGTATGAAATTAAGTCGTGAAATTAAGCTGAAAATATGAGCGAAGATGTAAAATATTATATGTATTGGAGTTAAGGTACTAAAAGTATTTTAAAAGTTAGGGGAAAGGGTGCTGTAAGGAAACTCTTATATTGAAGGGAGCTGACCCAGTTCGGATCACCAACCAATTTTTAAGTACTCATGGAAGTTAAATGATCCACGTGTTAGCCTAAAAATACCGGAATGGTTGTTTTTAGATTAATAGACTTTTAATCTTTAGTGTTACTCAATATCTTTATTTATCTTTATATATTTATCTTAGTCATTAATTAAATTACTAGTTGCGCTATGTAGAAGTTACAAATGTGGATTCCCCTACAGTAAATTTGAAAGACGAAGTAATTTCCCGTACATATCACTGAGGAAAAAATCAACAAAAATCTACATTTATATCATAATTATTACAAATTTTTATTTTTAATTCATTAACGAACCAATTATTTTCAATACGTAAGTCAATTAGTTAATAATTACTCTTTTAAGCATGAAAAGCCATTGTTCCCTTTGTTTATTAAATTTAGATGATGGAGATCAAGTAGATAAACAAAGTAAATAGGTGCACTCACTTTCCCTGTGTAAAGACAATCGCGTAATAAGCATTAAGCACAAGATAATCGGTATCTAAAAGTCGGTAACGAGAGGGATGGTATCGAATAGCGTGGTATTGCCTACAGGCACTAGATAATCGATACTGAATCTAGGTTCTCGTCTTATATCGATACGATACTCATAGTATATTATAACGCGATTCTGGTATCAAAGTTATCGGTTAAATCGGTATCGTTTCGGTACTGATGGTATCATTTGGTATCACAGCTCGGTTCTTCACGTGAATCTCTATTTCATTTTTGTAAACAATTAGCAACTTGAAAAAGTATATTTATACAACAGCTGAAAGTTTTATAATTGACTCATATAGCATAATTGAAATTCTCCAAGATCTTGTAGTATCGTATGACATCATGTTTATCATTTAATGTCTTATATGGTATCGCAATTTCAATTAACTGCGTGGTATTGCTTCCGTGAATTAATTTCTCATATGGTATCGCAGTTTTAATTAAATCTCGCGTGGTATAGTAATTCTTGTCGGGTTTTTTTTTTTTCGTTCCGTGTTTGATATTCAACAACTAAAGTAAACTAGTCATCATTCATCATGCCTCCTACAACATCTTTAATCTGGGAACATTTCAACAAAAATATAGGTAAGTAGAGGTTAAATTAACTAAACCTCCAAAAATCTTACTTGTATTTTGTTCATAATAAACTTATAGCTCTACATTTTAATTTTTTATTTCTTATTAATATCAAACGAGACTATTCAATACCATACGATTCTTTTTATTATCGGTATTGTGCGGTATCGAATCGATACTGGTGGTATCAATATTAGTATGTAAGCAATACCAATGTCGGTTATCTAGTGCCTATCAATTATTTAAGTCAATACCGATATGACTGATACCTTTAATACCAGTATCGCGTGATATCGATATCAATATTGTAAGGTATTGTATCGATACCAAACTAGAACCGAGACTCGATACTGATTATCTTGTGCCTATTAATCATAAACAAGATTGTACGGAAACTACACCCTAGGCTCCTCAAAAAACGTTTTTCTCGCAGCAGTTCCTTGAAAGTAGGAAGGTGATAACTAAAAATCTGGACAAAATTAGAAACGGTATAACTTTTTAACAGATTCATCTTTTTTAACAATTTAAAAACTATAATAACAAAAAGCATCTAAATAATAAAAATAAACAGATTTATAAGTTTTTCATGCCATGACGACGAACAGTGTCTACTTTTGTAAATGTGGTGGCAGCAAGCCGATGTACACGTTCTATGTCGATTCTTTTAATTTAAAACTCTTTCCGATTTTAAGGTTGCCTAGGTTTTCAGCTTGCCAGTTTTTGTTGTACACTAATCTCTTAAGTTCAGACCGAAAATCTTCCATTGGACGTAACTCTGGCATATTGGCAGGATTATGCTCTTTTGGTACAAATTCAATTTTTTTTTGCTTTAAGATTTGTACTTTACGTGAATAATGCAACGAAGCAAGATCAGACCAAAAAAAAATATTTTCATTTTTATGATGTTTTTCAATGAGTTTCTCCATTTCTTACAAGATATTTTGAAATATAAACATCTTAATTGACTGCTTGGCCTGACGGAGCAATGTACTGCTGAGAGATTCCCTTTGTAGAGAATGCAATCCAAACAAGTCATTTTGGCTCAAATTTGTATTTTCTTTTTAACCTTACATCATTTGGTGCTGCATTTATGTCAGAAGAGTAAAATCCAGCATTTCCGGAAATATTAGTGTTGTTCAAATAAAAATACGATTCATTGTCAATAACAACAATTTTTTTCCGAAAAATCGAAATTAACTTGCGGCACTTTGAACGAACAGCTGCTTTTTGAGCCGGTGTTCTTTTTGATGTTTTAGTTTTTTTTACGATGAATGCTGGTTTTTTGGTGAATAATTTTACATATGTACGGTTGTGATACATGAAATCGTTTTGCAAAACCACGCTGTGAAATACCATCCTTTTGATCAATCGATTTTTTAAGGCGCTTTATCTCTTTTGCAAGCATCTTTACTTTTCTTTCTGGTCTTATATTGTTCATCCGGATGCAAATCCAAAAATGCGTTGGGGAGAACCTTAATGAATGGGACGATTATTGAATGGGACAAACTCAGATTCTTATACTAGCATCGATGTAAGAATATTCAAATTCCTGTAGCAAAAAGTGATAGAAACAAGAACTCAACTGACCAACTCATCCATCCTATTGCTCTATGACCGTAATGACAATGGATGTTATTGTGTTTTCGAATGTAAAAAGTAATTTAAAAAATTTTTTTTTTTCTGATTTTGCAGCAATTTTTGAAGTTATGGAAAATAAAATTCCATGCTTAAATAGATAGCAATCTCTAGTACTACAGTGATTAAAACATTCAAGCTTAATCAATGGTGTTATTGGTGTGACTAATCATTTTTGGATAAAGTGATGCGCATATTGAATGGGACAAAGTACTACCTATTGAATGAATTTAATGAAGTATTATTTACAGCTCAGCAGAGGGATGCTGAGCTGTAAATAATATTTCGATTTCGTGTCTTGCAGAAACAGCTTTCACTTAAAGCATAACGATTTCCCCACGTGACAATTTTTATTATTTGAATAATTCTCTCTGTGTTGATTGTTCGTAAAATGACTGGACACCAGACTTTTGTTTTTCGATTTTTTACCATTAATAACGATTAAAGTAAGAGTTTCTGCATAAGTTGTTTAGAGTAACTCTAATTTAAAATAATTTTTATGCTTAGACATAGAATTTACAGGATTTCAGAAAAAAATTGCCATACCTCGCAAAGCTTATATTATTTTGTTTTAAGAGATTGCACAGAGCTGCTTTTCAATTAAAACCGATTTAATCTGATTAAAACAAATTTTAACCAACAATTTTACTTATGGAGTGTAAACAAGTCACTCCGAAAACCTGGCTGTTTTAAAAACATAAAGAGTTCATTTTTAATAAACTTCAGAAAATTAGATTTATTTTAAAAACAACTTTTACAAAAAAAATTTTAATTCTAATCGTTATTAATTGTAAAAAATCGAAAAACCAATCTGTCCGATCTCTAAAAATGACAGATGTTAAAACGATATAACTAATGATTGTGACTAAAGTATGTCTGACCCGGTCCTTATCCTAACACTAACTCTATTATTAACCCTAACTTTGAGCCTATGTATTAAAAACGGTGTAGACAACTCTAAAAGTAAAAGCTGCCATGAGTAAGTGACTGTGTATAGGCATTTGGGCAGAACTTACAGTAGATTTTTTAAAGAAAATTGTTGTTATTATTATTATTATTATTATTATTACTATTATTATTATTATTATTATTATTATTATTATTATTATTATTATTATTATTATTATTATTATCATTATTATTAAAAACCAAGGCTGATAGTGATTTTTTCTACTTTATTATAACGAAAGGAAAAAAGTTGTTCCACCATCGTCTATCCTTAAAAACTTGAAGTTGTTCAATAGCCGTGGTCGGTTCTACTTAAACGAATAGTTACTGGTCAACTCTAAGCAGTACTTAGACTTGTCCAGTATGTGCCATCAAATTGGGTAGCCGAGAGGTCACATAAAATGATTGTTTTGTTTGCTTCTATTTTTTCATAAACGCTATGGCTCTTCATATGTGTTTTTAAAAATAATTACTTTACTATTAAAATATATTCATAAATAATTCTTTAAGTCAATATTTGAAATACATCTAACAAATTTTTCACTAAAAAGATTTTTCGTTTTTTTTTTTTTTTCTTCATTTATTTTTAATATTTGCACTTATCCAAGAGGTTCAGTTTGGATTCGTAACCATTCCAAAGTCTCTGTTTTTCCATCGCTGATAAGCAGTTCACTAAGATTTTGGTACACCTCTTCGTGGTAGTTGTTCAGCCAAGTTATCTAAATAATTCAGATGCATATTAAATGAAGCAGAAAATCTGAACATTTTTTATTTCATTAGAAATGCGTTAATTGCGCACGTTATAAAAAAGATAGAAGAGTACATCATGCCAAACACGGCGTTAAGATCTTATTGCTTTTTAACAAACTGACCTCCTCTTGAGTTAGCATATTTGGAACTAGAAGCGTCTTCTGGATTGGAACCTAAAACATCAAAATAAAAAAAAATAAAAAAATACACTAAGGTAATGTGTGTGTAGTACAAGTATTTTAAGTCATTATAATTATTTTCAGGATCACATTTACTTCATATGAGTGTAATTACTTCCAAAACTACGTGACATTCAATCAAACTTTGAAAAGTTCAAATATATGTATCAGACGTTCAAATTTTATAAAAATTAATTTTTTTGATTCAAAAATCAAAACCGTAAGTTAACGTTTTTAACAAGATGAAGAGCTTTTAACAAGGTAAAGAGCTAAAAGCAAAGAGTGGTTGATATCCACCAAAAAGATGAATCGTCTGCCAAACATTTTAATGAATTAGATAAAAATATAAGTTTAACAGTATAAAATCTGTTCATATAAAGTCCAAGTATAAAGTTCAGTATAAAGTCCCAGTTTTTCCTCTTTGGAAGGTCACTTTTTTAAAACCAACGTGATGACATCTTTCGGCAGGTGCCAGGTCGAAAGATAGAATAGTTAATAAAGTCTATAGGCAAAATTAATCTATTGCTGTAGGTTTTACATTAGTTATAAATAAATTAACATCAAATACAGACACTTATTTAACACAATATAAACTTGAAAAACAAGCTTTTAATATTTTTAATTTTTTTAATACACAACTTTTAAATTCTAACAGGAAACATTTTTTTTTTTTTTGTAATTGTAGTTCAGCATCAAATTTGTCAGTTTTTTCTAAATGTTTCGAGTGATCTTGATTTTTAAAAAAGGTACTTTCTCTTTCTGTTTTATGTTTACTTTACTGCGTTTTTTTTTTTAAAAAAAAAAAAAAAAAAAAAAAAAAAAAACTCTATCTTATAAAATCAGACGCTGGTCCAATAAAAATTTATTGTGCAAGTGACTGGCAAATTCCAGTATGAACTTACGGAGAATATTGCCTTAAATACATTTCTCTCATATTATTTCAGAAATATTGCAGTAAAGCACCAAGACGAGATCCAATTAGCTTATTAGTGACAAGCAGCTTTGGCTCACATTTTGATTTCATGGTGTATTGGAATTAGCAAGTCATTCGTTCTTAACGCTTTTCAGTGGTAAGAACAAATCTGATTCATGAGCGTGTGGTATTTTTATATGTGAGCAAAAAATAAACTCTTAATAATATTAGAAACTCATATTGCAACAGAAATAAACTATAATCTTACCATTGTGACCGGTTGAAATCCAAGAAAACCTTTGTTTTGAAAATTGTACTAAAAATTGAAGTGAGGAAAACAACTCAATCATCTATATAAACATTTTTATTATTTACAATATTTAACAAGTTACGTATGTTTATATATATATGTCTATATATATATGTCTATATATATATGTCTATATATATAATATATATATATATATATATATATATATATATATATATATATATATATATATATATATAACAAGAAAAATAAAATTAGACCTGCAACTGGACATCCTTTACTAACAAAACATTTTCTATTCGAATTCCAAAAGAACCACTTTCATAGTACCCTGGTTCATCTGTAACAAACATACCACTTTCTAACGGTGGATCATCACTATTTCTAGGGCTAATACCAATTGGTCCTTAAGTTAAAAGAAAAAACACTTTCCTTAAGCATTAGTAAATAAAACTAAAAAAATCTGTAGTCTAGTGATATTTACAATTTATAATTGTAATTTGTAAAATAAAGTATTTATAATTGTAATTTGTAAAATAAAGTATTTATAATTGTAATTTGTAAAATAAAGTATTTATAATTGTAATTTGTAAAATAAAGTATTAACTTCAAAAAGATTAAAATTTAAAAAATGAATTGAAAATAAATGTTAAAGAATAATCAATTAGTAATAATAGGTTTATAATTATTTTATTAAAAATAGAAACCATCGAAACCTTCATGAACATTTAAAAATGCCCCAACACCATGACCAGTGCCATGAGGAAAGTCTAATCCACACTCCCAGAGTGATTTACGCGCCACGACATCAAGTATATGACCACGAGTTCCTTTCGGGAACGTCATCATAGCTAATTGTACATGGCCTTTAAACACTCGTGTAAAGCATTCCTAAAAAAAGAATCAGATCTCATATATAAATCTCCATTTACAGAAACTTTATCAAGTCGATCGAGATATCGCAGAGGCTTCACATAATGAGGAGCAATCCTTGGTCACACCACATCCAACAAGATTCCTCATCACTTCAACAAAATTATTATGCTACTCGTACAAGACAAGAAAATTTTATGAATAAAAACCTTTTGATACTGAGTCGGAACTCCAAGATGTATTGTTCTCGTTATGTCCGTTGTTCCATCTCTATGAAACAAAGAAATAGTAAATAAGAGCACTTTTTTACGAGAGAAATCACATTTTTTTGAACAAACTTAACGAAATTTTACGAACTAATAAAAAATATATTAAATTAATCAAATTAATCACAGTAAAATCAACACAATTTTTTTTTGCCTCGATTCTCGTGTAAACATTTTAATTAAATGCCAAATATATCATTTGAAATTTTAATAGACTTTTTTAACGAAAAAAAAAATACAATCTACAGACGCAAAAGTACACACAGATATTGTGCACCAGAATCACACAAATACATTTCTTCAGCTGAAATGGGTCTTGCGCTTTCTTTTGATGCTCTAAAGAAGTTTTTAGCATTTTTTAAACCATGTTAATAAAAGTGGTGATCAAAGTAAAAGAACTAATATCAGTTTCTAACAAGCGCTTCATGGAAACCAGTTTCTAACAAGCGCTTCATGGAAACCAGTTTCTAACAAGCTCTTTATGGAAACCAAGGCTGTAATGCAGTTAGAAATGTAGTTTCTCATTAATGCAATTAACCTGGGATGTACTTAGCAAACCTGTAATGAATAATCGCTCCATTTGGTCCGCTTCCAGATATAGTTTCAAATGAAAGACTCACAAAATGATCTAGCTCTCTAAAACAAAAACAAATAAAAATTCTTTTTTAATCAAATTTATAAATATTTGTAAAAAGTTCTATATTTTAGAAACAAGAAAAAGAACCAAAACATTTCAAAAAACTTACAAATAATTTAAAGACCACAAAAAAAAAAAATTGCGCAACTAAATTTTCAGGTTATGGTCCCTGCTAAATGTAATATCAAATAAACAATTTTGTGAATCGAGTTTTAAGTTAAAAACTTTGAAGAACCACGAAAAAACTTTGAAGAACCACGAAAAAACTTTGAAAGAAGTAAATAGTCATAAAAAATGAAATCTCAACACCAGATAAAATTCTCATTCAAGATTTTATTTAAATGAAGACACTAAAGAAAAACCTACTTTCTGAATGATTCTAATTTATTTGCACCAGTAATCTCATCAACATTATTGAACTTAATCTAAACAAACCCATAAAATCAAATTTCTTAAAACAAAAATATACACCAAAATATAACCCTTTCCACAATACTTTATTTAACATAACTTGTTATACACCTCTTTTTCTAACCAACATAAGTATTCACAAACAGCTATTCCATCTCGTATCTAAATGAAAAATGAAAAATGAAAAAAAGCTGAACAAGAGAGCGAGAACTACATCGAAAAAAAAACAAGTAACTGCTGCTTACATGAGCGTTTTTCATGCCCTTTATTTCTGTTTCGTTTTTCACTGCTTTAGCTGAACACACTGGTGAAATATCGGTGCACAATTGAGACTAGAAAAATTGAGACTAGAAAAATTGAGACTGGAAAAAGTAATTTAACTTTTTTTTCTCACTTTCACTTTTAGTTAAAATTCAGTGATTTGAAAAAAAAAAACTGTTTGCACTTTGAGAATAAATTACAAAAATATTCCGTTGCTTTACAGATAAACAGGAAAAATGAAAAGCACAAATCAAATAAACTGAACTCAAACTGGATGTAGTCATATAGTCATAGTTCAATAATAATACACAATAACTTATAAAAAAATTTTCTCAAAACAAACTGTACCTCTGGTACAAGGTTAACCAATGAATAACTGGATTTGGAACTGATCTATAATTATAATAAAACTAAAAACAATAAAAGAAAGCTTCTAAATTGCTTTTAGGTATTATAAATGCTAATTAACTAATTACATGATATACAAAAGTACATCATGAACAAGTGATCAATTCATTCTTACATTCTACATAATTATCAAATGAATTACCCATATCTTTTTCCCATTAGAAGAAAGCTCCTTCAATTTCTCATTTATAGCATAATAAGAACATATATCTAGCTTCACATCAGGATCATTTACTTGAAGATGATTCTTTATTTTATCTGTCATTCTTTTTTCATCAACAAACAAACTACAGAAAAAAAATAAACTAAGGTACTTATTTCATTTACAACAAATGTTAATCTGCACAAAAAGCTAAATGCTCATATAAGAATTAAAGTTTGAAACATTTTATTGAGAATTGTATCAAGACTTTAAACAAGAGGGTCCTTTGTATAAATTATTATTATGATTTCCTGCAAAAAATTGAGTGAAATTCTCCAAATTAAAAGAGTTAAGACTTAAATCAATGATTTCTATCCCATCATTTGTCTAAAATGATATTTTTACTTTAATAATGTGTTTTTCTTTCATTAAAGAAAATACTAAAACAAATTAAAAACCTTGATATGCCAATTTATTATACCAGTTGCATTAGGGTATAGTATTTCTCTTTTGTAAAAAGGTTGAAGTATTGATATAAAAGCAATAAAAAACAAAATTATTTTATGTTGGAACTATTTTATTTTACTTACAATGTATTATCCAAGGTAACAATAGCATAAGACATGAATATTGGATTAAAGCTTACATCTGAACCACGCATATTAAACAACCCTATACAAAACATAAATAATGCATTTTACAAATATTGAAGGGTAAAAAAAAATCAATTTTAAGAGATAAAAAAAGTTAAATTTTTTTATGTTGTAATAATTTTTATTATATATTATAATTATACTCACAGGCAACCTCATCAAGAGCTGATATAACAACAGCATACAGGCATTTTGCTGAAAGTATTTTTTGTAATTCTTTGACTTTATCCTGCCATTTTTTACCTGAAATAAAAGATTTTAAAATAATATGCAATTTTATAACAAAGGTGAATTTTGAATTTAAAAACTTTGACAGAAAAAATTTTGATAATTTGTTAATAAGCATAACTAAAAATTTTTTTTACACGGAAATTGAAAAAAAAGAAAGATGTTAAATTTTAGTAATGAGCTCTGTACAACCAGGACTGATGTTGTTTATAGAAAAAAATTTTGAAATTTACATGTTACGAGAAAAATCATGTTAAAAAAGAAAATACCATTTTTGTAAATGCAGTGATTTTGTTTCAGCCAATTACTATTCAAGATCAAAAGATATCAAGGTAGAAATTCTAGTTTTGTATCACAAATTCAAAGTTAACCATTTTAAATGTTTTTATATAAACTAAGTAAACTTGAAAAAAAAACTAAAAAAAACATGGTTTTTAAAAACGTTCGAAAATTCTGGTAAACCTTTTGAAAATTTACCTGAAAAATGATCTCCAAGAGCTAGTAACGGTGAAGTTGGTTCATCAGGTTTTCCGTATTTGCCCCAAACTAAATCAACAAGATTTTGA
This sequence comes from Hydra viridissima, assembly GCF_058129835.1. NCBI lineage: Eukaryota > Metazoa > Cnidaria > Hydrozoa > Anthoathecata > Hydridae > Hydra > Hydra viridissima. Next base: position 15,472,724 of record NW_028324302.1, on the reverse strand, counting down.
TCAACTTGAACCATGGTTTTGCCTTTCAACTCTTTTGCTAGTATTCTCCAACAATCTGAAAAACACCATCTTGTTACGAGTATTTTAAAATTATTATGAGATATTCTATAAGAGAGTGAGACAGGCATACAAAGTCACCATCACTGGATTTCTTCATAATTTCTCAAAATGGTCAGCTACATCACATAGATTACCTTTTTTTATTTGGTGACTATCTTGGTTTTTGTATTATTTTTGTTTTATAGGTTTTTGTACAACCATACATGTGATTAGACTTAAAATTTGCATCTGTGTAGTTTTTAAGATAAAAAATCAAATATGGTTATTTTTCACAAAAACTATTGGAAATTAGTCAAAATGGGGATTGTATTTCACTATTAGTTTCTGGGAAAAGGTAATAGACCTAGGAGACCTGGGAACCAAGATGGCCTTCTTTTTCTTTTGTCAACTTTCTTTTTCTTGGTCAAAATACATATTTTGAAGAACATTTTAGTGAAAAATTGGCTGTGAGTTTTTGTGGATTTATTGTAAAAATATAAGAAAACTTGGTGAAAAAATGGTTTAAAGAAAAATATTGTGGGTATGTGTTTATTATTCCTTTTTCGTAACTGATATCAGAAAATTTATACAAAAGTCAACCATAACTAAATCAAGGAAACATAAAGCTGAAAAAGGGACATTAGTAGCTTCCAGAAAAAACAAATATTGTTAGATTTTAAGCTAGATATCATGGGTAAGGTGGAAAACCTTTATTGGATCAGTTCATTCAGTAATTGCTAGGTAAAAAAGATTTTGTATGAATATCAAAAAATCAACATGCATCAAAACAATTACTTCAATCCAAAATCCAAAATATTAATTTCCAAAATATTAATTTCCAAATTTGCTCCACTAAAGGCAAAAAAGAGCCTATCCATTAATCCAATAGTTGAATCCTGAAATCCAGAATGTTGGTAATTATGTAACTGCAAAGTTGTTACAAAATAAAGGAACAATTAAAAAGAGTATCAAAATCAGTTGTTACAAAATTAAGGAACAATTAAAGAGGATGACAAAGCTGATAAAGATGAAACAGTCGAGTACAAATAGTAAAGTATAATAGATAGAGCAGAGCTTTTAAGCTACACATCTACAGTGATAATGATGATCAGTGATGAAGGTTATTTCATAAACTTTTTGTGAGAAGCTTGATATCATAACATTCCACTCTTAAATTACTAAAGCATGAGCTAAATATTTGAATAGGCTAAAATCATCTCTCTAATGAAAATATTGTTTTGAGTGATTTTGCATAAAATTTCAAATTTGTCATACAAGAGAAAATCTCACAATTAAATGTTAAGAGTCTCCTAGCAAGAGGAATTTAATTTACCATTCAACTGTACTGCCTCAATAAAATATCTTCAAAAAATTAGAACAGGAATATGTTATGTTTTAGTGGGTTGGCTTGGTATTAAATATTGACGAAAGCAATTAAGATGTCTTTGAGAAATTCATGCATCCTCATTTACCCAACACTTTTTTTCCAAGCAAATATAATGATGAGTTCCTAAACCTTATGTCCTAATTATGCTAAAAACAGTTGTCTTCAACAACAGGGTGAAAATACCAGACACAGATGATTCAAGAGTTTTCTAAAGAAATATTTTCTAACATCCAAATGTTTTTTTTTTGTTTGTTTTTTTTCTAAAATCTGTTTGAATATTTATAAAAATACTCACCTCTCAATTTTTTACATAAAGGTTTTATTAACATATGTATTTTCTGTGCAAATTTTCTGCTTGATCACATGTTTGATACAATAAACCTTAAAATAAAACCACAACAAAAACCAAATGGCCACCAAATGAAAAAAAAAAAAAAAAAAAAGGTGATTTTGAAGTCATATCTCAAAAACCCAATGGAATACAGCACAGAAGTTTCACAAGGTAATCTATATGATGATGGTGATCATTTTGAAAAAGCATAAAGAAAATCTGAGATAGTGAATTGCATGCCTGGAAAAATTTTCCCACTTTATCATGGAATACCTCTCATAAGAAGCTTTGATCCATTTTTAAAAAAATTTTCCCACTATCATGGAATACCTCTCATAAGAAGCTTTGATCCATTTTTAAAAAAATTTTCCCACTTTATCATGGAATACCTCTCATAGATCCATTTTTAAAAACTTTGATCCATTTTTAAAAAAATTTACAAGTAAAAAAAAATATAAAAAGTTGAATGATATAATATAACAATTTTACAAATAAAATTAAAAGAAAAAAAAATATAACCCAGTGAAACAAGGTTTGGGTCAACACCAATAACTGCACCATCTGACAAGTTCTTAAAGTAAAAAGATGGAAACACTTTTCAATATCATAAATTAGAATTAAATACTAAATTAGATTTCTAAAATTCACAATTTCAAGGTATTCATAGATTTTTTAAAAATATTCAAAATCTCTGACTTACTGCTAAAATAAATATTTAATTTATTTTTAGAAAGTTACTCTTCAAACTTGTAAGAAGTTTACCTTGCTTAGCCATTCTTCTTGCTTCAGAACACCAGGAAAACCTGTTTCAACAAATAAGTGTTTTATCTACCACAACAAATAATGTACACATAATATAATATTATTATAAAATTTTAACAAGTTACCATCTCTCATAAGAGTCCAATTTTCATCCAACTCCTTTTCTGCTTGCAGATAATATCTTCCATCTGTCCATAATAATGCTTCATTTTGGGTTACTACACAGGTACCTAATAAAGTAATAGTAACTTGGTAATAGAACAGTTTGATGGTAACAATTTGCAAAACCAGTCTTTTAGTTTTAATGACCAACTGTTAAAAATGATAAACACCAAAGATTGAATTTTAAAATGAACCTCACCAAAAACATAAGAAAATTATGCAATGAAAATGCTTTTTTTTTTCTCTCCAAAGTTAAAAAAAAGATTTAAAAAAATCTTTAATCAAAAAGTTAAACCAAAGTAAAGAAAATTGTTTTTTAATGGAAAAATTTGGTGCAACATTTATTGGGAGCTTTTGTTCTCAAAAAAAATGCAACTTATTTTCAATGGTCAATGAATTAGATTATTGAATGTAAGTTTTATTTTTACTTAAAAGCAAATAATATGTAAAAGTAAAACTAAATAACCTGATGATCCTGTAAATCCTGAAATAAATTCTCTTCTTTTATGACTTGGAGCAATATACTCACTCTAAAAATGTTTACAAAAAGATTGTTGCTAAAACTCTTAAAGATTTCAATTTAATACGAGCATCTTAGAAAGCTAATAATTAAACAGAAATGGATTACAACATCAAAACTAAATACGCGAGAAGAATTTCAAATAAAACAGTTTGTACCTGATGATTATCTCCTGAAGGAATGATGTATGCACTGAGTATCTCTGGAACAAACTGCTTGTTACACATCAACTGGCGCAACTGTTTTAAAAAATGACCAGTGGGTTTTGACATTTTTATGTTTTATACTTTAAAGAAAATATTCCTTTAATTTGAACAAAAAACAAAAACTTATTATTCAGATTTAAGGAATAAAAAAAATTTTAAACAAAAAAGTAATATTTAAATTATTTTAACTTTGATAAAATTATCAACAGCATCATTCAATCCATTAAACATCATTAGCTTACTTAGTAGATTAAGCCTACATTTGAAAATTCTATATACATTACACTGCAATTAAAAGTGGTAGGTCACTCACTATCACTACCCTTTAGTTTACTATGTAATATATCATACACAAATATATGACAAGAATGTCTATTTCAGTTTATTTTTATAATGTCTGGTGGCTCTACAATAGATAAACACTGATCAACAAACTCAGTAAAAATAGGAAGCTGCATTGCATTTTCTAGATGTTTCTCTGGATTTGTTGATGTATCAATTTCCTTTAATATATCTTTTAAATGCTTGTTTGAAAGCATTTCTTTTAGACGCTGTGAAGATTCTAAAATTTACACAAAAAAAAAAACAGAATAAAACAAATTGTTATAATTCATTATTATAAAAAAACTTAATAAATTAAAAACACTAACCTAATTTATGTAAAACTTCCGGTTGCAGCATACTTTCTGGTTGCAATGAGTCAATTTCAATTTTTTTTTCTGTTGTATCAACATAACCAATTGGATTGATTATTTCATTTGATACTTTCGAAGAGCACAAATCTTAAGGTAAAAGGTATTTTTTAACTATTACAAATGCTCTCATACAGCATGAGAGTATTTGTAATAGTTAAAAACTACCTTTTAGTTGAATGTTTAGCAATTAAAGTATTACAAAAGAAAAAAAAAATTAAAAAAGATATACCTTTATGTCCTTTGTAGCAGACCAATGAGCAGCTTAAAAAAAATTTTTTAACATTATTTCAGTTGCTTTTCAAACTTCAATTTTATTCAGAATCATTTCACTTTTGTTGCAGATTTATAGCGACATAAAAGAAAAAATATTTCACTGAAATATTTGTAACATGGTTGTCCAAAAAACTAATCATGGTACCCTTACAAAGTTTATACTGTATAGTAAATTAATTTGATTGGTTGAGGTTCATAAAACAGTTTTTTGATGTCAAAAACAGTTATAAAATTTATTTTGAATTCTTATGTTTTCCCAACAAATAAAACAGGAATTAAATTAAATGTAAAAAAAAAAAAAAAATTACAGCTATAAATTTGGGACAATAATGAAATTTAGAAATTGTTTCAAATCTCTATTTGAATTGGCAGGGTAACATTAAGAGATTATTGAGCTAGTTTTTTTACATGACTTTAAGGACCACTCTTTTGTATAGCTGACTATAATGAAAAATGTGTTGAGGAAACATACTTTATGTTATATTTATTATTTGAGAAATAAACTTTTGTAATTAATTCAGTCATTAAACATATGAACTAAAACAACTTATATGTCTTTGTAAAAATTATGATTAAAAATACAAAATTATCAAATTTGTATGCAAAATGGGTTTTCAATCGGTACTTACTAAACCAGCACACATTTTGGACATCTGTATATAGCATCTTTTATATTGCACACACCACAAATGCCAGAAATCTTACAAGGCATAGTTCACACTGAGTGAAATTTAGTCTTTAAGTAAAACTTTTTACAATATGGGTAATTTTAAAAATTTATTCTAATTTCAGCAACATATCAACAGGTGACAAAATGAAAAAAAAATTCAGAATAATTTATAAGGCTAT